>NC_138189.1:73230345-73754345 GCF_964194105.1 Spermophilus citellus | reverse complement strand
GCTAGCTTCTTGAAACTTGACACAATAAAGTAGTTTCACGTTCTATTTCTATGTTTTGTTTCCTGTTTCTGTAGCCCTAAGCAGTGACTGGCGAGAAACACTTTCATGGAAAGGGGTTGCCAAGCTTCCAAAAATTACGAATCTCCAGAAATCTCAGCAAATACTTTTTCACCCAAACTGGATGATACTTTCAGGTAATGATCAGTACACTAGGGCGACTTGGTTTCCCAAATTTCGTTCTTCTATGTTGAAGCGTTCGTTTCCAGTGACAGTTTGAATTTTTAGGTTTCACTCTGTTTACTCCTATATTGATAGATGTATTTGGAACTCTAAATCCAACACGGTTTGTGCTAGCTTCTTGAAACTTGACACAATAAAGTAGTTTCACGTTCTATCTCTATGTTTTGTTTCCTCTTTCTGTAGCCCTAAGCAGTGACTGGCGAGAAACACTTTCATGGAAAGGGGTTGCCAAGCTTCCAAAAATTACGAATCTCCAGAAATCTCAGCAAATATTTTTTCACCCAAACTGGATGATACTTTCAGGTAATGATCAGTACACTAAGGCGACTTGGTTCCCCACATTTCGTTCTTCTACGTTGAAGCATTCGTTTCCAGTAACAGTTTGAATTTTTAGGTTTCACTCTGTTTTCTCCTATATTGATAGATGTATTTGGAACTCTAAATCCAACACGGTTTGTGCTAGCTTCCTGAAACTTGACACAATAAAGTAGTTTCACGTTCTATCTCTATGTTTTGTTTCCTCTTGATGTAGCCCTAAGCAGTGACTGGCGAGAAACACTTTCAAGGAAAGGGGTTGCCAAGCTTCCAAAAATTACGAATCTCCAGAAATCTCAGCAAATACTTTTTCACCCAAACTGGATGATACTTTCAGGTAATGATCAGTACACTAAGGCGACTTGGTTTCCCAAATTTCGTTCTTATATGTTGAAGCGTTCGTTTCCAGGAACAGTTTGTATTTTTAGGTTTCACTCTGTTTACTCCTATATTGATAGATGTATTTGGAACTCTAAATCCAACACGGTTTGTGCTAGCTTCTTGAAACTTGACACATTACAGTAGTTTCATGTTCTATCTCTATGTTTTGTTTCCTCTTGATGTAGCCCTAAGCAGTGACAGGCAAGAAACACTTACATGGAAAGGGGTTGCCAAGCTTCCAAAAATTACGAATCTCCAGAAATCTCAGCAAATACTTTTTCACCCAAACTGGATGATACTGTCAGGTAATGATCAGTACACTAAGGCGACTTGCTTCCCAAAATTTCGTTCTTCTATGTTGAAGCATTCGTTTCCAGTAACAGTTTGAATTTTTAGGTTTAACTCTGTTTTCTCCTATATTGATAGATGTATTTGGAACTCTAAATCCAACACGGTTTGTGCTAGCTTCTTGAAACTTGACACCATAAAGTAGTTTCACGTTCTATCTCTATGTTTTGTTTCCTCTTGATGTAGCCCTAAGCAGTGACTGGCGAGAAACACTTTCATGGAAAGGGGTTGCCAAGCTTCCAAAAATTACGAATCTCCAGAAATCTCAGCAAATACTTTTTCACCCAAACTGGATGATACTTTCAGGTAATGATCAGTACACTAAGGCGACTTGGTTTCCCAAATTTCGTTCTTCTATGTTGAAGCGTTCGTTTCCAGTAACAGTTTGAATTTTTAGGTTTCACTCTGTTTTCTCCTATATTGATAGATGTATTTGGAACTCTAAATCCAACACGGTTTGTGCTAGCTTCTTGAAACTTGACACAATAAAGTAGTTTCATGTTCTATCTCTATGTTTTGTTTCCTGTTTCTGTAGCCCAAAGCAGTGACTGGCGAGAAACACTTTCATGGAAAGGGGTTGCCAAGCTTCCAAAAATTACGAATCTCCAGAAATCTCAGCAAATACTTTTTCACCCAAACTGGATGATACTTTCAGGTAATGATCAGTACACTAAGGCGACTTGGTTCCCCACATTTCGTTCTTCTACGTTGAAGCGTTCGTTTCCAGTAACAGTTTGAATTTTTAGGTTTCACTCTGTTTTCTCCTATATTGATAGATGTATTTGGAACTCTAAATCCAACACGGTTTGTGCTAGCTTCTTGAAACATGACACAATAAAGTAGTTTCACGTTCTATCTCTATGTTTTGTTTCCTGTTGCTGTAGCCCTAAGCAGTGACTGGCAAGAAACACTTTCATGGAAAGTGGTTGCCAAGCTTCCAAAAATTACGAATCTCCAGAAATCTCAGCAAATACTTTTTCACCCAAACTGGATGATACTTTCAGGTAATGATCAGTACACTAAGGCGACTTGGTTCCCCACATTTCGTTCTGCTACGTTGAAGCGTTCGTTTCCAATAACAGTTTGAATTTTTAGGTTTCACTCTGTTTTCTCCTATATTGATAGATGTATTTGGAACTCTAAATCCAACACGGTTTGTGCTAGCTTCTTGAAACTTGACACAATAAAGTAGTTTCACGTTCTATCTCTATGCTTTGTTTCCTCTTGATGTAGCCCTAAGCAGTGACTGGCGAGAAACACTTTCATGGAAAGGGGTTGCCAAGCTTCCAAAAATTACGAATCTCCAGAAATCTCAGCAAATACTTTTTCACCCAAACTGGATAATACTTTCAGGTAATGATCAGTACACTAAGGCAACTTGGTTCCCAAAATTTCGTTCTTCTATGTTGAAGCATTCGTTTCCAGGAACAGTTTGAATTTTTAGGTTTCACTCTGTTTTCTCCTATATTGATAGATGTATTTGGAACTCTAAATCCAACACGGTTTGTGCTAGCTTCTTGAAACTTGACACAATAAAGTAGTTTCACGTTCTATCTCTATGTTTTGTTTCCTGTTTCTGTAGCCCAAAGCAGTGACTGGCGAGAAACACTTTCATGGAAAGGGGTTGCCAAGCTTCCAAAAATTACGAATCTCCAGAAATCTCAGCAAATACTTTTTCACCCAAACTGGATGATACTTTCAGGTAATGATCAGTACACTAAGGCGACTTGGTTCCCCACATTTCGTTCTTCTACGTTGAAGCGTTCGTTTCCAGTAACAGTTTGAATTTTTAGGTTTCACTCTGTTTTCTCCTATATTGATAGATGTATTTGGAACTCTAAATCCAACACGGTTTGTGCTAGCTTCTTGAAACATGACACAATAAAGTAGTTTCACGTTCTATCTCTATGTTTTGTTTCCTGTTGCTGTAGCCCTAAGCAGTGACTGGCGAGAAACACTTTCATGGAAAGGGGTTGCCAAGCTTCCAAAAATTACGAATCTCCAGAAATCTCAGCAAATACTTTTTCACCCAAACTGGATGATACTTTCAGGTAATGATCAGTACACTAAGGCGACTTGGTTCCCCACATTTCGTTCTGCTACGTTGAAGCGTTCGTTTCCAATAACAGTTTGAATTTTTAGGTTTCACTCTGTTTTCTCCTATATTGATAGATGTATTTGGAACTCTAAATCCAACACGGTTTGTGCTAGCTTCTTGAAACTTGACACAATAAAGTAGTTTCACGTTCTATCTCTATGCTTTGTTTCCTCTTGATGTAGCCCTAAGCAGTGACTGGCGAGAAACACTTTCATGGAAAGGGGTTGCCAAGCTTCCAAAAATTACGAATCTCCAGAAATCTCAGCAAATACTTTTTCACCCAAACTGGATAATACTTTCAGGTAATGATCAGTACACTAAGGCAACTTGGTTCCCAAAATTTCGTTCTTCTATGTTGAAGCATTCGTTTCCAGGAACAGTTTGAATTTTTAGGTTTCACTCTGTTTTCTCCTATATTGATAGATGTATTTGGAACTCTAAATCCAACACGGTTTGTGCTAGCTTCTTGAAACTTGACACAATAAAGTAGTTTCATGTTCTATCTCTATGTTTTGTTTCCTCTTGATGTAGCCCTAAGCAGTGACTGGCGAGAAACACTTTCATGGAAAGGGGTTGCCAAGCTTCCAAAAATTACGAATCTCCAGAAATCTCAGCAAATACTTTTTCACCCAAACTGGATGATACTTTCAGGTAATGATCAGTACACTAAGGCGACTTGGTTCCCCACATTTCGTTCTTCTACGTTGAAGCGTTCGTTTCCAGTAACAGTTTGAATTTTTAGGTTTCACTCTGTTTTCTCCTATATTGATAGATGTATTTGGAACTCTAAATCCAACACGGTTTGTGCTAGCTTCTTGAAACTTGACACAATAAAGTAGTTTCACGTTCTATCTCTATGCTTTGTTTCCTCTTGATGTAGCCCTAAGCAGTGACTGGCGAGAAACACTTTCATGGAAAGGGGTTGCCAAGCTTCCAAAAATTACGAATCTCCAGAAATCTCAGCAAATACTTTTTCACCCAAACTGCATGATACTTTCAGGTAATGATCAGTACACTAAGGCGACTTGGTTCCCCACATTTCGTTCTTCTAGTTGAAGCGTTCATTTCCAGTAACAGTTTGAATTTTTAGGTTTCACTCTGTTTTCTCCTATATTGATAGATGTATTTGGAACTCTAAATCCAACACGGTTTGTGCTAGCTTCTTGAACCTTGACACAGTACAGTAGTTTCACGTTCTATCTCTATGTTTTGTTTCCTCTTGATGTAGCCCTAAGCAGTGACTGGCGAGAAACACTTTCATGGAAAGGGGTTGCCAAGCTTCCAAAAATTACGAATCTCCAGAAATCTCAGCAAATACTTTTTCACCCAAACTGGATGATACTTTCAGGTAATGATCAGTACACTAAGGCGACTTGGTGTCCCAAATTTCGTTCTTCTATGTTGAAGCGTTCGTTTCCAGGAACAGTTTGAATTTTTAGGTTTCACTCTGTTTACTCCTATATTGATAGATGTATTTTGAACTCTAAATCCAACACGGTTTGTGCTAGCTTCTTGAAACTTGACACAGTACAGTAGTTTCACGTTCTATCTCTATGGTTTGTTTCCTCTTGATGTAGCCCTAAGCAGTGACTGGCGAGAAACACTTTCATGGAAAGGGGTTGCCAAGCTTCCAAAAATTACGAATCTCCAGAAATCTCAGCAAATACTTTTTCACCCAAACTGGATGATACTGTCAGGTAATGATCAGTACACTAAGGCGACTTGGTTCCCAAAATTTCGTTCTTCTATGTTGAAGCATTCGTTTCCAGTAACAGTTTGAATTTTTAGGTTTAACTCTGTTTTCTCCTATATTGATAGATGTATTTGGAACTCTAAATCCAACACGGTTTGTGCTAGCTTCTTGAAACTTGACACCATAAAGTAGTTTCACGTTCTATCTCTATGTTTTGTTTCCTCTTGATGTAGCCCTAAGCAGTGACTGGCGAGAAACACTTTCATGGAAAGGGGTTGCGAAGCTTCCAAAAATTACGAATCTCCAGAAATCTCAGCAAATACTTTTTCACCCAAACTGGATGATACTTTCAGGTAATGATCAGCACACTAAGGCGACTTGGTTCCCCACATTTCGTTCTTCTACGTTGAAGCATTCGTTTCCAGTACCAGTTTGAATTTTTAGGTTTCACTCTGTTTTCTCCTATATTGATAGATGTATTTGGAACTCTAAATCCAACACGGTTTGTGCTAGCTTCTTGAAACTTGACACAATAAAGTAGTTTCACGTTCTATCTCTATGTTTTGTTTCCTCTTGATGTAGCCCTAAGCAGTGACTGGCGAGAAACACTTTCATGGAAAGGGGTTGCCAAGCTTCCAAAAATTACGAATCTCCAGAAATCTCAGCAAATACTTTTTCACCCTAACTGGATGATACTTTCAGGTAATGATCAGTACACTGAGGCGACTTGGTTCCCCACATTTCGTTCTTCTACGTTGAAGCGTTCGTTTCCAGTAACAGTTTGAATTTTTAGGTTTCACTCTGTTTTCTCCTATATTGATAGATGTATTTGGAACTCTAAATCCAACACGGTTTGTGCTAGCTTCTTGAAACATGACACAATAAAGTAGTTTCACGTTCTATCTCTATGTTTTGTTTCCTGTTGCTGTAGCCCTAAGCAGTGACTGGCGAGAAACACTTTCATGGAAAGGGGTTGCCAAGCTTCCAAAAATTACGAATCTCCAGAAATCTCAGCAAATACTTTTTCACCCAAACTGGATGATACTTTCAGGTAATGATCAGTACACTAAGGCGACTTGGTTCCCCACATTTCGTTCTGCTACGTTGAAGCGTTCGTTTCCAATAACAGTTTGAATTTTTAGGTTTCACTCTGTTTTCTCCTATATTGATAGATGTATTTGGAACTCTAAATCCAACACGGTTTGTGCTAGCTTCTTGAAACTTGACACAATAAAGTAGTTTCACGTTCTATCTCTATGCTTTGTTTCCTCTTGATGTAGCCCTAAGCAGTGACTGGCGAGAAACACTTTCATGGAAAGGGGTTGCCAAGCTTCCAAAAATTACGAATCTCCAGAAATCTCAGCAAATACTTTTTCACCCAAACTGGATAATACTTTCAGGTAATGATCAGTACACTAAGGCAACTTGGTTCCCAAAATTTCGTTCTTCTATGTTAAAGCATTCGTTTCCAGGAACAGTTTGAATTTTTAGGTTTCACTCTGTTTTCTCCTATATTGATAGATGTATTTGGAACTCTAAATCCAACACGGTTTGTGCTAGCTTCTTGAAACTTGACACAATAAAGTAGTTTCATGTTCTATCTCTATGTTTTGTTTCCTCTTGATGTAGCCCTAAGCAGTGACTGGCGAGAAACACTTTCATGGAAAGGGGTTGCCAAGCTTCCAAAAATTACGAATCTCCAGAAATCTCAGCAAATACTTTTTCACCCAAACTGGATGATACTTTCAGGTAATGATCAGTACACTAAGGCGACTTGGTTCCCCACATTTCGTTCTTCTACGTTGAAGCGTTCGTTTCCAGTAACAGTTTGAATTTTTAGGTTTCACTCTGTTTTCTCCTATATTGATAGATGTATTTGGAACTCTAAATCCAACACGGTTTGTGCTAGCTTCTTGAAACTTGACACAATAAAGTAGTTTCACGTTCTATCTCTATGCTTTGTTTCCTCTTGATGTAGCCCTAAGCAGTGACTGGCGAGAAACACTTTCATGGAAAGGGGTTGCCAAGCTTCCAAAAATTACGAATCTCCAGAAATCTCAGCAAATACTTTTTCACCCAAACTGCATGATACTTTCAGGTAATGATCAGTACACTAAGGCGACTTGGTTCCCCACATTTCGTTCTTCTAGTTGAAGCGTTCATTTCCAGTAACAGTTTGAATTTTTAGGTTTCACTCTGTTTTCTCCTATATTGATAGATGTATTTGGAACTCTAAATCCAACACGGTTTGTGCTAGCTTCTTGAACCTTGACACAGTACAGTAGTTTCACGTTCTATCTCTATGTTTTGTTTCCTCTTGATGTAGCCCTAAGCAGTGACTGGCGAGAAACACTTTCATGGAAAGGGGTTGCCAAGCTTCCAAAAATTACGAATCTCCAGAAATCTCAGCAAATACTTTTTCACCCAAACTGGATGATACTTTCAGGTAATGATCAGTACACTAAGGCGACTTGGTGTCCCAAATTTCGTTCTTCTATGTTGAAGCGTTCGTTTCCAGGAACAGTTTGAATTTTTAGGTTTCACTCTGTTTACTCCTATATTGATAGATGTATTTTGAACTCTAAATCCAACACGGTTTGTGCTAGCTTCTTGAAACTTGACACAGTACAGTAGTTTCACGTTCTATCTCTATGGTTTGTTTCCTCTTGATGTAGCCCTAAGCAGTGACTGGCGAGAAACACTTTCATGGAAAGGGGTTGCCAAGCTTCCAAAAATTACGAATCTCCAGAAATCTCAGCAAATACTTTTTCACCCAAACTGGATGATACTGTCAGGTAATGATCAGTACACTAAGGCGACTTGGTTCCCAAAATTTCGTTCTTCTATGTTGAAGCATTCGTTTCCAGTAACAGTTTGAATTTTTAGGTTTAACTCTGTTTTCTCCTATATTGATAGATGTATTTGGAACTCTAAATCCAACACGGTTTGTGCTAGCTTCTTGAAACTTGACACCATAAAGTAGTTTCACGTTCTATCTCTATGTTTTGTTTCCTCTTGATGTAGCCCTAAGCAGTGACTGGCGAGAAACACTTTCATGGAAAGGGGTTGCGAAGCTTCCAAAAATTACGAATCTCCAGAAATCTCAGCAAATACTTTTTCACCCAAACTGGATGATACTTTCAGGTAATGATCAGCACACTAAGGCGACTTGGTTCCCCACATTTCGTTCTTCTACGTTGAAGCATTCGTTTCCAGTACCAGTTTGAATTTTTAGGTTTCACTCTGTTTTCTCCTATATTGATAGATGTATTTGGAACTCTAAATCCAACACGGTTTGTGCTAGCTTCTTGAAACTTGACACAATAAAGTAGTTTCACGTTCTATCTCTATGTTTTGTTTCCTCTTGATGTAGCCCTAAGCAGTGACTGGCGAGAAACACTTTCATGGAAAGGGGTTGCCAAGCTTCCAAAAATTACGAATCTCCAGAAATCTCAGCAAATACTTTTTCACCCAAACTGGATGATACTTTCAGGTAATGATCAGTACACTGAGGCGACTTGGTTCCCCACATTTCGTTCTTCTACGTTGAAGCGTTCGTTTCCAGTAACAGTTTGAATTTTTAGGTTTCACTCTGTTTTCTCCTATATTGATAGATGTATTTGGAACTCTAAATCCAACACGGTTTGTGCTAGCTTCTTGAAACATGACACAATAAAATAGTTTCACGTTCTATCACTATGTTTTGTTTCCTGTTGCTCTAGCCCTAAGCAGTGACTGGCGAGAAACACTTTCATGGAAAGGGGTTGCCAAGCTTCCAAAAATTACGAATCTCCAGAAATCTCAGCAAATACTTTTTCACCCAAACTGGATGATACTGTCAGGTAATGATCAGTACACTAAGGCGACTTGGTTCCCAAAATTTCGTTCTGCTACGTTGAAGCGTTCGTTTCCAGTAACAGTTTGAATTTTTAGGTTTCACTCTGTTTTCTCCTATATTGATAGATGTATTTGGAACCCTAAATCCAACACGGTTTGTGCTAGCTTCTTGAAACTTGACACAATAAAGTAGTTTCACGTTCTATCTCTATGTTTTGTTTCCTCTTGATGTAGCCCTAAGCAGTGACTGGCGAGAAACACTTTCATGGAAAGGGGTTGCCAAGCTTCCAAAAATTACGAATCTCCAGAAATCTCAGCAAATACATTTTCACCCAAACTGGATGATACTTTCAGGTAATGATCAGTACACTAAGGCGACTTGGTTCCCCACATTTCGTTCTTCTACGTTGAAGCGTTCGTTTCCAGTAACAGTTTGAATTTTTAGGTTTCACTCTGTTTTCTCCTATATTGATAGATGTATTTGGAACTCTAAATCCAACACGGTTTGTGCTAGCTTCTTGAAACTTGACACAATAAAGTAGTTTCACGTTCTATCTCTATGCTTTTTTTCCTCTTGATGTAGCCCTAAGCAGTGACTGGCGAGAAACACTTTCATGGAAAGGGGTTGCCAAGCTTCCAAAAATTACGAATCTCCAGAAATCTCAGCAAATACTTTTTCACCCAAACTGGATGATACTTTCAGGTAATGATCAGTACACTAAGGCGACTTGGTTCCCCACATTTCGTTCTTCTACGTTGAAGCGTTCATTTCCAGTAACAGTTTGAATTTTTAGGTTTCACTCTGTTTTCTCCTATATTGATAGATGTATTTGGAACTCTAAATCCAACACGGTTTGTGCTAGCTTCTTGAACCTTGACACAGTACAGTAGTTTCACGTTCTATCTCTATGTTTTGTTTCCTATTGATGTAGCCCTAAGCAGTGACTGGCGAGAAACACTTTCATGGAAAGGGGTTGCCAAGCTTCCAAAAATTACGAATCTCCAGAAATGTCAGCAAATACTTTTTCACCCAAACTGGATGATACTTTCAGGTAATGATCAGTACACTAAGTCGACTTGGTTCCCCAAATTTCGTTCTTCTATGTTGAAGCATTCGTTTCCAGTAACAGTTTGAATTTTTAGGTTTCACTCTGTTTTCTCCTATATTGATAGATGTATTTGGAACTCTAAATCCAACACGGTTTGTGCTAGCTGCTTGAAACTTGACACAATAGTTTCACGTTCTATCTCTATGGTTTGTTTCCTCTTGCTGTAGCACTAAGCAGTGACTGGCGAGAAACACTTTCATGGAAAGGGGTTGCCAAGATTCCAAAAATTACGAATCTCCAGAAATCTCAGCAAATATTTTTTCACCCAAACTGGATGATACTTTCAGGTAATGATCAGTACACTAAGGCGACTTGGTTCCCCACATGTCGTTCTTCTACGTTGAAGCGTTCGTTTCCAGTAACCGTTTGAATTTTTAGGTTTCACTCTGTTTTCTCCTATATTGATAGATGTATTTGGAACTCTAAATCCAACACGGTTTGTGCTAGCTTCTTGAAACTTGACACAATAAAGTAGTTTCACGTTCTATTTCTATGTTTTGTTTCCTGTTTCTGTAGCCCTAAGCAGTGACTGGCGAGAAACACTTTCATGGAAAGGGGTTGCCAAGCTTCCAAAAATTACGAATCTCCAGAAATCTCAGCAAATACTTTTTCACCCAAACTGGATGATACTTTCAGGTAATGATCAGTACACTAAGGCGACTTGGTTCCCCACATTTCGTTCTTCTACGTTGAAGCATTCGTTTCTAGTAACAGTTTGAATTTTTAGGTTTCACTCTGTTTTCTCCTATATTGATAGATGTATTTGGAACTCTAAATCCAATACGGTTTGTGCTAGCTTCCTGAAACTTGACACAATAAAGTAGTTTCACGTTCTATCTCTATGTTTTGTTTCCTCTTGATGTAGCCCTAAGCAGTGACTGGCGAGAAACACTTTCATGGAAAGGGGTTGCCAAGCTTCCAAAAATTACGAATCTCCAGAAATCTCAGCAAATACTTTTTCACCCAAACTGGATGATACTTTCAGGTAATGATCAGTACACTAAGGCGACTTGGTTTCCCAAATTTTGTTCTTCTATGTTGAAGCGTTCGTTTCCAGGAACAGTTTGAATTTTTAGGTTTCACTCTGTTTACTCCTATATTGATAGATGTATTTGGAACTCTAAATCCAACACGGTTTGTGCTAGCTTCTTGAAACTTGACACAGTACAGTAGTTTCACGTTCTATCTCTATGGTTTGTTTCCTCTTGATGTAGCCCTAAGCAGTGACTGGCGAGAAACACTTTCATGGAAAGGGGTTGCCAAGCTTCCAAAAATTACGAATCTCCAGAAATCTCAGCAAATACTTTTTCACCCAAACTGGATGATACTGTCAGGTAATGATCAGTACACTAAGGCGACTTGGTTCCCAAAATTTCGTTCTTCTATGTTGAAGCATTCGTTTCCAGTAACAGTTTGAATTTTTAGGTTTCACTCTGTTTTCTCCTATATTGATAGATGTATTTGGAACCCTAAATCCAACACGGTTTGTGCTAGCTTCTTGAAACTTGACACAATAAAGTAGTTTCACGTTCTGTCTCTATGTTTTGTTTCCTGTTTCTGTAGCCCTAAGCAGTGACTGGCGAGAAACACTTTCATGGAAAGGGGTTGCCAAGCTTCCAATAATTACGAATCTCCAGAAATCTCAGCAAATACTTTTTCACCCAAACTGGATGATACTTTCAGGTAATGATCAGTACACTAAGGCGACTTGGTTCCCCAAATTTCGTTCTTCTATGTTGAAGCATTCGTTTCCAGTAACAGTTTGAATTTTTAGGTTTCACTCTGTTTTCTCCTATATTGATAGATGTATTTGGAACTCTAAATCCAACACGGTTTGTGCTAGCTGCTTGAAACTTGACACAATAGTTTCACGTTCTATCTCTATGGTTTGTTTCCTCTTGCTGTAGCCCTAAGCAGTGACTGGCGAGAAACACTTTCATGGAAAGGGGTTGCCAAGCTTCCAAAAATTACGAATCTCCAGAAATCTCAGCAAATATTTTTTCACCCAAACTGGATGATACTTTCAGGTAATGATCAGTACACTAAGGCGACTTGGTTCCCCACATGTCGTTCTTCTACGTTGAAGCGTTCGTTTCCAGTAACCGTTTGAATTTTTAGGTTTCACTCTGTTTTCTCCTATATTGATAGATGTATTTGGAACTCTAAATCCAACACGGTTTGTGCTAGCTTCTTGAAACTTGACACAATAAAGTAGTTTCACGTTCTATTTCTATGTTTTGTTTCCTGTTTCTGTAGCCCTAAGCAGTGACTGGCGAAAAAACACTTTCATGGAAAGGGGTTGCCAAGCTTCCAAAAATTACGAATCTCCAGAAATCTCAGCAAATACTTTTTCACCCAAACTGGATGATACTTTCAGGTAATGATCAGTACACTAAGGCGACTTGGTTCCCCACATTTCGTTCTTCTACGTTGAAGCATTCGTTTCCAGTAACAGTTTGAATTTTTAGGTTTCACTCTGTTTTCTCCTATATTGATAGATGTATTTGGAACTCTAAATCCAACACGGTTTGTGCTAGCTTCCTGAAACTTGACACAATAAAGTAGTTTCACGTTCTATCTCTATGTTTTGTTTCCTCTTGATGTAGCCCTAAGCAGTGACTGGCGAGAAACACTTTCATGGAAAGGGGTTGCCAAGCTTCCAAAAATTACGAATCTCCAGAAATCTCAGCAAATACTTTTTCACCCAAACTGGATGATACTTTCAGGTAATGATCAGTACACTAAGGCGACTTGGTTTCCCAAATTTCGTTCTTCTATGTTGAAGCGTTCGTTTCCAGGAACAGTTTGAATTTTTAGGTTTCACTCTGTTTACTCCTATATTGATAGATGTATTTGGAACTCTAAATCCAACACGGTTTGTGCTAGCTTCTTGAAACTTGACACAGTACAGTAGTTTCACGTTCTATCTCTATGGTTTGTTTCCTCTTGATGTAGCCCTAAGCAGTGACTGGCGAGAAACACTTTCATGGAAAGGGGTTGCCAAGCTTCCAAAAATTACGAATCTCCAGAAATCTCAGCAAATACTTTTTCACCCAAACTGGATGATACTGTCAGGTAATGATCAGTACACTAAGGCGACTTGGTTCCCAAAATTTCGTTCTTCTATGTTGAAGCGTTCGTTTCCAGTGACAGTTTGAATTTTTAGGTTTCACTCTGTTTACTCCTATATTGATAGATGTATTTGGAACTCTAAATCCAACACGGTTTGTGCTAGCTTCTTGAAACTTGACACAATAAATTAGTTTCACGTTCTATCTCTATGTTTTGTTTCCTCTTGATGTAGCCCTAAGCAGTGACTGGCGAGAAACACTTTCATGGAAAGGGGTTGCAAAGCTTCCAAAAATTACGAATCTCCAGAAATCTCAGCAAATACTTTTTCACCCAAACTGGATGATACTTTCAGGTAATGATCAGTACACTAAGGCGACTTGGTTTCCCAAATTTCGTTCTTCTATGTTGAAGCGTTCGTTTCCAGTAACAGTTTGAATTTTTAGGTTTCACTCTGTTTTCTCCTATATTGATAGATGTATTTGGAACTCTAAATCCAACACGGTTTGTGCTAGCTTCTTGAAACTTGACACAATAAAGTAGTTTCACGTTCTATCTCTATGTTTTGTTTCCTGTTTCTGTAGCCCTAAGCAGTGACTGGCGAGAAACACTTTCATGGAAAGGGGTTGCCAAGCTTCCAAAAATTACGAATCTCCAGAAATCTCAGCAAATACTTTTTCACCCAAACTGGATGATACTTTCAGGTAATGATCAGTACACTAAGGCGACTTGGTTCCCCACATTTCGTTCTTCTACGTTGAAGCGTTCGTTTCCAGTAACAGTTTGAATTTTTAGGTTTCACTCTGTTTTCTCCTATATTGATAGATGTATTTGGAACTCTAAATCCAACACGGTTTGTGCTAGCTTCTTGAAACATGACACAATAAAGTAGTTTCACGTTCTATCTCTATGTTTTGTTTCCTGTTGCTGTAGCCCTAAGCAGTGACTGGCGAGAAACACTTTCATGGAAAGTGGTTGCCAAGCTTCCAAAAATTACGAATCTCCAGAAATCTCAGCAAATACTTTTTCACCCAAACTGGATGATACTTTCAGGTAATGATCAGTACACTAAGGCAACTTGGTTCCCAAAATTTCGTTCTTCTATGTTGAAGCATTCGTTTCCAGTAACAGTTTGAATTTTTAGGTTTCACTCTGTTTTCTCCTATATTGATAGATGTATTTGGAACTCTAAATCCAACACGGTTTGTGCTAGCTTCTTGAAACTTGACACAATAAAGTAGTTTCACGTTCTATCTCTATGCTTTGTTTCCTCTTGATGTAGCCCTAAGCAGTGACTGGCGAGAAACACTTTCATGGAAAGGGGTTGCCAAGCTTCCAAAAATTACGAATCTCCAGAAATCTCAGCAAATACTTTTTCACCCAAACTGGATGATACTGTCAGGTAATGATCAGTACACTAAGGCGACTTGGTTCCCCACATTTCGTTCTTCTACGTTGAAGCGTTCATTTCCAGTAACAGTTTGAATTTTTAGGTTTCACTCTGTTTTCTCCTATATTGATAGATGTATTTGGAACTCTAAATCCAACACGGTTTGTGCTAGCTTCTTGAACCTTGACACAGTACAGTAGTTTCACGTTCTATCTCTATGTTTTGTTTCCTCTTGATGTAGCCCTAAGCAGTGACTGGCGAGAAACACTTTCATGGAAAGGGGTTGCCAAGCTTCCAAAAATTACGAATCTCCAGAAATCTCAGCAAATACTTTTTCACCCAAACTGGATGATACTTTCAGGTAATGATCAGTACACTAAGGCGACTTGGTTCCCCAAATTTCGTTCTTCTATGTTGAAGCATTCGTTTCCAGTAACAGTTTGAAATTTTAGGTTTCACTCTGTTTTCTCCTATATTGATAGATGTATTTGGAACTCTAAATCCAACACTGTTTGTGCTAGCTGCTTGAAACTTGACACAATAGTTTCACGTTCTATCTCTATGGTTTGTTTCCTCTTGCTGTAGCCCTAAGCAGTGACTGGCGAGAAACACTTTCATGGAAAGGGGTTGCCAAGCTTCCAAAAATTACGAATCTCCAGAAATCTCAGCAAATACTTTTTCACCCAAACTGGATGATACTTTCAGGTAATGATCAGTACACTAAGGCGACTTGGTTCCCCACATTTCGTTCTTCTACTTTGAAGCGTTCGTTGCCAGTAACAGTTTGAAATTTTAGGTTTCACTCTGTTTTCTCCTATATTGATAGATGTATTTGGAACTCTAAATCCAACACGGTTTGTGCTAGCTTCTTGAAACATGACACAATAAAGTAGTTTCACGTTCTATCTCTATGTTTTGTTTCCTGTTGCTGTAGCCCTAAGCAGTGACTGGCGAGAAACACTTTCATGGAAAGGGGTTGCCAAGCTTCCAAAAATTACGAATCTCCAGAAATCTCAGCAAATACTTTTTCACCCAAACTGGATGATACTGTCAGGTAATGATCAGTACACTAAGGCGACTTGGTTCCCAAAATTTCGTTCTTCTATGTTGAAGCGTTCGTTTCCAGTGACAGTTTGAATTTTTAGGTTTCACTCTGTTTACTCCTATATTGATAGATGTATTTGGAACTCTAAATCCAACACGGTTTGTGCTAGCTTCTTGAAACTTGACACAATAAATTAGTTTAACGTTCTATCTCTATGTTTTGTTTCCTCTTGATGTAGCCCTAAGCAGTGACTGGCGAGAAACACTTTCATGGAAAGGGGTTGCAAAGCTTCCAAAAATTACGAATCTCCAGAAATCTCAGCAAATACTTTTTCACCCAAACTGGATGATACTTTCAGGTAATGATCAGTACACTAAGGCGACTTGGTTTCCCAAATTTCGTTCTTCTATGTTGAAGCGTTCGTTTCCAGTAACAGTTTGAATTTTTAGGTTTCACTCTGTTTTCTCCTATATTGATAGATGTATTTGGAACTCTAAATCCAACACGGTTTGTGCTAGCTTCTTGAAACTTGACACAATAAAGTAGTTTCACGTTCTATCTCTATGTTTTGTTTCCTGTTTCTGTAGCCCTAAGCAGTGACTGGCGAGAAACACTTTCATGGAAAGGGGTTGCCAAGCTTCCAAAAATTACGAATCTCCAGAAATCTCAGCAAATACTTTTTCACCCAAACTGGATGATACTTTCAGGTAATGATCAGTACACTAAGGCGACTTGGTTCCCCACATTTCGTTCTTCTACGTTGAAGCGTTCGTTTCCAGTAACAGTTTGAATTTTTAGGTTTCACTCTGTTTTCTCCTATATTGATAGATGTATTTGGAACTCTAAATCCAACACGGTTTGTGCTAGCTTCTTGAAACATGACACAATAAAGTAGTTTCACGTTCTATCTCTATGTTTTGTTTCCTGTTGCTGTAGCCCTAAGCAGTGACTGGCGAGAAACACTTTCATGGAAAGTGGTTGCCAAGCTTCCAAAAATTACGAATCTCCAGAAATCTCAGCAAATACTTTTTCACCCAAACTGGATGATACTTTCAGGTAATGATCAGTACACTAAGGCGACTTGGTTCCCCAAATTTCGTTCTTCTATGTTGAAGCATTCGTTTCCAGTAACAGTTTGAATTTTTAGGTTTCACTCTGTTTTCTCCTATATTGATAGATGTATTTGGAACTCTAAATCCAACACGGTTTGTGCTAGCTGCTTGAAACTTGACACAATAGTTTCACGTTCTATCTCTATGGTTTGTTTCCTCTTGCTGTAGCCCTAAGCAGTGACTGGCGAGAAACACTTTCATGGAAAGGGGTTGCCAAGCTTCCAAAAATTACGAATCTCCAGAAATCTCAGCAAATACTTTTTCACCCAAACTGGATGATACTTTCAGGTAATGATCAGTACACTAAGGCGACTTGGTTCCCCACATTTCGTTCTTCTACGTTGAAGCGTTCATTTCCAGTAACAGTTTGAAATTTTAGGTTTCACTCTGTTTTCTCCTATATTGATAGATGTATTTGGAACTCTAAATCCAACACGGTTTGTGCTAGCTTCTTGAACCTTGACACAGTACAGTAGTTTCACGTTCTATCTCTATGTTTTGTTTCCTATTGATGTAGCCCTAAGCAGTGACTGGCGAGAAACACTTTCATGGAAAGGGGTTGCCAAGCTTCCAAAAATTACGAATCTCCAGAAATGTCAGCAAATACTTTTTCACCCAAACTGGATGATACTTTCAGGTAATGATCAGTACACTAAGTCGACTTGGTTCCCCAAATTTCGTTCTTCTATGTTGAAGCATTCGTTTCCAGTAACAGTTTGAATTTTTAGGTTTCACTCTGTTTTCTCCTATATTGATAGATGTATTTGGAACTCTAAATCCAACACGGTTTGTGCTAGCTGCTTGAAACTTGACACAATAGTTTCACGTTCTATCTCTATGGTTTGTTTCCTCTTGCTGTAGCACTAAGCAGTGACTGGCGAGAAACACTTTCATGGAAAGGGGTTGCCAAGCTTCCAAAAATTACGAATCTCCAGAAATCTCAGCAAATATTTTTTCACCCAAACTGGATGATACTTTCAGGTAATGATCAGTACACTAAGGCGACTTGGTTCCCCACATGTCGTTCTTCTACGTTGAAGCGTTCGTTTCCAGTAACCGTTTGAATTTTTAGGTTTCACTCTGTTTTCTCCTATATTGATAGATGTATTTGGAACTCTAAATCCAACACGGTTTGTGCTAGCTTCTTGAAACTTGACACAATAAAGTAGTTTCACGTTCTATTTCTATGTTTTGTTTCCTGTTTCTGTAGCCCTAAGCAGTGACTGGCGAGAAACACTTTCATGGAAAGGGGTTGCCAAGCTTCCAAAAATTACGAATCTCCAGAAATCTCAGCAAATACTTTTTCACCCAAACTGGATGATACTTTCAGGTAATGATCAGTACACTAAGGCGACTTGGTTCCCCACATTTCGTTCTTCTACGTTGAAGCATTCGTTTCTAGTAACAGTTTGAATTTTTAGGTTTCACTCTGTTTTCTCCTATATTGATAGATGTATTTGGAACTCTAAATCCAATACGGTTTGTGCTAGCTTCCTGAAACTTGACACAATAAAGTAGTTTCACGTTCTATCTCTATGTTTTGTTTCCTCTTGATGTAGCCCTAAGCAGTGACTGGCGAGAAACACTTTCATGGAAAGGGGTTGCCAAGCTTCCAAAAATTACGAATCTCCAGAAATCTCAGCAAATACTTTTTCACCCAAACTGGATGATACTTTCAGGTAATGATCAGTACACTAAGGCGACTTGGTTTCCCAAATTTTGTTCTTCTATGTTGAAGCGTTCGTTTCCAGGAACAGTTTGAATTTTTAGGTTTCACTCTGTTTACTCCTATATTGATAGATGTATTTGGAACTCTAAATCCAACACGGTTTGTGCTAGCTTCTTGAAACTTGACACAGTACAGTAGTTTCACGTTCTATCTCTATGGTTTGTTTCCCCTTGATGTAGCCCTAAGCAGTGACTGGCGAGAAACACTTTCATGGAAAGGGGTTGCCAAGCTTCCAAAAATTACGAATCTCCAGAAATCTCAGCAAATACTTTTTCACCCAAACTGGATGATACTGTCAGGTAATGATCAGTACACTAAGGCGACTTGGTTCCCAAAATTTCGTTCTTCTATGTTGAAGCATTCGTTTCCAGTAACAGTTTGAATTTTTAGGTTTCACTCTGTTTTCTCCTATATTGATAGATGTATTTGGAACCCTAAATCCAACACGGTTTGTGCTAGCTTCTTGAAACTTGACACAATAAAGTAGTTTCACGTTCTGTCTCTATGTTTTGTTTCCTGTTTCTGTAGCCCTAAGCAGTGACTGGCGAGAAACACTTTCATGGAAAGGGGTTGCCAAGCTTCCAATAATTACGAATCTCCAGAAATCTCAGCAAATACTTTTTCACCCAAACTGGATGATACTTTCAGGTAATGATCAGTACACTAAGGCGACTTGGTTCCCCAAATTTCGTTCTTCTATGTTGAAGCATTCGTTTCCAGTAACAGTTTGAATTTTTAGGTTTCACTCTGTTTTCTCCTATATTGATAGATGTATTTGGAACTCTAAATCCAACACGGTTTGTGCTAGCTGCTTGAAACTTGACACAATAGTTTCACGTTCTATCTCTATGGTTTGTTTCCTCTTGCTGTAGCCCTAAGCAGTGACTGGCGAGAAACACTTTCATGGAAAGGGGTTGCCAAGCTTCCAAAAATTACGAATCTCCAGAAATCTCAGCAAATATTTTTTCACCCAAACTGGATGATACTTTCAGGTAATGATCAGTACACTAAGGCGACTTGGTTCCCCACATGTCGTTCTTCTACGTTGAAGCGTTCGTTTCCAGTAACCGTTTGAATTTTTAGGTTTCACTCTGTTTTCTCCTATATTGATAGATGTATTTGGAACTCTAAATCCAACACGGTTTGTGCTAGCTTCTTGAAACTTGACACAATAAAGTAGTTTCACGTTCTATTTCTATGTTTTGTTTCCTGTTTCTGTAGCCCTAAGCAGTGACTGGCGAAAAAACACTTTCATGGAAAGGGGTTGCCAAGCTTCCAAAAATTACGAATCTCCAGAAATCTCAGCAAATACTTTTTCACCCAAACTGGATGATACTTTCAGGTAATGATCAGTACACTAAGGCGACTTGGTTCCCCACATTTCGTTCTTCTACGTTGAAGCATTCGTTTCCAGTAACAGTTTGAATTTTTAGGTTTCACTCTGTTTTCTCCTATATTGATAGATGTATTTGGAACTCTAAATCCAACACGGTTTGTGCTAGCTTCCTGAAACTTGACACAATAAAGTAGTTTCACGTTCTATCTCTATGTTTTGTTTCCTCTTGATGTAGCCCTAAGCAGTGACTGGCGAGAAACACTTTCATGGAAAGGGGTTGCCAAGCTTCCAAAAATTACGAATCTCCAGAAATCTCAGCAAATACTTTTTCACCCAAACTGGATGATACTTTCAGGTAATGATCAGTACACTAAGGCGACTTGGTTTCCCAAATTTCGTTCTTCTATGTTGAAGCGTTCGTTTCCAGGAACAGTTTGAATTTTTAGGTTTCACTCTGTTTACTCCTATATTGATAGATGTATTTGGAACTCTAAATCCAACACGGTTTGTGCTAGCTTCTTGAAACTTGACACAGTACAGTAGTTTCACGTTCTATCTCTATGGTTTGTTTCCTCTTGATGTAGCCCTAAGCAGTGACTGGCGAGAAACACTTTCATGGAAAGGGGTTGCCAAGCTTCCAAAAATTACGAATCTCCAGAAATCTCAGCAAATACTTTTTCACCCAAACTGGATGATACTGTCAGGTAATGATCAGTACACTAAGGCGACTTGGTTCCCAAAATTTCGTTCTTCTATGTTGAAGCGTTCGTTTCCAGTGACAGTTTGAATTTTTAGGTTTCACTCTGTTTACTCCTATATTGATAGATGTATTTGGAACTCTAAATCCAACACGGTTTGTGCTAGCTTCTTGAAACTTGACACAATAAATTAGTTTCACGTTCTATCTCTATGTTTTGTTTCCTCTTGATGTAGCCCTAAGCAGTGACTGGCGAGAAACACTTTCATGGAAAGGGGTTGCAAAGCTTCCAAAAATTACGAATCTCCAGAAATCTCAGCAAATACTTTTTCACCCAAACTGGATGATACTTTCAGGTAATGATCAGTACACTAAGGCGACTTGGTTTCCCAAATTTCGTTCTTCTATGTTGAAGCGTTCGTTTCCAGTAACAGTTTGAATTTTTAGGTTTCACTCTGTTTTCTCCTATATTGATAGATGTATTTGGAACTCTAAATCCAACACGGTTTGTGCTAGCTTCTTGAAACTTGACACAATAAAGTAGTTTCACGTTCTATCTCTATGTTTTGTTTCCTGTTTCTGTAGCCCTAAGCAGTGACTGGCGAGAAACACTTTCATGGAAAGGGGTTGCCAAGCTTCCAAAAATTACGAATCTCCAGAAATCTCAGCAAATACTTTTTCACCCAAACTGGATGATACTTTCAGGTAATGATCAGTACACTAAGGCGACTTGGTTCCCCACATTTCGTTCTTCTACGTTGAAGCGTTCGTTTCCAGTAACAGTTTGAATTTTTAGGTTTCACTCTGTTTTCTCCTATATTGATAGATGTATTTGGAACTCTAAATCCAACACGGTTTGTGCTAGCTTCTTGAAACATGACACAATAAAGTAGTTTCACGTTCTATCTCTATGTTTTGTTTCCTGTTGCTGTAGCCCTAAGCAGTGACTGGCGAGAAACACTTTCATGGAAAGTGGTTGCCAAGCTTCCAAAAATTACGAATCTCCAGAAATCTCAGCAAATACTTTTTCACCCAAACTGGATGATACTTTCAGGTAATGATCAGTACACTAAGGCAACTTGGTTCCCAAAATTTCGTTCTTCTATGTTGAAGCATTCGTTTCCAGTAACAGTTTGAATTTTTAGGTTTCACTCTGTTTTCTCCTATATTGATAGATGTATTTGGAACTCTAAATCCAACACGGTTTGTGCTAGCTTCTTGAAACTTGACACAATAAAGTAGTTTCACGTTCTATCTCTATGCTTTGTTTCCTCTTGATGTAGCCCTAAGCAGTGACTGGCGAGAAACACTTTCATGGAAAGGGGTTGCCAAGCTTCCAAAAATTACGAATCTCCAGAAATCTCAGCAAATACTTTTTCACCCAAACTGGATGATACTGTCAGGTAATGATCAGTACACTAAGGCGACTTGGTTCCCCACATTTCGTTCTTCTACGTTGAAGCGTTCATTTCCAGTAACAGTTTGAATTTTTAGGTTTCACTCTGTTTTCTCCTATATTGATAGATGTATTTGGAACTCTAAATCCAACACGGTTTGTGCTAGCTTCTTGAACCTTGACACAGTACAGTAGTTTCACGTTCTATCTCTATGTTTTGTTTCCTCTTGATGTAGCCCTAAGCAGTGACTGGCGAGAAACACTTTCATGGAAAGGGGTTGCCAAGCTTCCAAAAATTACGAATCTCCAGAAATCTCAGCAAATACTTTTTCACCCAAACTGGATGATACTTTCAGGTAATGATCAGTACACTAAGGCGACTTGGTTCCCCAAATTTCGTTCTTCTATGTTGAAGCATTCGTTTCCAGTAACAGTTTGAAATTTTAGGTTTCACTCTGTTTTCTCCTATATTGATAGATGTATTTGGAACTCTAAATCCAACACTGTTTGTGCTAGCTGCTTGAAACTTGACACAATAGTTTCACGTTCTATCTCTATGGTTTGTTTCCTCTTGCTGTAGCCCTAAGCAGTGACTGGCGAGAAACACTTTCATGGAAAGGGGTTGCCAAGCTTCCAAAAATTACGAATCTCCAGAAATCTCAGCAAATACTTTTTCACCCAAACTGGATGATACTTTCAGGTAATGATCAGTACACTAAGGCGACTTGGTTCCCCACATTTCGTTCTTCTACGTTGAAGCGTTCGTTTCCAGTAACAGTTTGAAATTTTAGGTTTCACTCTGTTTTCTCCTATATTGATAGATGTATTTGGAACTCTAAATCCAACACGGTTTGTGCTAGCTTCTTGAAACATGACACAATAAAGTAGTTTCACGTTCTATCTCTATGTTTTGTTTCCTGTTGCTGTAGCCCTAAGCAGTGACTGGCGAGAAACACTTTCATGGAAAGGGGTTGCCAAGCTTCCAAAAATTACGAATCTCCAGAAATCTCAGCAAATACTTTTTCACCCAAACTGGATGATACTTTCAGGTAATGATCAGTACACTAAGGCGACTTGGTTCCCCACATTTCGTTCTGCTACGTTGAAGCGTTCGTTTCCAGTAACAGTTTGAATTTTTAGGTTTCACTCTGTTTTCTCCTATATTGATAGATGTATTTGGAACTCTAAATCCAACACGGTTTGTGCTAGCTTCTTGAAACTTGACACAATAAAGTAGTTTCACGTTCTATCTCTATGCTTTGTTTCCTCTTGATGTAGCCCTAAGCAGTGACTGGCGAGAAACACTTTCATGGAAAGGGGTTGCCAAGCTTCCAAAAATTACGAATCTCCAGAAATCTCAGCAAATACTTTTTCACCCAAACTGGATGATACTTTCAGGTAATGATCAGTACACTAAGTCGACTTGGTTCCCCAAATTTCGTTCTTCTATGTTTAAGCGTTCGTTTCCAGTAACAGTTTGAATTTTTAGGTTTCACTCTGTTTTCTCCTATATTGATAGATGTATTTGGAAATCTAAATCCAACACGGTTTGTGCTAGCTTCTTGAAACTTGACACAATAAATTAGTTTCACGTTCTATCTCTATGTTTTGTTTCCTCTTGATGTAGCCCTAAGCAGTGACTGCCGAGAAACACTTTCATGGTAAGGGGTTGCCAAGCTTCCAAAAATTACGAATCTCCAGAAATCTCAGGAAATATTTTTTCACCTAAAATGGATGATACTTTCAGGTAATGATCAGTACACTAAGGCGACTTGGTTCCCCAAATTTCGTTCTTCTATGTTGAAGCATTCGTTTCCAGTAACAGTTTGAATTTTTAGGTTTCACTCTGTTTTCTCCTATATTTATTGATGTATTTGGAACTCTAAATCCAACACGGTTTGTGCGAGCTTCTTGAAACTTGACACAATAAAGTAGTTTCACGTTCTATCTCTATGTTTTGTTTCCTCTTGATGTAGCCCTAAGCAGTGACTGGCGAGAAACACTTTCATGGAAAGGGGTTGCCAAGCTTCCAAAAATAACGAATCTCCAGAAATCTCAGCAAATACTTTTTCACCCAAACTGGATGATACTTTCAGGTAATGATCAGTACACTAAGGCGACTTGGTTCCCCTAATTTCGTTCTTCTATGTTGAAGCATTCGTTTCCAGTAACAGTTTGAATTTTTAGGTTTCACTCTGTTTTCTCCTATATATTCATAGATGTATTTGGAACTCTAAATCCAACACGGTTTGTGCTAGCTTCTTGAAACTTGACACAATAAATAAGTATCACGTTCTATCACTCCGTTTTGTTTCCTCTTGATGTAGCCCTAAGCAGTGACTGGCGAGAAACACTTTCATGTAAAGGGGTTGCCAAGCTTGCAAAAATTACGAATCTCCAGAAATCTCAGCAAATACTTTTTCACCCAAACTGGATGATACGTTCAGGTAATGATCAGTACACTAAGGCGACTTCGTTTCCCAAATTTCGTTCTTCTAAGTTGAAGCGTTCGTTTCCAGTAACAGTTTGAATTTTTAGGTTTCACTCTGTTTACTCCTATATTGATGGATGTATTTGGAACTCTAAATCCAACACGGTTTGTGCTAGCTTCTTGAAACTTGACACAATAAATTAGCTTCATGTTCTATCTCTATGTTTTGTTTCCTCTTGATGTAGCCCTAAGCAGTGACTGGCGAGAAACACTTTCATGGAAAGGGGTTGCCAAGCTTCCAAAAATTACGAATCTCCAGAAATCTCAGCAAATACTTTTTCACCCAAACTGGATGATACTTTCAGGTAATGATCAGTACACTAAGGCGACTTGGTTCCCCAGATTTCGTTCTTCTATGTTGAAGCGTTCGTTTCCAGTAACAGTTGAATTTTTAGGTTTCACTCTGTTTACTCCTATATTGATAGATGTATTTGGAACTCTAAATCCAACACGGTTTGTGCTAGCTTCTTGAAACTTGACACAATAAATTAGTTTCACGTTCTATCTCTACGTTTTGTTTCCTCTTGATGTAGCCCTAAGCAGTGACTGGCGAGAAACACTTTCATGGAAACGGGTTGCCAAGCTTCCAAAAATTACGAATCTCCAGAAATCTCAGCAAATATTTTTTCACCAAAACTGGATGATACTTTCAGGTAATGATCAGTACACTAAGGCAACTTGGTTCCCCAAATTTTGTTCTTCTATGTTGAAGCGTTCGTTTCCAGTAACAGTTTGAATTTTTAGGTTTCACTCTGTTTACTCCTATATTGATAGACGTATTTGGAACTCTAAATCCAACACGGTTTGTGATAGCTTCTTGAAACATGACACAATAAAGTAGTTTCACGTTCTCTCTCTATGTTTTGTTTCCTCTTGATGTAGCCCTAAGCAGTGACTGGCGAGAAACACTTTCATGGAAAGGGGTTGCCAAGCTTCCAAAAATTACGAATCTCCAGAAATCTCAGCAAATACTTTTTCACCCAAACAGGATGATACTTTCAGGTAATGATCAGTACACTAAAGGGACTTGGTTTCCCAAATTTCGTTCTTCTATGTTGAAGCGTTCGTTTCCAGTAACAGTTTGAATTTTTAGGTTTCACTCTGTTTACTCCTATATTGATAGATGTATTTGGAACACTAAATCCAACACGGTTTGTGCTAGCTTCTTGAAACTTGACACAATAAAGTAGTTTAACGTTCTATCTCTATGTTTTGTTTCCTCTTGATGTAGCCCTAAGCAGTGACTGGCGAGAAACACTTTCATGGAAAGGGGTTGCCAAGCTTCCAAAAATTACGAATCTCCAGAAATCTCAGCAAATACTTTTTCACCCAAACTGGATGATACTTTCAGGTAATGATCAGTACACTAAGGCGACTTGGTTCCCCAAATTTCGTTCTTCTACGTTGAAGCGTTCGTTTCCAGTAACAGTTTGAATTTTTAGGTTTCACTCTGTTTTCTCCTATATTGATAGATGTATTTGGAACTCTAAATCCAACACGGTTTGTGCAAGCTTCTTGAAACTTGACACAATAAAGTAGTTTCACGTTCTATCTCTATGTTTTGTTTCCTCTTGATGTAGCCCTAAGCAGTGACTGCCGAGAAACACTTTCATGGTAAGGGGTTGCCAAGCTTCCAAAAATTACGAATCTCCAGAAATCTCAGAAAATACTTTTTCACCCAAACTGGATGATACTTTCAGGTAATGATCAGTACAATAAGCCCACTTGCTTCACCAATTTCGTTCTTCTACGTTGAAGCGTTCGTTTCCAGTAACAGTTTGAATTTTTAGGTATCACTCTGTTTACTCCTATATTGATAGATGTATTTGGAACTCTATCCAACACGGTTTGTGCTAGCTTCTTGAAACTTGACACAATAAAGTAGTTTCACGTTTTATCTCTATGTTTTATTTCCTCTTGATGTAGCCCTAAGCAGTGACTGGCGAGAAACACTTTCATGGAAAGGGGTTGCCAAGCTTCCAAAAATTACGAATCTCCAGAAATCTCAGCAAATACTTTTTCACCCAAACTGGATGATACTTTCAGGTAATGATCAGTACACTAAGGCGACTTGGTTCCCCAAATTTCGTTCTTCTACGTTGAAGCGTTCGTTTCAAATAACAGTTTGAATTTTTAGGTTTCACTCTGTTTTCTCCTATATTGATAGATGTATTTGGAACTCTAAATCCAACACGGTTTGTGCTAGCTTCTTGAAACTTGACACAATAAATTAAGTTCACGTTCTGTCTCTACGTTTTGTTTCCTCTTGATGTAGCCCTAAGCAGTGACTGCCGAGAAACACTTTCATGGTAAGGGGTTGCCAAGCTTCCAAAAATTACGAATCTCCAGAAATCTCAGCAAATATTTTTTCACCTAAAATGGATGATACTTTCAGGTAATGATCAGTACACGAAGGTGACTTGGTTACCCAAATTTCATTCTCTTATGTTGAAGCGTTCGTTTCCAGTAACAGTTTGAATTTTTAGGTTTCACTCTGTTTTCTCCTATATTGATAGATGTATTTGGAACTCTAAATCCAACACGGTTTGTGCGAGCTTCTTGAAACTTGACACAATAAAGTAGTTTCACGTTCTATCTCTATGTTTTGTTTCCTCTTGATGTAGCCCTAAGCAGTGACTGGCGAGAAACACTTTCATGGAAAGGGGTTGCCAAGCTTCCAAAAATTACGAATCTCCAGAAATCTCAGCAAATACTTTTTCACCCAAACTGGATGATACTTTCAGGTAATGATCAGTACACTAAGGCAACTTGGTTTCCCAAATTTCGTTCTTCTATGTTGAAGCGTTCGTTTCCAGTGACCGTTTGAATTTTTAGGTTTCACTCTGTTTACTCCTATATTGATAGATGTATTTGGAACTCTATCCAACACGGTTTGTGGTAGCTTTTTGAAACTGGACACAATAAAGTAGTTTCACGTTCTATCTCTATGTTTTGTTTCCTCTTGATGTAGCCCTAAGCAGTGACTGGCGAGAAACACTTTCATGGAAAGGGGTTGCCAAGCTTCCAAAAATTACGAATCTCCAGAAATCTCAGCAAATACTTTTTCACCCAAACTGGATGATACTTTCAGGTAATGATCAGTACACTAAGCCCACTTGCTTCACCAAATTTCGTCCTTCTACGTTGAAGCGTTCGTTTCCAGTGACCGTTTGAATTTTTAGGTTTCACTCTGTTTACTCCTATATTGATAGATGTATTTGGAACTCTATCCAACACGGTTTGTGGTAGCTTTTTGAAACTGGACACAATAAAGTAGTTTCACGTTCTATCTCTAAGTTTTGTTTCCTCTTGATGTAGCCCTAAGCAGTGACTGGCGAGAAACACTTTCATGGAAAGGGGTTGCCAAGCTTCCAAAAATTACGAATCTCCAGAAATCTCAGCAAATATTTTTTCACCCAAACTGGATGATACTTTCAGGTAATGATCAGTACACTAAGGCGACTTGGTTCCCCACATTTCGTTCTTCTACGTTGAAGCGTTCGTTTCCAGTAACAGTTTGAATTTTTAGGTTTCACTCTGTTTTCTCCTATATTGATAGATGTATTTGGAACTCTAAAACCAACACGGTTTGTGCTAGCTTCTTGAAACTTGACACAATAAAGTAGTTTCACGTTCTATCTCTATGTTTTGTTTCCTCTTAATGTAGCCCTAAACAGTGACTGGCGAGAAACACTTTCATTGAAAGGGGTTGCCAAGCTTCCAAAAATTACGAATCTCCAGAAATCTCAGCAAATACTTTTTCACCCAAACTGGATGATAATTTCAGGTAATGATCAGTACACTAAGGCGACTTGGTTCCCCACATTTCGTTCTTCTACGTTGAAGCGTTCGTTTCCAGTAACAGTTTGAATTTTTAGGTTTCACTCTGTTTTCTCCTATATTGATAGATGTATTTGGAACTCTAAATCCAACACGGTTTCTGCTAGCTTCTTGAAACTTGACAGAATAAAGTAGTTTCACGATCTATCTCTATGTTTTGTTTCCTCTTGATGTAGCCCTAAGCAGTGACTGGCGAGAAACACTTTCATGGAAAGGGGTTGCCAAGCTTCCAAAAATTACGAATCTCCAGAAATCTCAGCAAATACTTTTTCACCCAAACTGGATGATACTTTCAGGTAATGATCAGTACACTAAGGCGACTTGGTTTCCCAAATTTCGTTCTTCTATGTTGAAGCGTTCGTTTCCAGTGACCGTTTGAATTTTTAGGTTTCACTCTGTTTACTCCTATATTGATAGATGTATTTGGAACTCTATCCAAAACGGTTTGTGGTAGCTTTTTGAAACTGGACACAATAAAGTAGTTTCACGTTCTATCTCTATGTTTTGTTTCCTCTTGATGTAGCCCTAAGCAGTGACTGGCGAGAAACACTTTCATGGAAAGGGGTTGCCAAGCTTCCAAAAATTACGAATCTCCAGAAATCTCAGCAAATACTTTTTCACCCAAACTGGATGATACTTTCAGGTAATGATCAGTACACTAAGCCCACTTGCTTCACCAAATTTCGTCCTTCTACGTTGAAGCGTTCGTTTCCAGTGACCGTTTGAATTTTTAGGTTTCACTCTGTTTACTCCTATATTGATAGATGTATTTGGAACTCTATCCAACACGGTTTGTGGTAGCTTTTTGAAACTGGACACAATAAAGTAGTTTCACATTCTATCTCTATGTTTTGTTTCCTCTTGATGTAGCCCTAAGCAGTGACTGGCGAGAAACACTTTCATGGAAAGGGGTTGCCAAGCTTCCAAAAATTACGAATCTCCAGAAATCTCAGCAAATATTTTTTCACCCAAACTGGATGATACTTTCAGGTAATGATCAGTACACTAAGGCGACTTGGTTCCCCACATTTCGTTCTTCTACGTTGAAGCGTTCGTTTCCAGTAACAGTTTGAATTTTTAGGTTTCACTCTGTTTTCTCCTATATTGATAGATGTATTTGGAACTCTAAAACCAACACGGTTTGTGCTAGCTTCTTGAAACTTGACACAATAAAGTAGTTTCACGTTCTATCTCTATGTTTTGTTTCCTCTTAATGTAGCCCTAAACAGTGACTGGCGAGAAACACTTTCATGGAAAGGGGTTGCCAAGCTTCCAAAAATTACGAATCTCCAGAAATCTCAGCAAATACTTTTTCACCCAAACTGGATGATAATTTCAGGTAATGATCAGTACACTAAGGCGACTTGGTTCCCCACATTTCGTTCTTCTACGTTGAAGCGTTCGTTTCCAGTAACAGTTTGAATTTTTATGTTTCACTCTGTTTTCTCCTATATTGATAGATGTATTTGGAACTCTAAATCCAACACGGTTTGTGCTAGCTTCTTGAAACTTGACACAATAAAGTAGTTTCACGTTCTATCTCTATGTTTTGTTTCCTCTTGATGTAGCCCTAAGCAGTGACTGGCGAGAAACACTTTCATGGAAAGGGGTTGCCAAGCTTCCAAAAATTACGAATCTCCAGAAATCTCAGCAAATAGTTTTTCACCCAAACTTGATGATACTTTCAGGTAATGATCAGTACACTAAGGCGACTTGGTTCCCCAAATTTCGTTCTTCTATGTTGAAGCATTCCTTCCAGTAACAGTTTGAATTTTTAGGTTTCACTCTGTTTTCTCCTATATTGATAGACGTATTTGGAACTCTAAATCCAACACGGTTTGTGCTAGCTTCTTGAAACTTGACACAATAAAGTAGTTTCACGTTCTATCTCTATGTTTTGTTTCCTCTTGCTGTAGCCCTAAGCAGTGACTGGCGAGAAACACTTTCATGGAAAGGGGTTGCCAAGCTTCCAAAAATTACGAATCTCCAGAAATCTCAGCAAATATTTTTTCACCCAAACTGGATGATACTTTCAGGTAATGATCAGTACACTAAGGCAACTTGGTACCCAAATTTCGTTCTTCTATGTTGAAGCGTTCGTTTACAGTAACAGTTTGAATTTTTAGGTTTCACTCTGTTTACTCCTATATTGATAGACGTATTTGGAACTCTAAATCCAACACGGTTTGTGATAGCTTCTTGAAACATGACACAATAAAGTAGTTTCACGTTCTCTCTCTATGTTTTGTTTCCTCTTGATGTAGCCCTAAGCAGTGACTGGCGAGAAACACTTTCATGGAAAGGGGTTGCCAAGCTTCCAAAAATTACGAATCTCCAGAAATCTCAGAAAATACTTTTTCACCCAAACTGGATGATACTTTCAGGTAATGATCAGTACAATAAGCCCACTTGCTTCACCAATTTCGTTCTTCTACGTTGAAGCGTTCGTTTCCAGTAACAGTTTGAATTTTTAGGTATCACTCTGTTTACTCCTATATTGATAGATGTATTTGGAACTCTATCCAACACGGTTTGTGCTAGCTTCTTGAAACTTGACACAATAAAGTAGTTTCACGTTCTATCTCTATGTTTTGTTTCCTCTTGATGTAGCCCTAAGCAGTGACTGGCGAGAAACACTTTCATGGAAAGGGGTTGCCAAGCTTCCAAAAATTACGAATCTCCAGAAATCTCAGCAAATAATTTTTCACCCAAACTGGATGATACTTTCAGGTAATGATCAGTACACTAAGGCGACTTGGTTCCCCAAATTTCGTTCTTCTACGTTGAAGCGTTCGTTTCAAATAACAGTTTGAATTTTTAGGTTTCACTCTGTTTTCTCCTATATTGATAGATGTATTTGGAACTCTAAATCCAACACGGTTTGTGCTAGCTTCTTGAAACTTGACACAATAAATTAAGTTCACGTTCTGTCTCTACGTTTTGTTTCCTCTTGATGTAGCCCTAAGCAGTGACTGCCGAGAAACACTTTCATGGTAAGGGGTTGCCAAGCTTCCAAAAATTACGAATCTCCAGAAATCTCAGCAAATATTTTTTCACCTAAAATGGATGATACTTTCAGGTAATGATCAGTACACGAAGGTGACTTGGTTACCCAAATTTCATTCTCTTATGTTGAAGCGTTCGTTTCCAGTAACAGTTTGAATTTTTAGGTTTCACTCTGTTTTCTCCTATATTGATAGATGTATTTGGAACTCTAAATCCAACACGGTTTGTGCGAGCTTCTTGAAACTTGACACAATAAAGTAGTTTCACGTTCTATCTCTATGTTTTGTTTCCTCTTGATGTAGCCCTAAGCAGTGACTGGCGAGAAACACTTTCATGGAAAGGGGTTGCCAAGCTTCCAAAAATTACGAATCTCCAGAAATCTCAGCAAATACTTTTTCACCCAAAATGGATGATACTTTCAAGTAATGATCAGTACACTAAGGCGACTTGGTTCCCAAAATTTCGTTCTTCTATGTTGAAGCATTCGTTTCCAGTAACAGTTTGAATTTTTAGGTTTCACTCTGTTTTCTCCTATATTGATAGATGTATTTGGAACTCTAAATCCAACACGGTTTGTGCTAGCTTCTTGAAACTTGACACAATAAAGTAGTTTCACGTTCTATCTCTATGTTTTTTTTCCTCTTGATGTAGCCCTAAGCAGTGACTGGCGAGAAACACTTTCATGGAAAGGGGTTGCCAAGCTTCCAAAAATTACGAATCTCCAGAAATCTCAGCAAATACTTTTTCACCCAAACTGGATGATACTTTCAGGTAATGATCAGTACACTAAGCCCACTTGCTTCACCAAATTTCGTCCTTCTACGTTGAAGCGTTCGTTTCCAGTGACCGTTTGAATTTTTAGGTTTCACTCTGTTTACTCCTATATTGATAGATGTATTTGGAACTCTATCCAACACGGTTTGTGGTAGCTTTTTGAAACTGGACACAATAAAGTAGTTTCACGTTCTATCTCTAAGTTTTGTTTCCTCTTGATGTAGCCCTAAGTAGTGACTGGCGAGAAACACTTTCATGGAAAGGGGTTGCCAAGCTTCCAAATATTACGAATCTCCAGAAATCTCAGCAAATACTTTTTCACCCAAACTGGATGATAATTTCAGGTAATGATCAGTACACTAAGGCGACTTGGTTCCCCACATTTCGTTCTTCTACGTTGAAGCGTTCGTTTCCAGTAACAGTTTGAATTTTTAGGTTTCACTCTGTTTTCTCCTATATTGATAGATGTATTTGGAACTCTAAATCCAACACGGTTTCTGCTAGCTTCTTGAAACTTGACACAATAAAGTAGTTTCACGTTCTATCTCTATGTTTTGTTTCCTCTTGATGTAGCCCTAAGCAGTGACTGGCGAGAAACACTTTCATGGAAAGGGGTTGCCAAGCTTCCAAAAATTACGAATCTCCAGAAATCTCAGCAAATATTTTTTCACCCAAACTGGATGATACTTTCAGGTAATGATCAGTACACTAAGGCGACTTGGTTCCCCAAATTTCGTTCTCTTATGTTTTAGCGTTCGTTTCCAGTAACAGTTTGAATTTTTAGGTTTCACTCTGTTTTCTCCTATATTGATAGATGTATTTGGAACTCTAAAAACAACACGGTTTGTGCTAGCTTCTTGAAACTTGACACAATAAAGTAGTTTCACGTTCTATCTCTAAGTTTTGTTTCCTCTTGATGTAGCCCTAAACAGTGACTGGCGAGAAACACTTTCATGGAAAGGGGTTGCCAAGCTTCCAAAAATTACGAATCTCCAGAAATCTCAGCAAATATTTTTTCACCCAAACTGGATGATACTTTCAGGTAATGATCAGTACACTAAGGCGACTTGGTTCCCCACATTTCGTTCTTCTACGTTGAAGCGTTCGTTTCCAGTAACAGTTTGAATTTTTAGGTTTCACTCTGTTTTCTCCTATATTGATAGATGTATTTGGAACTCTAAATCCAACACGGTTTGTGCTATCTTCTTGAAACTTGACACAATAAAGTAGTTTCACGTTCTATCTCTATGTTTTGTTTCCTCTTGATGTAGCCCTAAGCAGTGACTGGCGAGAAACACTTTCATGGAAAGGGGTTGCCAAGCTTCCAAAAATTACGAATCTCCAGAAATCTCAGCAAATACTTTTTCACCCAAACTGGATGATACTTTCAGGTAATGATCAGTACACTAAGGCGACTTGGTTCCCCAAATTTCGTTCTTCTATGTTGAAGCATTCGTTTCCAGTAACAGTTTGAATTTTTAGGTTTCACTCTGTTTTCTCCTATATTGATAGATGTATTTGGAACTCTATCCAACACGGTTTGTGGTAGCTTTTTGAAACTGGACACAATAAAGTAGTTTCACGTTCTATCTCTATGTTTTGTTTCCTCTTGATGTAGCCCTAAGCAGTGACTGGCGAGAAACACTTTCATGGAAAGGGGTTGCCAAGCTTCCAAAAATTACGAATCTCCAGAAATCTCAGCAAATACTTTTTCACCCAAACTGGATGATACTTTCAGGTAATGATCAGTACACTAAGCCCACTTGCTTCACCAAATTTCGTCCTTCTACGTTGAAGCGTTCGTTTCCAGTGACCGTTTGAATTTTTAGGTTTCACTCTGTTTACTCCTATATTGATAGATGTATTTGGAACTCTATCCAACACGGTTTGTGGTAGCTTTTTGAAACTGGACACAATAAAGTAGTTTCACGTTCTATCTCTATGTTTTGTTTCCTCTTGATGTAGCCCTAAGCAGTGACTGGCGAGAAACACTTTCATGGAAAGGGGTTGCCAAGCTTCCAAAAATTACGAATTTCCAGAAATCTCAGCAAATATTTTTTCACCCAAACTGGATGATACTTTCAGGTAATGATCAGTACACTAAGGCGACTTGGTTCCCCACATTTCGTTCTTCTACGTTGAAGCGTTCGTTTCCAGTAACAGTTTGAATTTTTAGGTTTCACTCTGTTTTCTCCTATATTGATAGATGTATTTGGAACTCTAAAACCAACACGGTTTGTGCTAGCTTCTTGAAACTTGACACAATAAAGTAGTTTCACGTTCTATCTCTATGTTTTGTTTCCTCTTAATGTAGCCCTAAACAGTGACTGGCGAGAAACACTTTCATGGAAAGGGGTTGCCAAGCTTCCAAAAATTACGAATCTCCAGAAATCTCAGCAAATACTTTTTCACCCAAACTGGATGATAATTTCAGGTAATGATCAGTACACTAAGGCGACTTGGTTCCCCACATTTCGTTCTTCTACGTTGAAGCGTTCGTTTCCAGTAACAGTTTGAATTTTTAGGTTTCACTCTGTTTTCTCCTATATTGATAGATGTATTTGGAACTCTAAATCCAACACGGTTTCTGCTAGCTTCTTGAAACTTGACACAATAAAGTAGTTTCACGTTCTATCTCTATGTTTTGTTTCCTCTTGATGTAGCCCTAAGCAGTGACTGGCGAGAAACACTTTCATGGAAAGGGGTTGCCAAGCTTCCAAAAATTACGAATCTCCAGAAATCTCAGCAAATATTTTTTCACCCAAACTGGATGATACTTTCAGGTAATGATCAGTACACTAAGGCGACTTGGTTCCCCAAATTTCGTTCTCTTATGTTTTAGCGTTCGTTTCCAGTAACAGTTTGAATTTTTAGGTTTCACTCTGTTTTCTCCTATATTGGTAGATGTATTTGGAAATCTAAAAACAACACGGTTTGTGCTAGCTTCTTGAAACTTGACACAATAAAGTAGTTTCACGTTCTATCTCTAAGTTTTGTTTCCTCTTGATGTAGCCCTAAACAGTGACTGGCGAGAAACACTTTCATGGAAAGGGGTTGCCAAGCTTCCAAAAATTACGAATCTCCAGAAATCTCAGCAAATATTTTTTCACCCAAACTGGATGATACTTTCAGGTAATGATCAGTACACTAAGGCGACTTGGTTCCCCACATTTCGTTCTTCTACGTTGAAGCGTTCGTTTCCAGTAACAGTTTGAATTTTTAGGTTTCACTCTGTTTTCTCCTATATTTATAGATGTATTTGGAACTCTAAATCCAACACGGTTTGTGCTATCTTCTTGAAACTTGACACAATAAAGTAGTTTCACGTTCTATCTCTATGTTTTGTTTCCTCTTGATGTAGCCCTAAGCAGTGACTGGCGAGAAACACTTTCATGGAAAGGGGTTGCCAAGCTTCCAAAAATTACGAATCTCCAGAAATCTCAGCAAATATTTTTTCACCCTAACTGGATGATACTTTCAGGTAATGATCAGTACACTAAGGCGACTTGGTTCCCCAAATTTCGTTCTTCTATGTTGAAGCATTCGTTTCCAGTAACAGTTTGAATTTTTAGGTTTCACTCTGTTTTCTCCTATATTTATTGATGTATTTGGAACTCTAAATCCAACACGGTTTGTGCGAGCTTCTTGAAACTTGACACAATAAAGTAGTTTCACGTTCTATCTCTATATTTTGTTTCCTCTTGATGTAGCCCTAAGCAGTGACTGGCGAGAAACACTTTCATGGAAAGGGGTTGCCAAGCTTCCAAAAATTACGAATCTCCAGAAATCTCAGCAAATACTTTTTCACCCAAACTGGATGATACTTTCAGGTAATGATCAGTACACTAAGGCGACTTGGTTTCCCAAATTTCGTTCTTCTATGTTGAAGCGTTCGTTTCCAGTGACCGTTTGAATTTTTAGGTTTCACTCTGTTTACTCCTATATTGATAGATGTATTTGGAACTCTATCCAACACGGTTTGTGGTAGCTTTTTGAAACTGGACACAATAAAGTAGTTTCACGTTCTATCTCTATGTTTTGTTTCCTCTTGATGTAGCCCTAAGCAGTGACTGGCGAGAAACACTTTCATGGAAAGGGGTTGCCAAGCTTCCAAAAATTACGAATCTCCAGAAATCTCAGCAAATACTTTTTCACCCAAACTGGATGATACTTTCAGGTAATGATCAGTACACTAAGCCCACTTGCTTCACCAAATTTCGTCCTTCTACGTTGAAGCGTTCGTTTCCAGTGACAGTTTGAATTTTTAGGTTTCACTCTGTTTACTCCTATATTGATAGATGTATTTGGAACTCTATCCAACACGGTTTGTGGTAGCTTTTTGAAACTGGACACAATAAAGTAGTTTCACGTTCTATCTCTATGTTTTGTTTCCTCTTGATGTAGCCCTAAGCAGTGACTGGCGAGAAACACTTTCATGGAAAGGGGTTGCCAAGCTTCCAAAAATTACGAATCTCCAGAAATCTCAGCAAATATTTTTTCACCCAAACTGGATGATACTTTCAGGTAATGATCAGTACACTAAGGCGACTTGGTTCCCCACATTTCGTTCTTCTACGTTGAAGCGTTCGTTTCCAGTAACAGTTTGAATTTTTAGGTTTCACTCTGTTTTCTCCTATATTGATAGATGTATTTGAAACTCTAAAACCAACACGGTTTGTGCTAGCTTCTTGAAACTTGACACAATAAAGTAGTTTCACGTTCTATCTCTATGTTTTGTTTCCTCTTAATGTAGCCCTAAACAGTGACTGGCGAGAAACACTTTCATGGAAAGGGGTTGCCAAGCTTCCAAAAATTACGAATCTCCAGAAATCTCAGCAAATACTTTTTCACCCAAACTGGATGATAATTTCAGGTAATGATCAGTACACTAAGGCGACTTGGTTCCCCACATTTCGTTCTTCTACGTTGAAGCATTCGTTTCCAGTAACAGTTTGAATTTTTAGGTTTCACTCTGTTTTCTCCTATATTGATAGATGTATTTGGAACTCTAAATCCAACACGGTTTCTGCTAGCTTCTTGAAACTTGACACAATAAAGTAGTTTCACGTTCTATCTCTATGTTTTGTTTCCTCTTGATGTAGCCCTAAGCAGTTACTGGCGAGAAACACTTTCATGGAAAGGGGTTGCCAAGCTTCCAAAAATTACGAATCTCCAGAAATCTCAGCAAATATTTTTTCACCCAAACTGGATGATACTTTCAGGTAATGATCAGTACACTAAGGCGACTTGGTTTCCCAAATTTCGTTCTTCTATGTTGAAGCGTTCGTTTCCAGTAACAGTTTGAATTTTTAGGTTTCACTCTGTTTTCTCCTATATTGGTAGATGTATTTGGAACTCTAAAAACAACACGGTTTGTGCTAGCTTCTTGAAACTTGACACAATAAAGTAGTTTCACGTTCTATCTCTAAGTTTTGTTTCCTCTTGATGTAGCCCTAAACAGTGACTGGCGAGAAACACTTTCATGGAAAGGGGTTGCCAAGCTTCCAAAAATTACGAATCTCCAGAAATCTCAGCAAATATTTTTTCACCCAAACTGGATGATACTTTCAGGTAATGATCAGTACACTAAGGCGACTTGGTTCCCCACATTTCGTTCTTCTACGTTGAAGCGTTCGTTTCCAGTAACAGTTTGAATTTTTAGGTTTCACTCTGTTTTCTCCTATATTTATAGATGTATTTGGAACTCTAAATCCAACACGGTTTGTGCTATCTTCTTGAAACTTGACACAATAAAGTAGTTTCACGTTCTATCTCTATGTTTTGTTTCCTCTTGATGTAGCCCTAAGCAGTGACTGGCGAGAAACACTTTCATGGAAAGGGGTTGCCAAGCTTCCAAAAATTACGAATCTCCAGAAATCTCAGCAAATATTTTTTCACCCTAACTGGATGATACTTTCAGGTAATGATCAGTACACTAAGGCGACTTGGTTCCCCAAATTTCGTTCTTCTATGTTGAAGCATTCGTTTCCAGTAACAGTTTGAATTTTTAGGTTTCACTCTGTTTTCTCCTATATTTATTGATGTATTTGGAACTCTAAATCCAACACGGTTTGTGCGAGCTTCTTGAAACTTGACACAATAAAGTAGTTTCACGTTCTATCTCTATATTTTGTTTCCTCTTGATGTAGCCCTAAGCAGTGACTGGCGAGAAACACTTTCATGGAAAGGGGTTGCCAAGCTTCCAAAAATTACGAATCTCCAGAAATCTCAGCAAATACTTTTTCACCCAAACTGGATGATACTTTCAGGTAATGATCAGTACACTAAGGCGACTTGGTTCCCCACATTTCGTTCTTCTACGTTGAAGCGTTCGTTTCCAGTAACAGTTTGAATTTTTAGGTTTCACTCTGTTTTCTCCTATATTTATAGATGTATTTGGAACTCTAAATCCAACACGGTTTGTGCTATCTTCTTGAAACTTGACACAATAAAGTAGTTTCACGTTCTATCTCTATGTTTTGTTTCCTCTTGATGTAGCCCTAAGCAGTGACTGGCGAGAAACACTTTCATGGAAAGGGGTTGCCAAGCTTCCAAAAATTACGAATCTCCAGAAATCTCAGCAAATATTTTTTCACCCTAACTGGATGATACTTTCAGGTAATGATCAGTACACTAAGGCGACTTGGTTCCCCAAATTTCGTTCTTCTATGTTGAAGCATTCGTTTCCAGTAACAGTTTGAATTTTTAGGTTTCACTCTGTTTTCTCCTATATTTATTGATGTATTTGGAACTCTAAATCCAACACGGTTTGTGCGAGCTTCTTGAAACTTGACACAATAAAGTAGTTTCACGTTCTATCTCTATATTTTGTTTCCTCTTGATGTAGCCCTAAGCAGTGACTGGCGAGAAACACTTTCATGGAAAGGGGTTGCCAAGCTTCCAAAAATTACGAATCTCCAGAAATCTCAGCAAATACTTTTTCACCCAAACTGGATGATACTTTCAGGTAATGATCAGTACACTAAGGCGACTTGGTTTCCCAAATTTCGTTCTTCTATGTTGAAGCGTTCGTTTCCAGTGACCGTTTGAATTTTTAGGTTTCACTCTGTTTACTCCTATATTGATAGATGTATTTGGAACTCTATCCAACACGGTTTGTGGTAGCTTTTTGAAACTGGACACAATAAAGTAGTTTCACGTTCTATCTCTATGTTTTGTTTCCTCTTGATGTAGCCCTAAGCAGTGACTGGCGAGAAACACTTTCATGGAAAGGGGTTGCCAAGCTTCCAAAAATTACGAATCTCCAGAAATCTCAGCAAATACTTTTTCACCCAAACTGGATGATACTTTCAGGTAATGATCAGTACACTAAGCCCACTTGCTTCACCAAATTTCGTCCTTCTACGTTGAAGCGTTCGTTTCCAGTGACAGTTTGAATTTTTAGGTTTCACTCTGTTTACTCCTATATTGATAGATGTATTTGGAACTCTATCCAACACGGTTTGTGGTAGCTTTTTGAAACTGGACACAATAAAGTAGTTTCACGTTCTATCTCTATGTTTTGTTTCCTCTTGATGTAGCCCTAAGCAGTGACTGGCGAGAAACACTTTCATGGAAAGGGGTTGCCAAGCTTCCAAAAATTACGAATCTCCAGAAATCTCAGCAAATATTTTTTCACCCAAACTGGATGATACTTTCAGGTAATGATCAGTACACTAAGGCGACTTGGTTCCCCACATTTCGTTCTTCTACGTTGAAGCGTTCGTTTCCAGTAACAGTTTGAATTTTTAGGTTTCACTCTGTTTTCTCCTATATTGATAGATGTATTTGAAACTCTAAAACCAACACGGTTTGTGCTAGCTTCTTGAAACTTGACACAATAAAGTAGTTTCACGTTCTATCTCTATGTTTTGTTTCCTCTTAATGTAGCCCTAAACAGTGACTGGCGAGAAACACTTTCATGGAAAGGGGTTGCCAAGCTTCCAAAAATTACGAATCTCCAGAAATCTCAGCAAATACTTTTTCACCCAAACTGGATGATAATTTCAGGTAATGATCAGTACACTAAGGCGACTTGGTTCCCCACATTTCGTTCTTCTACGTTGAAGCATTCGTTTCCAGTAACAGTTTGAATTTTTAGGTTTCACTCTGTTTTCTCCTATATTGATAGATGTATTTGGAACTCTAAATCCAACACGGTTTCTGCTAGCTTCTTGAAACTTGACACAATAAAGTAGTTTCACGTTCTATCTCTATGTTTTGTTTCCTCTTGATGTAGCCCTAAGCAGTGACTGGCGAGAAACACTTTCATGGAAAGGGGTTGCCAAGCTTCCAAAAATTACGAATCTCCAGAAATCTCAGCAAATATTTTTTCACCCAAACTGGATGATACTTTCAGGTAATGATCAGTACACTAAGGCGACTTGGTTTCCCAAATTTCGTTCTTCTATGTTGAAGCGTTCGTTTCCAGTAACAGTTTGAATTTTTAGGTTTCACTCTGTTTTCTCCTATATTGGTAGATGTATTTGGAACTCTAAAAACAACACGGTTTGTGCTAGCTTCTTGAAACTTGACACAATAAAGTAGTTTCACGTTCTATCTCTAAGTTTTGTTTCCTCTTGATGTAGCCCTAAACAGTGACTGGCGAGAAACACTTTCATGGAAAGGGGTTGCCAAGCTTCCAAAAATTACGAATCTCCAGAAATCTCAGCAAATATTTTTTCACCCAAACTGGATGATACTTTCAGGTAATGATCAGTACACTAAGGCGACTTGGTTCCCCACATTTCGTTCTTCTACGTTGAAGCGTTCGTTTCCAGTAACAGTTTGAATTTTTAGGTTTCACTCTGTTTTCTCCTATATTTATAGATGTATTTGGAACTCTAAATCCAACACGGTTTGTGCTATCTTCTTGAAACTTGACACAATAAAGTAGTTTCACGTTCTATCTCTATGTTTTGTTTCCTCTTGATGTAGCCCTAAGCAGTGACTGGCGAGAAACACTTTCATGGAAAGGGGTTGCCAAGCTTCCAAAAATTACGAATCTCCAGAAATCTCAGCAAATATTTTTTCACCCTAACTGGATGATACTTTCAGGTAATGATCAGTACACTAAGGCGACTTGGTTCCCCAAATTTCGTTCTTCTATGTTGAAGCATTCGTTTCCAGTAACAGTTTGAATTTTTAGGTTTCACTCTGTTTTCTCCTATATTTATTGATGTATTTGGAACTCTAAATCCAACACGGTTTGTGCGAGCTTCTTGAAACTTGACACAATAAAGTAGTTTCACGTTCTATCTCTATATTTTGTTTCCTCTTGATGTAGCCCTAAGCAGTGACTGGCGAGAAACACTTTCATGGAAAGGGGTTGCCAAGCTTCCAAAAATTACGAATCTCCAGAAATCTCAGCAAATACTTTTTCACCCAAACTGGATGATACTTTCAGGTAATGATCAGTACACTAAGGCGACTTGGTTTCCCAAATTTCGTTCTTCTATGTTGAAGCGTTCGTTTCCAGTGACCGTTTGAATTTTTAGGTTTCACTCTGTTTACTCCTATATTGATAGATGTATTTGGAACTCTATCCAACACGGTTTGTGGTAGCTTTTTGAAACTGGACACAATAAAGTAGTTTCACGTTCTATCTCTATGTTTTGTTTCCTCTTGATGTAGCCCTAAGCAGTGACTGGCGAGAAACACTTTCATGGAAAGGGGTTGCCAAGCTTCCAAAAATTACGAATCTCCAGAAATCTCAGCAAATACTTTTTCACCCAAACTGGATGATACTTTCAGGTAATGATCAGTACACTAAGCCCACTTGCTTCACCAATTTCGTCCTTCTACGTTGAAGCGTTCGTTTCCAGTGACCGTTTGAATTTTTAGGTTTCACTCTGTTTACTCCTATATTGATAGATGTATTTGGAACTCTATCCAACACGGTTTGTGGTAGCTTTTTGAAACTGGACACAATAAAGTAGTTTCACGTTCTATCTCTATGTTTTGTTTCCTCTTGATGTAGCCCTAAGCAGTGACTGGCGAGAAACACTTTCATGGAAAGGGGTTGCCAAGCTTCCAAAAATTACGAATCTCCAGAAATCTCAGCAAATATTTTTTCACCCAAACTGGATGATACTTTCAGGTAATGATCAGTACACTAAGGCGACTTGGTTCCCCAAATTTCGTTCTCTTATGTTTTAGCGTTCGTTTCCAGTAACAGTTTGAATTTTTAGGTTTCACTCTGTTTTCTCCTATATTGGTAGATGTATTTGGAACTCTAAAACCAACACGGTTTGTGCTAGCTTCTTGAAACTTGACACAATAAAGTAGTTTCACGTTCTATCTCTATGTTTTGTTTCCTCTTAATGTAGCCCTAAACAGTGACTGGCGAGAAACACTTTCATGGAAAGGGGTTGCCAAGCTTCCAAAAATTACGAATCTCCAGAAATCTCAGCAAATACTTTTTCACCCAAACTGGATGATAATTTCAGGTAATGATCAGTACACTAAGGCGACTTGGTTCCCCACATTTCGTTCTTCTACGTTGAAGCGTTCGTTTCCAGTAACAGTTTGAATTTTTATGTTTCACTCTGTTTTCTCCTATATTGATAGATGTATTTGGAACTCTAAATCCAACACGGTTTCTGCTAGATTCTTGAAACTTGACACAATAAAGTAGTTTCACGTTCTATCTCTATGTTTTGTTTCGTCTTGATGTAGCCCTAAGCAGTGACTGGCGAGAAACACTTTCATGGAAAGGGGTTGCCAAGCTTCCAAAAATTACGAATCTCCAGAAATCTCAGCAAATATTTTTTCACCCAAACTGGATGATACTTTCAGGTAATGATCAGTACACTAAGGCGACTTGGTTCCCCAAATTTCGTTCTCTTATGTTTTAGCGTTCGTTTCCAGTAACAGTTTGAATTTTTAGGTTTCACTCTGTTTTCTCCTATATTGATAGATGTATTTGGAACTCTAAAAACAACACGGTTTGTGCTAGCTTCTTGAAACTTGACACAATAAAGTAGTTTCACGTTCTATCTCTAAGTTTTGTTTCCTCTTGATGTAGCCCTAAACAGTGACTGGCGAGAAACACTTTCATGGAAAGGGGTTGCCAAGCTTCCAAAAATTACGAATCTCCAGAAATCTCAGCAAATATTTTTTCACCCAAACTGGATGATACTTTCAGGTAATGATCAGTACACTAAGGCGACTTGGTTCCCCACATTTCGTTCTTCTACGTTGAAGCGTTCGTTTCCAGTAACAGTTTGAATTTTTAGGTTTCACTCTGTTTTCTCCTATATTGATAGATGTATTTGGAACTCTAAATCCAACACGGTTTGTGCTATCTTCTTGAAACTTGACACAATAAAGTAGTTTCACGTTCTATCTCTATGTTTTGTTTCCTCTTGATGTAGCCCTAAGCAGTGACTGGCGAGAAACACTTTCATGGAAAGGGGTTGCCAAGCTTCCAAAAATTACGAATCTCCAGAAATCTCAGCAAATATTTTTTCACCCAAACTGGATGATACTTTCAGGTAATGATCAGTACACTAAGGCGACTTGGTTCCCCTCATTTCGTTCTTCTATGTTGAAGCATTCGTTTCCAGTAACAGTTTGAATTTTTAGGTTTCACTCTGTTTTCTCCTATATTTATTGATGTATTTGGAACTCTAAATCCAACACGGTTTGTGCGAGCTTCTTGAAACTTGACACAATAAAGTAGTTTCACGTTCTATCTCTATGTTTTGTTTCCTCTTGATGTAGCCCTAAGCAGTGACTGGCGAGAAACACTTTCATGGAAAGGGGTTGCCAAGCTTCCAAAAATTACGAATCTCCAGAAATCTCAGCAAATACTTTTTCACCCAAACTGGATGATACTTTCAGGTAATGATCAGTACACTAAGGCGACTTGGTTCCCCACATTTCGTTCTTCTACGTTGAAGCGTTCGTTTCCAGTAACAGTTTGAATTTTTAGGTTTCACTCTGTTTTCTCCTATATTTATAGATGTATTTGGAACTCTAAATCCAACACGGTTTGTGCTATCTTCTTGAAACTTGACACAATAAAGTAGTTTCACGTTCTATCTCTATGTTTTGTTTCCTCTTGATGTAGCCCTAAGCAGTGACTGGCGAGAAACACTTTCATGGAAAGGGGTTGCCAAGCTTCCAAAAATTACGAATCTCCAGAAATCTCAGCAAATATTTTTTCACCCTAACTGGATGATAATTTCAGGTAATGATCAGGACACTAAGGCGACTTGGTTCCCCAAATTTCGTTCTTCTATGTTGAAGCATTCGTTTCCAGTAACAGTTTGAATTTTTAGGTTTCACTCTGTTTTCTCCTATATTTATTGATGTATTTGGAACTCTAAATCCAACACGGTTTGTGCGAGCTTCTTGAAACTTGACACAATAAAGTAGTTTCACGTTCTATCTCTATATTTTGTTTCCTCTTGATGTAGCCCTAAGCAGTGACTGGCGAGAAACACTTTCATGGAAAGGGGTTGCCAAGCTTCCAAAAATTACGAATCTCCAGAAATCTCAGCAAATACTTTTTCACCCAAACTGGATGATACTTTCAGGTAATGATCAGTACACTAAGCCCACTTGCTTCACCAATTTCGTCCTTCTACGTTGAAGCGTTCGTTTCCAGTGACCGTTTGAATTTTTAGGTTTCACTCTGTTTACTCCTATATTGATAGATGTATTTGGAACTCTATCCAACACGGTTTGTGGTAGCTTTTTGAAACTGGACACAATAAAGTAGTTTCACGTTCTATCTCTATGTTTTGTTTCCTCTTGATGTAGCCCTAAGCAGTGACTGGCGAGAAACACTTTCATGGAAAGGGGTTGCCAAGCTTCCAAAAATTACGAATCTCCAGAAATCTCAGCAAATACTTTTTCACCCAAACTGGATGATACTTTCAGGTAATGATCAGTACACTAAGCCCACTTGCTTCACCAATTTCGTCCTTCTACGTTGAAGCGTTCGTTTCCAGTGACCGTTTGAATTTTTAGGTTTCACTCTGTTTACTCCTATATTGATAGATGTATTTGGAACTCTATCCAACACGGTTTGTGGTAGCTTTTTGAAACTGGACACAATAAAGTAGTTTCACGTTCTATCTCTATGTTTTGTTTCCTCTTGATGTAGCCCTAAGCAGTGACTGGCGAGAAACACTTTCATGGAAAGGGGTTGCCAAGCTTCCAAAAATTACGAATCTCCAGAAATCTCAGCAAATATTTTTTCACCCAAACTGGATGATACTTTCAGGTAATGATCAGTACACTAAGGCGACTTGGTTCCCCAAATTTCATTCTTCTACGTTGAAGCGTTCGTTTCCAGTAACAGTTTGAATTTTTAGGTTTCACTCTGTTTTCTCCTATATTGATAGATGTATTTGGAACTCTAAAACCAACACGGTTTGTGCTAGCTTCTTGAAACTTGACACAATAAAGTAGTTTCACGTTCTATCTCTATGTTTTGTTTCCTCTTAATGTAGCCCTAAACAGTGACTGGCGAGAAACACTTTCATGGAAAGGGGTTGCCAAGCTTCCAAAAATTACGAATCTCCAGAAATCTCAGCAAATACTTTTTCACCCAAACTGGATGATAATTTCAGGTAATGATCAGTACACTAAGGCGACTTGGTTCCCCACATTTCGTTCTTCTACGTTGAAGCGTTCGTTTCCAGTAACAGTTTGAATTTTTATGTTTCACTCTGTTTTCTCCTATATTGATAGATGTATTTGGAACTCTAAATCCAACACGGTTTCTGCTAGATTCTTGAAACTTGACACAATAAAGTAGTTTCACGTTCTATCTCTATGTTTTGTTTCCTCTTGATGTAGCCCTAAGCAGTGACTGGCGAGAAACACTTTCATGGAAAGGGGTTGCCAAGCTTCCAAAAATTACGAATCTCCAGAAATCTCAGCAAATATTTTTTCACCCAAACTGGATGATACTTTCAGGTAATGATCAGTACACTAAGGCGACTTGGTTCCCCAAATTTCGTTCTCTTATGTTTTAGCGTTCGTTTCCAGTAACAGTTTGAATTTTTAGGTTTCACTCTGTTTTCTCCTATATTGATAGATGTATTTGGAACTCTAAAAACAACACGGTTTGTGCTAGCTTCTTGAAACTTGACACAATAAAGTAGTTTCACGTTCTATCTCTAAGTTTTGTTTCCTCTTGATGTAGCCCTAAACAGTGACTGGCGAGAAACACTTTCATGGAAAGGGGTTGCCAAGCTTCCAAAAATTACGAATCTCCAGAAATCTCAGCAAATATTTTTTCACCCAAACTGGATGATACTTTCAGGTAATGATCAGTACACTAAGGTGACTTGGTTCCCCACATTTCGTTCTTCTACGTTGAAGCGTTCGTTTCCAGTAACAGTTTGAATTTTTAGGTTTCACTCTGTTTTCTCCTATATTGATAGATGTATTTGGAACTCTAAATCCAACACGGTTTGTGCTATCTTCTTGAAACTTGACACAATAAAGTAGTTTCACTTTCTATCTCTATGTTTTGTTTCCTCTTGATGTAGCCCTAAGCAGTGACTGGCGAGAAACACTTTCATGGAAAGGGGTTGCCAAGCTTCCAAAAATTACGAATCTCCAGAAATCTCAGCAAATATTTTTTCACCCAAACTGGATGATACTTTCAGGTAATGATCAGTACACTAAGGCGACTTGGTTCCCCAAATTTCGTTCTTCTATGTTGAAGCATTCGTTTCCAGTAACAGTTTGAATTTTTAGGTTTCACTCTGTTTTCTCCTATATTTATTGATGTATTTGGAACTCTAAATCCAACACGGTTTGTGCGAGCTTCTTGAAACTTGACACAATAAAGTAGTTTCACGTTCTATCTCTATGTTTTGTTTCCTCTTGATGTAGCCCTAAGCAGTGACTGGCGAGAAACACTTTCATGGAAAGGGGTTGCCAAGCTTCCAAAAATTACGAATCTCCAGAAATCTCAGCAAATACTTTTTCACCCAAACTGGATGATACTTTCAGGTAATGATCAGTACACTAAGGCGACTTGGTTTCCCAAATTTCGTTCTTCTATGTTGAAGCGTTCGTTTCCAGTGACCGTTTGAATTTTTAGGTTTCACTCTGTTTACTCCTATATTGATAGATGTATTTGGAACTCTATCCAACACGGTTTGTGGTAGCTTTTTGAAACTGGACACAATAAAGTAGTTTCACGTTCTATCTCTATGTTTTGTTTCCTCTTGATGTAGCCCTAAGCAGTGACTGGCGAGAAACACTTTCATGGAAAGGGGTTGCCAAGCTTCCAAAAATTACGAATCTCCAGAAATCTCAGCAAATACTTTTTCACCCAATCTGGATGATACTTTCAGGTAATGATCAGTACACTAAGCCCACTTGCTTCACCAAATTTCGTCCTTCTACGTTGAAGCGTTCGTTTCCAGTGACCGTTTGAATTTTTAGGTTTCACTCTGTTTACTCCTATATTGATAGATGTATTTGGAACTCTATCCAACACGGTTTGTGGTAGCCTTTTGAAACTGGACACAATAAAGTAGTTTCACGTTCTATCTCTATGTTTTGTTTCCTCTTGATGTAGCCCTAAGCAGTGACTGGCGAGAAACACTTTCATGGAAAGGGGTTGCCAAGCTTCCAAAAATTACGAATCTCCAGAAATCTCAGCAAATACTTTTTCACCCAAACTGGATGATACTTTCAGGTAATGATCAGTACACTAAGGCGACTTGGTTTCCCAAATTTCGTTCTTCTATGTTGAAGCGTTCGTTTCCAGTGACCGTTTGAATTTTTAGGTTTCACTCTGTTTACTCCTATATTGATAGATGTATTTGGAACTCTATCCAACACGGTTTGTGGTAGCTTTTTGAAACTGGACACAATAAAGTAGTTTCACGTTCTATCTCTATGTTTTGTTTCCTCTTGATGTAGCCCTAAGCAGTGACTGGCGAGAAACACTTTCATGGAAAGGGGTTGCCAAGCTTCCAAAAATTACGAATCTCCAGAAATCTCAGCAAATACTTTTTCACCCAAACTGGATGATACTTTCAGGTAATGATCAGTACACTAAGCCCACTTGCTTCACCAATTTCGTCCTTCTACGTTGAAGCGTTCGTTTCCAGTGACCGTTTGAATTTTTAGGTTTCACTCTGTTTACTCCTATATTGATAGATGTATTTGGAACTCTATCCAACACGGTTTGTGGTAGCTTTTTGAAACTGGACACAATAAAGTAGTTTCACGTTCTATCTCTATGTTTTGTTTCCTCTTGATGTAGCCCTAAGCAGTGACTGGCGAGAAACACTTTCATGGAAAGGGGTTGCCAAGCTTCCAAAAATTACGAATCTCCAGAAATCTCAGCAAATATTTTTTCACCCAAACTGGATGATACTTTCAGGTAATGATCAGTACACTAAGGCGACTTGGTTCCCCAAATTTCGTTCTCTTATGTTTTAGCGTTCGTTTCCAGTAACAGTTTGAATTTTTAGGTTTCACTCTGTTTTCTCCTATATTGGTAGATGTATTTGGAACTCTAAAACCAACACGGTTTGTGCTAGCTTCTTGAAACTTGACACAATAAAGTAGTTTCACGTTCTATCTCTATGTTTTGTTTCCTCTTAATGTAGCCCTAAACAGTGACTGGCGAGAAACACTTTCATGGAAAGGGGTTGCCAAGCTTCCAAAAATTACGAATCTCCAGAAATCTCAGCAAATACTTTTTCACCCAAACTGGATGATAATTTCAGGTAATGATCAGTACACTAAGGCGACTTGGTTCCCCACATTTCGTTCTTCTACGTTGAAGCGTTCGTTTCCAGTAACAGTTTGAATTTTTATGTTTCACTCTGTTTTCTCCTATATTGATAGATGTATTTGGAACTCTAAATCCAACACGGTTTCTGCTAGATTCTTGAAACTTGACACAATAAAGTAGTTTCACGTTCTATCTCTATGTTTTGTTTCCTCTTGATGTAGCCCTAAGCAGTGACTGGCGAGAAACACTTTCATGGAAAGGGGTTGCCAAGCTTCCAAAAATTACGAATCTCCAGAAATCTCAGCAAATATTTTTTCACCCAAACTGGATGATACTTTCAGGTAATGATCAGTACACTAAGGCGACTTGGTTCCCCAAATTTCGTTCTCTTATGTTTTAGCGTTCGTTTCCAGTAACAGTTTGAATTTTTAGGTTTCACTCTGTTTTCTCCTATATTGATAGATGTATTTGGAACTCTAAAAACAACACGGTTTGTGCTAGCTTCTTGAAACTTGACACAATAAAGTAGTTTCACGTTCTATCTCTAAGTTTTGTTTCCTCTTGATGTAGCCCTAAACAGTGACTGGCGAGAAACACTTTCATGGAAAGGGGTTGCCAAGCTTCCAAAAATTACGAATCTCCAGAAATCTCAGCAAATATTTTTTCACCCAAACTGGATGATACTTTCAGGTAATGATCAGTACACTAAGGCGACTTGGTTCCCCACATTTCGTTCTTCTACGTTGAAGCGTTCGTTTCCAGTAACAGTTTGAATTTTTAGGTTTCACTCTGTTTTCTCCTATATTGATAGATGTATTTGGAACTCTAAATCCAACACGGTTTGTGCTATCTTCTTGAAACTTGACACAATAAAGTAGTTTCACGTTCTATCTCTATGTTTTGTTTCCTCTTGATGTAGCCCTAAGCAGTGACTGGCGAGAAACACTTTCATGGAAAGGGGTTGCCAAGCTTCCAAAAATTACGAATCTCCAGAAATCTCAGCAAATATTTTTTCACCCAAACTGGATGATACTTTCAGGTAATGATCAGTACACTAAGGCGACTTGGTTCCCCTCATTTCGTTCTTCTATGTTGAAGCATTCGTTTCCAGTAACAGTTTGAATTTTTAGGTTTCACTCTGTTTTCTCCTATATTTATTGATGTATTTGGAACTCTAAATCCAACACGGTTTGTGCGAGCTTCTTGAAACTTGACACAATAAAGTAGTTTCACGTTCTATCTCTATGTTTTGTTTCCTCTTGATGTAGCCCTAAGCAGTGACTGGCGAGAAACACTTTCATGGAAAGGGGTTGCCAAGCTTCCAAAAATTACGAATCTCCAGAAATCTCAGCAAATACTTTTTCACCCAAACTGGATGATACTTTCAGGTAATGATCAGTACACTAAGGCGACTTGGTTCCCCACATTTCGTTCTTCTACGTTGAAGCGTTCGTTTCCAGTAACAGTTTGAATTTTTAGGTTTCACTCTGTTTTCTCCTATATTTATAGATGTATTTGGAACTCTAAATCCAACACGGTTTGTGCTATCTTCTTGAAACTTGACACAATAAAGTAGTTTCACGTTCTATCTCTATGTTTTGTTTCCTCTTGATGTAGCCCTAAGCAGTGACTGGCGAGAAACACTTTCATGGAAAGGGGTTGCCAAGCTTCCAAAAATTACGAATCTCCAGAAATCTCAGCAAATATTTTTTCACCCTAACTGGATGATAATTTCAGGTAATGATCAGGACACTAAGGCGACTTGGTTCCCCAAATTTCGTTCTTCTATGTTGAAGCATTCGTTTCCAGTAACAGTTTGAATTTTTAGGTTTCACTCTGTTTTCTCCTATATTTATTGATGTATTTGGAACTCTAAATCCAACACGGTTTGTGCGAGCTTCTTGAAACTTGACACAATAAAGTAGTTTCACGTTCTATCTCTATATTTTGTTTCCTCTTGATGTAGCCCTAAGCAGTGACTGGCGAGAAACACTTTCATGGAAAGGGGTTGCCAAGCTTCCAAAAATTACGAATCTCCAGAAATCTCAGCAAATACTTTTTCACCCAAACTGGATGATACTTTCAGGTAATGATCAGTACACTAAGGCGACTTGGTTTCCCAAATTTCGTTCTTCTATGTTGAAGCGTTCGTTTCCAGTGACCGTTTGAATTTTTAGGTTTCACTCTGTTTACTCCTATATTGATAGATGTATTTGGAACTCTATCCAACACGGTTTGTGGTAGCTTTTTGAAACTGGACACAATAAAGTAGTTTCACGTTCTATCTCTATGTTTTGTTTCCTCTTGATGTAGCCCTAAGCAGTGACTGGCGAGAAACACTTTCATGGAAAGGGGTTGCCAAGCTTCCAAAAATTACGAATCTCCAGAAATCTCAGCAAATACTTTTTCACCCAAACTGGATGATACTTTCAGGTAATGATCAGTACACTAAGCCCACTTGCTTCACCAATTTCGTCCTTCTACGTTGAAGCGTTCGTTTCCAGTGACCGTTTGAATTTTTAGGTTTCACTCTGTTTACTCCTATATTGATAGATGTATTTGGAACTCTATCCAACACGGTTTGTGGTAGCTTTTTGAAACTGGACACAATAAAGTAGTTTCACGTTCTATCTCTATGTTTTGTTTCCTCTTGATGTAGCCCTAAGCAGTGACTGGCGAGAAACACTTTCATGGAAAGGGGTTGCCAAGCTTCCAAAAATTACGAATCTCCAGAAATCTCAGCAAATATTTTTTCACCCAAACTGGATGATACTTTCAGGTAATGATCAGTACACTAAGGCGACTTGGTTCCCCAAATTTCGTTCTTCTACGTTGAAGCGTTCGTTTCCAGTAACAGTTTGAATTTTTAGGTTTCACTCTGTTTTCTCCTATATTGATAGATGTATTTGGAACTCTAAAACCAACACGGTTTGTGCTAGCTTCTTGAAACTTGACACAATAAAGTAGTTTCACGTTCTATCTCTATGTTTTGTTTCCTCTTAATGTAGCCCTAAACAGTGACTGGCGAGAAACACTTTCATGGAAAGGGGTTGCCAAGCTTCCTAAAATTACGAATCTCCAGAAATCTCAGCAAATACTTTTTCACCCAAACTGGATGATAATTTCAGGTAATGATCAGTACACTAAGGCGACTTGGTTCCCCACATTTCGTTCTTCTACGTTCAAGCGTTCGTTTCCAGTAACAGTTTGAATTTTTATGTTTCACTCTGTTTTCTCCTATATTGATAGATGTATTTGGAACTCTAAATCCAACACGGTTTCTGCTAGATTCTTGAAACTTGACACAATAAAGTAGTTTCACGTTCTATCTCTATGTTTTGTTTCCTCTTGATGTAGCCCTAAGCAGTGACTGGCGAGAAACACTTTCATGGAAAGGGGTTGCCAAGCTTCCAAAAATTACGAATCTCCAGAAATCTCAGCAAATATTTTTTCACCCAAACTGGATGATACTTTCAGGTAATGATCAGTACACTAAGGCGACTTGGTTCCCCAAATTTCGTTCTCTTATGTTTTAGCGTTCGTTTCCAGTAACAGTTTGAATTTTTAGGTTTCACTCTGTTTTCTCCTATATTGATAGATGTATTTGGAACTCTAAAAACAACACGGTTTGTGTTAGCTTCTTGAAACTTGACACAATAAAGTAGTTTCACGTTCTATCTCTAAGTTTTGTTTCCTCTTGATGTAGCCCTAAACAGTGACTGGCGAGAAACACTTTCATGGAAAGGGGTTGCCAAGCTTCCAAAAATTACGAATCTCCAGAAATCTCAGCAAATATTTTTTCACCCAAACTGGATGATACTTTCAGGTAATGATCAGTACACTAAGGTGACTTGGTTCCCCACATTTCGTTCTTCTACGTTGAAGCGTTCGTTTCCAGTAACAGTTTGAATTTTTAGGTTTCACTCTGTTTTCTCCTATATTGATAGATGTATTTGGAACTCTAAATCCAACACGGTTTGTGCTATCTTCTTGAAACTTGACACAATAAAGTAGTTTCACGTTCTATCTCTATGTTTTGTTTCCTCTTGATATAGCCCTAAGCAGTGACTGGCGAGAAACACTTTCATGGAAAGGGGTTGCCAAGCTTCCAAAAATTACGAATCTCCAGAAATCTCAGCAAATATTTTTTCACCCAAACTGGATGATACTTTCAGGTAATGATCAGTACACTAAGGCGACTTGGTTCCCCAAATTTCGTTCTTCTATGTTGAAGCATTCGTTTCCAGTAACAGTTTGAATTTTTAGGTTTCACTCTGTTTTCTCCTATATTTATTGATGTATTTGGAACTCTAAATCCAACACGGTTTGTGCGAGCTTCTTGAAACTTGACACAATAAAGTAGTTTCACGTTCTATCTCTATGTTTTGTTTCCTCTTGATGTAGCCCTAAGCAGTGACTGGCGAGAAACACTTTCATGGAAAGGGGTTGCCAAGCTTCCAAAAATTACGAATCTCCAGAAATCTCAGCAAATACTTTTTCACCCAAACTGGATGATACTTTCAGGTAATGATCAGTACACTAAGGCGACTTGGTTTCCCAAATTTCGTTCTTCTATGTTGAAGCGTTCGTTTCCAGTGACCGTTTGAATTTTTAGGTTTCACTCTGTTTACTCCTATATTGATAGATGTATTTGGAACTCTATCCAACACGGTTTGTGGTAGCTTTTTGAAACTGGACACAATAAAGTAGTTTCACGTTCTATCTCTATGTTTTGTTTCCTCTTGATGTAGCCCTAAGCAGTGACTGGCGAGAAACACTTTCATGGAAAGGGGTTGCCAAGCTTCCAAAAATTACGAATCTCCAGAAATCTCAGCAAATACTTTTTCACCCAATCTGGATGATACTTTCAGGTAATCATCAGTACACTAAGCCCACTTGCTTCACCAAATTTCGTCCTTCTACGTTGAAGCGTTCGTTTCCAGTGACCGTTTGAATTTTTAGGTTTCACTCTGTTTACTCCTATATTGATAGATGTATTTGGAACTCTATCCAACACGGTTTGTGGTAGCCTTTTGAAACTGGACACAATAAAGTAGTTTCACGTTCTATCTCTATGTTTTGTTTCCTCTTGATGTAGCCCTAAGCAGTGACTGGCGAGAAACACTTTCATGGAAAGGGGTTGCCAAGCTTCCAAAAATTACGAATCTCCAGAAATCTCAGCAAATATTTTTTCACCCAAACTGGATGATACTTTCAGGTAATGATCAGTACACTAAGGCGACTTGGTTCCCCAAATTTCGTTCTTCTACGTTGAAGCGTTCGTTTCCAGTAACAGTTTGAATTTTTAGGTTTCACTCTGTTTTCTCCTATATTGATAGATGTATTTGGAACTCTAAAACCAACACGGTTTGTGCTAGCTTCTTGAAACTTGACACAATACAGTAGTTTCACGTTCTATCTCTATGTTTTGTTTCCTCTTAATGTAGCCCTAAACAGTGACTGGCGAGAAACACTTTCATGGAAAGGGGTTGCCAAGCTTCCAAAAATTACGAATCTCCAGAAATCTCAGCAAATACTTTTTCACCCAAACTGGATGATAATTTCAGGTAATGATCAGTACACTAAGGCGACTTGGTTCCCCACATTTCGTTCTTCTACGTTGAAGCGTTCGTTTCCAGTAACAGTTTGAATTTTTAGGTTTCACTCTGTTTTCTCCTATATTGATAGATGTATTTGGAACTCTAAATCCAACACGGTTTCTGCTAGCTTCTTGAAACTTGACACAATAAAGTAGTTTCACGTTCTATCTCTATGTTTTGTTTCCTCTTGATGTAGCCCTAAGCAGTGACTGGCGAGAAACACTTTCATGGAAAGGGGTTGCCAAGCTTCCAAAAATTACGAATCTCCAGAAATCTCAGCAAATATTTTTTCACCCTAACTGGATGATACTTTCAGGAAATGATCAGTACACTAAGGCGACTTGGTTCCCCAAATTTCGTTCTTCTATGTTGAAGCATTCGTTTCCAGTAACAGTTTGAATTTTTAGGTTTCACTCTGTTTTCTCCTATATTTATTGATGTATTTGGAACTCTAAATCCAACACGGTTTGTGCGAGCTTCTTGAAACTTGACACAATAAAGTAGTTTCACGTTCTATCTCTATATTTTGTTTCCTCTTGATGTAGCCCTAAGCAGTGACTGGCGAGAAACACTTTCATGGAAAGGGGTTGCCAAGCTTCCAAAAATTACGAATCTCCAGAAATCTCAGCAAATACTTTTTCACCCAAACTGGATGATACTTTCAGGTAATGATCAGTACACTAAGGCGACTTGGTTTCCCAAATTTCGTTCTTCTATGTTGAAGCGTTCGTTTCCAGTGACCGTTTGAATTTTTAGGTTTCACTCTGTTTACTCCTATATTGATAGATGTATTTGGAACTCTATCCAACACGGTTTGTGGTAGCTTTTTGAAACTGGACACAATAAAGTAGTTTCACGTTCTATCTCTATGTTTTGTTTCCTCTTGATGTAGCCCTAAGCAGTGACTGGCGAGAAACACTTTCATGGAAAGGGGTTGCCAAGCTTCCAAAAATTACGAATCTCCAGAAATCTCAGCAAATACTTTTTCACCCAAACTGGATGATACTTTCAGGTAATGATCAGTACACTAAGCCCACTTGCTTCACCAATTTCGTCCTTCTACGTTGAAGCGTTCGTTTCCAGTGACCGTTTGAATTTTTAGGTTTCACTCTGTTTACTCCTATATTGATAGATGTATTTGGATCTCTATCCAACACGGTTTGTGGTAGCTTTTTGAAACTGGACACAATAAAGTAGTTTCACGTTCTATCTCTATGTTTTGTTTCCTCTTGATGTAGCCCTAAGCAGTGACTGGCGAGAAAAACTTTCATGGAAAGGGGTTGCCAAGCTTCCAAAAATTACGAATCTCCAGAAATCTCAGCAAATATTTTTTCACCCAAACTGGATGATACTTTCAGGTAATGATCAGTACACTAAGGCGACTTGGTTCCCCAAATTTCGTTCTTCTACGTTGAAGCGTTCGTTTCCAGTAACAGTTTGAATTTTTAGGTTTCACTCTGTTTTCTCCTATATTGATAGATGTATTTGGAACTCTAAAACCAACACGGTTTGTGCTAGCTTCTTGAAACATGACACAATAAAGTAGTTTCACGTTCTATCTCTATGTTTTGTTTCCTCTTAATGTAGCCCTAAACAGTGACTGGCGAGAAACACTTTCATGGAAAGGGGTTGCCAAGCTTCCAAAAATTACGAATCTCCAGAAATCTCAGCAAATACTTTTTCACCCAAACTGGATGATAATTTCAGGTAATGATCAGTACACTAAGGCGACTTGGTTCCCCACATTTCGTTCTTCTACGTTGAAGCGTTCGTTTCCAGTAACAGTTTGAATTTTTATGTTTCACTCTGTTTTCTCCTATATTGATAGATGTATTTGGAACTCTAAATCCAACACGGTTTGTGCTAGCTTCTTGAAACTTGACACAATAAAGTAGTTTCACGTTCTATCTCTATGTTTTGTTTCCTCTTGATGTAGCCCTAAGCAGTGACTGGCGAGAAACACTTTCATGGAAAGGGGTTGCCAAGCTTCCAAAAATTACGAATCTCCAGAAATCACAGCAAATACTTTTTCACCCAAACTGGATGATACTTTCAGGTAATGATCAGTACACTAAGGCGACTTGGTTCCCCACATTTCGTTCTTCTACGTTGAAGCGTTCGTTTCCAGTAACAGTTTGAATTTTTATGTTTCACTCTGTTTTCTCCTATATTGATAGATGTATTTGGAACTCTAAATCCAACACGGTTTCTGCTAGATTCTTGAAACTTGACACAATAAAGTAGTTTCACGTTCTATCTCTATGTTTTGTTTCCTCTTGATGTAGCCCTAAGCAGTGACTGGCGAGAAACACTTTCATGGAAAGGGGTTGCCAAGCTTCCAAAAATTACGAATCTCCAGAAATCTCAGCAAATATTTTTTCACCCAAACTGGATGATACTTTCAGGTAATGATCAGTACACTAAGGCGACTTGGTTCCCCACATTTCGTTCTTCTACGTTGAAGCGTTCGTTTCCAGTAACAGTTTGAATTTTTAGGTTTCACTCTGTTTTCTCCTATATTGATAGATGTATTTGGAACTCTAAATCCAACACGGTTTGTGCTATCTTCTTGAAACTTGACACAATAAAGTAGTTTCACGTTCTATCTCTATGTTTTGTTTCCTCTTGATGTAGCCCTAAGCAGTGACTGGCGAGAAACACTTTCATGGAAAGGGGTTGCCAAGCTTCCAAAAATTACGAATCTCCAGAAATCTCAGCAAATATTTTTTCACCCAAACTGGATGATACTTTCAGGTAATGATCAGTACACTAAGGCGACTTGGTTCCCCAAATTTCGTTCTTCTATGTTGAAGCATTCGTTTCCAGTAACAGTTTGAATTTTTAGGTTTCACTCTGTTTTCTCCTATATTTATTGATGTATTTGGAACTCTAAATCCAACACGGTTTGTGCGAGCTTCTTGAAACTTGACACAATAAAGTAGTTTCACGTTCTATCTCTATGTTTTGTTTCCTCTTGATGTAGCCCTAAGCAGTGACTGGCGAGAAACACTTTCATGGAAAGGGGTTGCCAAGCTTCCAAAAATTACGAATCTCCAGAAATCTCAGCAAATACTTTTTCACCCAAACTGGATGATACTTTCAGGTAATGATCAGTACACTAAGGCGACTTGGTTTCCCAAATTTCGTTCTTCTATGTTGAAGCGTTCGTTTCCAGTGACCGTTTGAATTTTTAGGTTTCACTCTGTTTACTCCTATATTGATAGATGTATTTGGAACTCTATCCAACACGGTTTGTGGTAGCTTTTTGAAACTGGACACAATAAAGTAGTTTCACGTTCTATCTCTATGTTTTGTTTCCTCTTGATGTAGCCCTAAGCAGTGACTGGCGAGAAACACTTTCATGGAAAGGGGTTGCCAAGCTTCCAAAAATTACAAATCTCCAGAAATCTCAGCAAATACTTTTTCACCCAAACTGGATGATACTTTCAGGTAATGATCAGTACACTAAGGCGACTTGGTTTCCCAAATTTCGTTCTTCTATGTTGAAGCATTTGTTACCAGTAACAGTTTGAATTTTTAGGTTTCACTCTGTTTCCTCCTATATTGATAGATGTATTTGGAACTCTAAATCCAACACGGTTTGTGCTAGCTTCTTGAAACTTGACACAATAAATTAGTTTCACGTTCTATCTCTATGTTTTGTTTCCTCTTGATGTAGCCCTAAGCAGTGACTGGCGAGAAACACTTTCATGGAAAGGGGTTGCCAAGCTTCCAAAAATTACGAATCTCCAGAAATCTCAGCAAATACTTTTTCACCCAAACTGGATGATACTTTCAGGTAATGATCAGTACACTAAGCCCACTTGCTTCACCAAATTTCGTCCTTCTACGTTGAAGCGTTCGTTTCCAGTGACCGTTTGAATTTTTAGGTTTCACTCTGTTTACTCCTATATTGATAGATGTATTTGGAACTCTATCCAACACGGTTTGTGGTAGCTTTTTGAAACTGGACACAATAAAGTAGTTTCACGTTCTATCTCTATGGTTTGTTTCCTCTTGATGTAGCCCTAAACAGTGACTGGCGAGAAACACTTTCATGGAAAGGGGTTGCCAAGCTTCCAAAAATTACGAATCTCCAGAAATCTCAGCAAATATTTTTTCACCCAAACTGGATGATACTTTCAGGTAATGATCAGTACACTAAGGCGACTTGGTTCCCCACATTTCGTTCTTCTACGTTGAAGCGTTCGTTTCCAGTAACAGTTTGAATTTTTAGGTTTCACTCTGTTTTCTCCTATATTGATAGATGTATTTGGAACTCTAAATCCAACACGGTTTGTGCAACCTTCTTGAAACTTGACACAATAAAGTAGTTTCACGTTCTATCTCTATGTTTTGTTTCCTCTTGATGTAGCCCTAAGCAGTGACTGGCGAGAAACACTTTCATGGAAAGGGGTTGCCAAGCTTCCAAAAATTACGAATCTCCAGAAATCTCAGCAAATATTTTTTCACCCAAACTGGATGATACTTTCAGGTAATGATCAGTACACTAAGGTGACTTGGTTTCCCAAATTTCGTTCTTCTATGTTGAAGCGTTTGTTACCAGTAACAGTTTGAATTTTTAGGTTTCACTCTGTTTACTCCTATATTGATAGATGTATTTGGAACTCTAAATCCAACACGGTTTGTGCTAGCTTCTTGAAACTTGACACAATAAATTAGTTTCACGTTCTATCTCTATGTTTTGTTTCCTCTTGATGCAGCCCTAAGCAGTGACTGGCGAGAAACACTTTCATGGAAAGGGGTTGCCAAGCTTCCAAAAATTACGAATCTCCAGAAATCTCAGCAAATACTTTTTCACCCAAACTGGATGATACTTTCAGGTAATGATCAGTACACTAAGCCCACTTGCTTCACCAAATTTCGTCCTTCTACGTTGAAGCGTTCGTTTCCAGTGACCGTTTGAATTTTTAGGTTTCACTCTGTTTACTCCTATATTGATAGATGTATTTGGAACTCTATCCAACACGGTTTGTGGTAGCTTTTTGAAACTGGACACAATAAAGTAGTTTCACGTTCTATCTCTATGTTTTGTTTCCTCTTGATGTAGCCCTAAGCAGTGACTGGCGAGAAACACTTTCATGGAAAGGGGTTGCCAAGCTTCCAAAAATTACGAATCTCCAGAAATCTCAGCAAATATTTTTTCACCCAAACTGGATGATACTTTCAGGTAATGATCAGTACACTAAGGCGACTTGGTTCCCCAAATTTCGTTCTTCTACGTTGAAGCGTTCGTTTCCAGTAACAGTTTGAATTTTTAGGTTTCACTCTGTTTTCTCCTATATTGATAGATGTATTTGGAACTCTAAAACCAACACGGTTTGTGCTAGATTCTTGAAACTTGACACAATAAAGTAGTTTCACGTTCTATCTCTATGTTTTGTTTCCTCTTGATGTAGCCCTAAACAGTGACTGGCGAGAAACACTTTCATGGAAAGGGGTTGCCAAGCTTCCAAAAATTACGAATCTCCAGAAATCTCAGCAAATATTTTTTCACCCAAACTGGATGATACTTTCAGGTAATGATCAGTACACTAAGGCGACTTGGTTCCCCACATTTCGTTCTTCTACGTTGAAGCGTTCGTTTCCAGTAACAGTTTGAATTTTTAGGTTTCACTCTGTTTTCTCCTATATTGATAGATGTATTTGGAACTCTAAATCCAACACGGTTTCTGCTAGCTTCTTGAAACTTGACACAATAAAGTAGTTTCACGTTCTATCTCTATGTTTTGTTTCCTCTTGATGTAGCCCTAAGCAGTGACTGGCGAGAAACACTTTCATGGAAAGGGGTTGCCAAGCTTCCAAAAATTACGAATCTCCAGAAATCTCAGCAAATATTTTTTCACCCAAACTGGATGATACTTTCAGGTAATGATCAGTACACTAAGGCGACTTGGTTCCCCACATTTCGTTCTTCTACGTTGAAGCGTTCGTTTCCAGTAACAGTTTGAATTTTTAGGTTTCACTCTGTTTTCTCCTATATTGATAGATGTATTTGGAACTCTAAATCCAACATGGTTTGTGCAACCTTCTTGAAACTTGACACAATAAAGTAGTTTCACGTTCTATCTCTATGTTTTGTTTCCTCTTGATGTAGCCCTAAGCAGTGACTGGCGAGAAACACTTTCATGGAAAGGGGTTGCCAAGCTTCCAAAAATTACGAATCTCCAGAAATCTCAGCAAATATTTTTTCACCCAAACTGGATGATACTTTCAGGTAATGATAAGTACACTAAGGCGACTTGGTTCCCCAAATTTCGTTCTTCTATGTTGAAGCATTCGTTTCCAGTAACAGTTTGAATTTTTAGGTTTCACTCTGTTTTCTCCTATATTTATTGATGTATTTGGAACTCTAAATCCAACACGGTTTGTGCGAGCTTCTTGAAACTTGACACAATAAAGTAGTTTCACGTTCTATCACTATGTTTTGTTTCCTCTTGATGTAGCCCTAAGCAGTGACTGGCGAGAAACACTTTCATGGAAACGGGTTGCCAAGCTTACAAAAATTACAAATCTCCAGAAATCTCAGCAAATACTTTTTCACCCAAACTGGATGATACTTTCAGGTAATGATCAGTACACTAAGGTGACTTGGTTTCCCAAATTTCGTTCTTCTATGTTGAAGCGTTTGTTACCAGTAACAGTTTGAATTTTTAGGTTTCACTCTGTTTACTCCTATATTGATAGATGTATTTGGAACTCTAAATCCAACACGGTTTGTGCTAGCTTCTTGAAACTTGACACAATAAATTAGTTTCACGTTCTATCTCTATGTTTTGTTTCCTCTTGATGCAGCCCTAAGCAGTGACTGGCGAGAAACACTTTCATGGAAAGGGGTTGCCAAGCTTCCAAAAATTACGAATCTCCAGAAATCTCAGCAAATACTTTTTCACCCAAACTGGATGATACTTTCAGGTAATGATCAGTACACTAAGCCCACTTGCTTCACCAAATTTCGTCCTTCTACGTTGAAGCGTTCGTTTCCAGTGACCGTTTGAATTTTTAGGTTTCACTCTGTTTACTCCTATATTGATAGATGTATTTGGAACTCTATCCAACACGGTTTGTGGTAGCTTTTTGAAACTGGACACAATAAAGTAGTTTCACGTTCTATCTCTATGTTTTGTTTCCTCTTGATGTAGCCCTAAGCAGTGACTGGCGAGAAACACTTTCATGGAAAGGGGTTGCCAAGCTTCCAAAAATTACGAAACTCCAGAAATCTCAGCAAATATTTTTTCACCCAAACTGGATGATACTTTCAGGTAATGATCAGTACACTAAGGCGACTTGGTTCCCCAAATTTCGTTCTTCTTCGTTGAAGCGTTCGTTTCCAGTAACAGTTTGAATTTTTAGGTTTCACTCTGTTTTCTCCTATATTGATAGATGTATTTGGAACTCTAAATCCAACACGGTTTGTGCAAGCTTCTTGAAACTTGACACAACAAAGTAGTTTCACGTTCTATCTCTATGTTTTGTTTCCTCTTGATGTGGCCCTAAGCAGTGACTGGCGAGAAACACTTTCATGGAAAGGGGTTGCCAAGCTTCCAAAAATTAAAAATCTCCAGAAATCACAGCAAATATTTTTTCACCCAAACTGGATGATACTTTCAGGTAATGATCAGTACACTAAGGTGACTTGGTTCCCCTAATTTCGTTCTTCTATGTTGAAGCATTCGTTTCCAGTAACAGTTTGAATTTTTAGGTTTCACTCTGTTTTCTCCTATATTGATAGATGTATTTGGAACTCTAAAAACAACATGGTTTGTGCTAGCTTCTTGAAACTTGACACAATAAAGTAGTTTCACGTTCTATCTCTAAGTTTTGTTTCCTCTTGATGTAGCCCTAAACAGTGACTGGCGAGAAACACTTTCATGGAAAGGGGTTGCCAAGCTTCCAAAAATTACGAATCTCCAGAAATCTCAGCAAATACTTTTTCACTTAAACTGGATGATACTTTCAGGTAATGATCAGTACTCTAAGGAGACTTGGTTTCCCAAATTTCGTTCTTCTATGTTGAAGCGTTTGTTTCCAGTAACAGTTTGAATTTTTAGGTTTCACTCTGTTTACTCCTATATTGATAGATGTATTTGGAACTCTAAATCCAACACGGTTTGTGCTAGCTTCTTGAAACTTGACACAATAAATTAGTTTCACGTACTATCGCTATGTTTTGTTTCCTCTTGATGTAGCCCTAAGCAGTGACTGGCGAGAAACACTTTCATGGAAAGGGGTTGCCAAGCTTCCAAAAATTACGAATCTCCAGAAATCTCAGCAAATACTTTTTCACCCAAACTGGATGATACTTTCAGGTAATGATCAGAACACTAAGCCCACTTGCTTCACCAAATTTCGTCCTTCTATGTTGAAGAGTTCGTTTCCAGTAACAGTTTGAATTTTTAGGTTTCACTCTGTTTACTCCTATATTGATAGATGTATTTGGAACTCTAAATCCAACACGGTTTGTGCTAGCTTCTTGAAACTTGACACAATAAATTAGTTTCACGTTCTATCTCTATGTTTTGTTTCCTCTTGATGTAGCCCTAAGCAGTGACTGGCGAGAAACACTTTCATGGAAAGGGGTTGCCAAGCTTCCAAAAATTACGAATCTCCAGAAATCTCAGCAAATACTTTTTCACCCAAACTGGATGATACTTTCAGGTAATGATCAGTACACTAAGCCCACTTGCTTCACAAAATTTCGTCCTTCTACGTTGAAGCGTTTGTTTCCATTGACAGTTTGAATTTTTAGGTTTCACTCTGTTTACTTTTATATTGATAGATGTAGTTGGAACTCTATCCAACACGGTTTATGCTAGCTTTATGAAACTTGACACAATAAAGTAGTTTCACGTTCTATCTCTATGTTTTGTTTCCTCTTGATGTAGCCCTAAGCAGTGACTGGCGAGAAAAACTTTCATGGAAAGGGGTTGCCAAGCTTCCAAAAATTACGGATCTCCAGAAATCTCAGCAAATATTTTTTCACCCAAACTGGATGATACTTTCAGGTAATGATCAGTACACTAAGGCGACTTGGTTCCCCAAATTTCGTTCTTCTACATTGAAGCGTTCGTTTCCAGTAACAGTTTGAATTTTTAGGTTTCACTCTGTTTTCTCCTATATTGATAGATGTATTTGGAACTCTAAAACCAACACGGTTTGTGGTAGCTTCTTGAAACTTGACACAATAAAGTAGTTTCACGTTCTATCTCTAAGTTTTGTTTCCTCTTGATGTAGCCCTAAACAGTGACTGGCGAGAAACACTTTCATGGAAAGGGGTTGCCAAGCTTCCAAAAATTACGAATCTCCAGAAATCTCAGCAAATACTTTTTCACCCAAACTGGATGATACTTTCAGGTAATGATCAGTATACTAAGGCGACTTGGTTCCCCAAATTTCGTTCTTCTACGTTGAAGCGTTCGTTTCCAGTAACAGTTTGAATTTTTAGGTTTCACTCTGTTTTCTCCTATATTGATAGATGTATTTGGAACTCTAAATCCAACACGGTTTGTGCAAGCTTCTTGAAACTTGACACAACAAAGTAGTTTCACGTTCTATCTCTATGTTTTGTTTCCCCTTGATGTAGCCCTAAGCAGTGACTGGCGAGAAACACTTTCAAGGAAAGGGGTTGCCAAGCTTCCAAAAATTAAAAATCTCAAGAAATCTCAGCAAATATTTTTTCACCCAAACTGGATGATACTTTCAGGTAATGATCAGTACACTAAAGCAACTTGGTTCCCCAAATTTCGTTCTTCTATGTTGAAGCGTTCGTTTCCAGTAACAGTTTGAATTTTTAGGTTTCACTCTGTTTACTCCTATATTGATAGACGTATTTGGAACTCTAAATCCAACACGGTTTGTGCTAGCTTCTTGAAACATGACACAATAAAGTAGTTTCACGTTCTCTCTCTATGTTTTGTTTCCTCTTGATGTAGCCCTAAGCAGTGACTGGCGAGAAACACTTTCATGGAAAGGGGTTGCCAAGCTTCCAAAAATTACGAATCTCCAGAAATCGCAGCAAATACTTTTTCACCCAAACTGGATGATACTTTCAGGTAATGATCAGTAAACTAAGGCAACATGGTTCCCCAAATTTCGTTCTTCTATGTTGAAGCACTCGTTTCCAGTAACAGTTTGAATTTTTAGGTTTCACTCTGTTTACTCCTATATTGATTATGTATTTGGAACTCTAAATCCAACATGGTTTGTGCTAGCTTCTTGAAACTTGACACAATAAAGTAGTTTCACGTTCTATCTCTATGTTTTGTTTCCTCTTGATGTAGCCCTAAGCAGTGACTGGCGAGAAATACTTTCATGGAAAGGGGTTGCCAAGCTTCCAAAAATTACAAATCTCCAGAAATCTCAGCAAATACTTTTTCACCCAAACTGGATGATACTTTCAGGTAATGATCAGTACAATAAGCCCACTTGCTTCACCAATTTCGTTCTTCTACGTTGAAGCGTTCGTTTCCAGTAACAGTTTGAATTTTTAGGTTTCACTCTGTTTACTCCTATATTGATAGATGTATTTGGAACTCTATCCAACACGGTTTGTGCTAGCTTCTTGAAACTTGACACAATAAAGTAGTTTCACGTTCTCTCTCTATGTTTTGTTTCCTCTTGATGTAGCCCTAAGCAGTGACTGGCGAGAAACACTTTCATGGAAAGGGGTTGCCAAGCTTCCAAAAATTACGAATCTCCAGAAATCTCAGCAAATACTTTTTCACCCAAACTGGATGATACTTTCAGGTAATGATCAGTACACTAAGGCGACTTGGTTTCCCAAATTTCGTTCCTCTACGTTGAAGCGTTCGTTGCCAGTAACAGTTTGAATTTTTAGGTTTCACTCTGTTTACTCCTATATTGATAGATGTATTTGGAACTCTAAATCCAACACGGTTTGTGCTAGCTTCTTGAAACTTGACAAAATAAAGTAGTTTCACGTTCTATCTCTATGTCTTGTTTCCTCTTGCTCTAGCCCTAAGCAGTGACTGGCGAGAAACACTTTCATGGAAAGGGCTTGCCAAGATTCCAAAAATTACGAATCTCCAGAAATCTCAGCAAATATTTTTTCACCCAAACTAGATGATACTTTCAGGTAATGATCAGTACACTAAGGCAACTTGGTTCCCCAAATTTCGTTCTTCTATGTTGAAGCGTTCGTTTCCAGTAACAGTTTGAATTTTTAGGTTTCACTCTGTTTACTCCTATATTGATAGATGTATTTGGAACTCTAAATCCAACACGGTTTGTGCTAGCTTCTTGAAACTTGACACAGTAAAGTAGTTTCACGTTCTATCTCTATGTCTTGTTTCCTCTTGATGTAGCCCTAAGCAGTGACTGGCGAGAAACACTTTCATGGAAAGGGGTTGCCAAGCTTCCAAAAATTACAAATCTCCAGAAATCTCAGCAAATATTTTTTCACCCAAACTGGATGATACTTTCAGGTAATGATCAGTACACTAAGGCGACTTGGTTCCCCAAATTTCGTTTTCTATGTTGAAGCATTCGTTTCCAGTAACAGTTTGAATTTTTAGGTTTCACTCTGTTTTCTCCTATATTGATAGATGTATTTGGAACTCTAAATCCAACACGGTTTGTGCTAGCTTCTTGAAACTTGACACAATAAAGTAGTTTCACATTCTATCTCTATGTTTTGTTTCCTCTTGCTGTAGCCCTAAGCAGTGACTGGCGAGAAACACTTTCATGGAAAGGGCTTGCCAAGCTTCCAAAAATTACGAATCTCCAGAAATCTCAGCAAATACTTTTTCACCCAAACTGGATGATACTTTCAGGTAATGATCAGTACACTAAGGCAACATGGTTCCCCAAATTTCATTCTTCTATGTTGAAATACCCGTTTCCAGTAACAGTTTGAATTTTTAGGTTTCACTCTGTTTACTCCTATATTGATTATGTATTTGGAACTCTAAATCCAACATGGTTTGTGCTAGCTTCTTGAAACTTGACACAATAAATTAGTTTCACGTTCTATCTCTATGTTTTGTTTCCTCTTGATGTAGCCCTAAGCAGTGACTGGCGAGAAACACTTTCATGGAAAGGGGTTGCCAAGCTTCCAAAAATTACGAATCTCCAGAAATCTCAGCAAATATTTTTTCACCCAAACTAGAAGATACTTTCAGGTAATGATCAGTACACTAAGGCAACTTGGTTCCCCAAATTTCGTTCTTCTATGTTGAAGCGTTCGTTTCCAGTAACAGTTTGAATTTTTAGGTTTCACTCTGTTTACTCCTATATTGATAGATGTATTTGGAACTCTAAATCCAACACGGTTTGTGCTAGCTTCTTGAAACTTGACACAATAAAGTAGTTTCACGTTCTCTCTCTATCTTTTGTTTGCTCTTGATGTAGCCCTAAGCAGTGACTGGCGAGAAACACTTTCATGGAAAGGGGTTGCCAAGCTTCCAAAAATTACGAATCTCCAGAAATCTCAGCAAATACTTTTTCACCCAAACTGGATGATACTTTCAGGTAATGATCAGTACAATAAGCCCACTTGCTTCACCAATTTCATTCTTCTACGTTGAAGCGTTCGTTTCCAGTAACAGTTTGAATTTTTAGGTTTCACTCTGTTTACTCCTATATTGATAGATGTATTTGGAACTCTATCCAACACGGTTTGTGCTAGCTTATTGAAACTTGACACAATAAAGTAGTTTCACGTTCTATCTCTATGTTTTGTTTCCTCTTGATGTAGCCCTAAGCAGTGACTGGCGAGAAACACTTTCATGGAAAGGGGTTGCCAAGCTTCCAAAAATTACGAATCTCCAGAAATCTCAGCAAATACTTTTTCACCCAAACTGGATGATACTTTCAGGTAATGATCAGTACACTAAGGCGACTTGGTTCCCCAAATTTCGTTCTTCTACGTTGAAGCGTTCGTTTCAAATAACAGTTTGAATTTTTAGGTTTCACTCTGTTTTCTCCTATATTGATAGATGTATTTGGAACTCTAAATCCAACACGGTTTGTGCTAGCTTCTTGAAACTTGACACAATAAAGTAGGTTCACGTTCTGTCTCTACGTTTTGTTTCCTCTTGATGTAGCCCTAAGCAGTGACTGGCGAGAAACACTTTCATGGTAAGGGGTTGCCAAGCTTCCAAAAATTACGAATCTCCAGAAATCTCAGCAAATATTTTTTCACCCAAAATGGATGATACTTTCAGGTAATGATCAGTACACGAAGGTGACTTGGTTACCCAAATTTCATTCTCTTATGTTGAAGCGTTCGTTTCCAGTAACAGTTTGAATTTTTAGGTTTCACTCTGTTTTCTCCTATATTGATAGATGTATTTGGAACTCTAAATCCAACACGGTTTGTGCAAGCTTCTTGAAACTTGACACAATAAAGTAGTTTCACGTTCTATCTCTATGTTTTGTTTCCTCTTGATGTAGCCCTAAGCAGTGACTGGCGAGAAACACTTTCATGGAAAGGGGTTGCCAAGCTTCCAAAAATTTCGAATCTCCAGAAATCTCAGCAAATATTTTTTCACCCAAACTGGATGATACTTTCAGGTAATGATCAGTACACTAAGGCGACCTGGTTCCCCAAATTTTGTTCTTCTATGTTGCAGCATTCGTTTCCAGTAACAGTTTGAATTTTTAGGTTTCACTCTGTTTTCTCCTATATTTATTGATGTATTTGGAACTCTAAATCCAACACGGTTTGTGCGAGCTTCTTGAATCTTGACACAATAAAGTAGTTTCATGTTCTATCTCTATGTTTTGTTTCCTCTTGATGTAGCCCTAAGCAGTGACTGGCGAGAAACACTTTCATGGAAAGGGGTTGCCAAGCTTCCAAAAATTACGAATCTCCAGAAATCTCAGCAAATACTTTTTCACCCAAACTGGATGATACTTTCAGGTAATGATCAGTACACTAAGGTGACTTGGTTTCCCAAATTTCGTTCTTCTATGTTGAAGCGTTTGTTACCAGTAACAGTTTGAATTTTTAGGTTTCACTCTGTTTACTCCTATATTGATAGATGTATTTGGAACTCTAAATCAAACACGGTTTGTGCTAGCTTCTTAAAACTTGACACAATAAATTAGTTTCACGTTCTATCTCTATGTTTTGTTTCCTCTTGATGTAGCCCTAAGCAGTGACTGGTGAGAAACACTTTCATGGAAAGGGGTTGCCAAGCTTCCAAAAATTTCGAATCTCCAGAAATCTCAGCAAATATTTTTTCACCCAAACTGGATGATACTTTCAGGTAATGATCAGTAAACTAAGCCCACTTGCTTCACCAAATTTCGTCCTTCTACGTTGAAGCGTTCGTTTCCAGTGACCGTTTGAATTTTTAGGTTTCACTCTGTTTACTCCTATATTGATAGATGTATTTGGAACTCTATCCAACACGGTTTGTGGTAGCTTTTTGAAACTGGACACAATAAAGTAGTTTCACGTTCTATCTCTAGGTTTTGTTTCCTCTTGATGTAGCCCTAAGCAGTGACTGGCGAGAAACACTTTCATGGAAAGGGGTTGCCAAGCTTCCAAAAATTACGAATCTCCAGAAATCTCAGCAAATATTTTTTCACCCAAACTGGATGATACTTTCAGGTAATGATCAGTACACTAAGGCGACTTGGTTCCCCAAATTTCGTTCTTCTACGTTGAAGCGTTCGTTTCCAGTAACAGTTTGAATTTTTAGGTTTCACTCTGTTTTCTCCTATATTGATAGATGTATTTGGAACTCTAAAACCAACACGGTTTGTGCTAGCTTCTTGAAACTTGACACAATAAAGTAGTTTCACGTTCTATCTCTATGTTTTGCTTCCTCTTGATGTAGCCCTAAACAGTGACTGGCGAGAAACACTTTCATGGAAAGGGGTTGCCAAGCTTCCAAAAATTACGAATCTCCAGAAATCTCAGCAAATATTTTTTCACCCAAACTGGATGATACTTTCAGGTAATGATCAGTACACTAAGGCGACTTGGTTCCCCACATTTCGTTCTTCTACGTTGAAGCGTTCGTTTCCAGTAACAGTTTGAATTTTTAGGTTTCACTCTGTTTTCTCCTATATTGATAGATGTATTTGGAACTCTAAATCCAACATGGTTTCTGCTAGCTTCTTGAAACTTGACACAATAAAGTAGTTTCACATTCTATCTCTATGTTTTGTTTCCTCTTGATGTAGCCCTAAGCAGTGACTGGCGAGAAACACTTTCATTGAAAGGGGTTGCCAAGCTTCCAAAAATTACGAATCTCCAGAAATCTCAGCAAATATTTTTTCACCCAAACTGGATGATACTTTCAGGTAATGATCAGTACACTAAGGCGACTTGGTTCCCCAAATTTCGTTCTCTTATGTTTTAGCGTTCGTTTCCAGTAACAGTTTGAATTTTTAGGTTTCACTCTGTTTTCTCCTATATTGATAGATGTATTTGGAACTCTAAATCCAACACGGTTTGTGCAAGCTTCTTGAAACTTGACACAATAAAGTAGTTTCACGTTCTATCTCTATGTTTTGTTTCCTCTTGATGTAGCCCTAAGCAGTGACTGGCGAGAAACACTTTCATGGAAAGGGGTTGCCAAGCTTCCAAAAATTTCGAATCTCCAGAAATCTCAGCAAATATTTTTTCACCCAAACTGGATGATACTTTCAGGTAATGATCAGTACACTAAGGCGACTTGGTTCCCCAAATTTCGTTCTTCTATGTTGCAGCATTCGTTTCCAGTAACAGTTTGAATTTTTAGGTTTCACTCTGTTTTCTCCTATATTTATTGATGTATTTGGAACTCTAAATCCAACACGGTTTGTGCGAGCTTCTTGAATCTTGACACAATAAAGTAGTTTCACGTTCTATCTCTATGTTTTGTTTCCTCTTGATGTAGCCCTAAGCAGTGACTGGCGAGAAACACTTTCATGGAAAGGGGTTGCCAAGCTTCCAAAAATTACGAATCTCCAGAAATCTCAGCAAATACTTTTTCACCCAAACTGGATGATACTTTCAGGTAATGATCAGTACACTAAGGTGACTTGGTTTCCCAAATTTCGTTCTTCTATGTTGAAGCGTTTGTTACCAGTAACAGTTTGAATTTTTAGGTTTCCCTCTGTTTACTCCTATATTGATAGATGTATTTGGAACTCTAAATCAAACACGGTTTGTGCTAGCTTCTTGAAACTTGACACAATAAATTAGTTTCACGTTCTATCTCTATGTTTTGTTTCCTCTTGATGTAGCCCTAAGCAGTGACTGGCGAGAAACACTTTCATGGAAAGGGGTTGTCAAGCTTCCAAAAATTTCGAATCTCCAGAAATCTCAGCAAATATTTTTTCACCCAAACTGGATGATACTTTCAGGTAATGATCAGTACACTAAGCCCACTTGCTTCACCAAATTTCGTCCTTCTACGTTGAAGCGTTCGTTTCCAGTGACCGTTTGAATTTTTAGGTTTCACTCTGTTTACTCCTATATTGATAGATGTATTTGGAACTCTATCCAACACGGTTTGTGGTAGCTTTTTGAAACTGGACACAATAAAGTAGTTTCACGTTCTATCTCTAGGTTTTGTTTCCTCTTGATGTAGCCCTAAGCAGGGACTGGCGAGAAACAATTTCATGGAAAGGGGTTGCAAAGCTTCCAAAAATTACGAATCTCCAGAAATCTCAGCAAATATTTTTTCACCCAAACTGGATGATACTTTCAGGTAATGATCAGTACACTAAGGCGACTTGGTTCCCCAAATTTCGTTCTTCTACGTTGAAGCGTTCGTATCCAGTAACAGTTTGAATTTTTAGGTTTCACTCTGTTTTCTCCTATATTGATAGATGTATTTGGAACTCTAAAACCAACACGGTTTGTGCTAGCTTCTTGAAACTTGACACAATAAAGTAGTTTCACGTTCTATCTCTATGTTTTGTTTCCTCTTGATGTAGCCCTAAGCAGTGACTGGCGAGAAACACTTTCATGGAAAGGGGTTGCCAAGCTTCTAAAAATTACGAATCTCCAGAAATCTCAGCAAATATTTTTTCACCCAAACTGGATGATACTTTCAGGTAATGATCAGTACACTAAGGCGACTTGGTTCCCCACATTTCGTTCTTCTACGTTGAAGCGTTCGTTTCCAGTAACAGTTTGAATTTTTAGGTTTCACTCTGTTTTCTCCTATATTGATAGATGTATTTGGAACTCTAAATCCAACATGGTTTCTGCTAGCTTCTTGAAACTTGACACAATAAAGTAGTTTCACATTCTATCTCTATGTTTTGTTTCCTCTTGATGTAGCCCTAAGCAGTGACTGGCGAGAAACACTTTCATTGAAAGGGGTTGCCAAGCTTCCAAAAATTACGAATCTCCAGAAATCTCAGCAAATATTTTTTCACCCAAACTGGATGATACTTTCAGGTAATGATCAGTACACTAAGGCGACTTGGTTCCCCAAATTTCGTTCTCTTATGTTTTAGCGTTCGTTTCCAGTAACAGTTTGAATTTTTAGGTTTCACTCTGTTTTCTCCTATATTGATAGATGTATTTGGAACTCTAAATCCAACACGGTTTGTGCAAGCTTCTTGAAACTTGACACAATAAAGTAGATTCACGTTCTATCTCTAAGGTTTGTTTCCTCTTGATGTAGCCCTAAACAGTGACTGGCGAGTAACACTTTCATGGAAAGGGGTTGCCAAGCTTCCAAAAATTACGAATCTCCAGAAATCTCAGCAAATATTTTTTCACCCAAACAGGATGATACTTTCAGGTAATGATCAGTACACTAAGGCGACTTGGTTCCCCACATTTCGTTCTTCTACGTTGAAGCGTTCGTTTCCAGTAACAGTTTGAATTTTTAGGTTTCACTCTGTTTTCTCCTATATTGATAGATGTATTTGTAACTCTAAATCCAACACGGTTTCTGCTAGCTTCTTGAAACTTGACACAATAAAGTAGTTTCACGTTCTATCTCTATGTTTTGTTTCCTCTTGCTGTAGCCCTAAGCAGTGACTGGCGAGAAACACTTTCATGGAAAGGGGTTGCCAAGCTTCCAAAAATTACGAATCTCCAGAAATCACAGCAAATACTTTTTCACCCAAACTGGATGATACTTTCAGGTAATGATCAGTACACTAAGCCCACTTGCTTCACCAAATTTGGTTCTTCTACGTTGAAGCGTTCGTTTCCAGTAACAGTTTGAATTTTTAGGTTTCACTCTGTTTACTCCTATATTGATAGATGTATTTGGAACTCTATCCAACACGGTTTGTGCTAGCTTCTTGAAACTTGACACAATAAAGTAGTTTCACGTTCTATCTCTATGTTTTGTTTCCTCTTGATGTAGCCCTAAGCAGTGACTGGCGAGAAACACTTTCATGGAAAGGGTTTGCCAAGCTTCCAAAAATTAGGAATCTCCAGAAATCTCAGCAAATACTTTTTCACCCAAACTGGATGATACTTTCAGGTAATGATCAGTACACTAAGGTGACTTCGTTTCCCAAATTTCGTTCTTCTATGTTGAAGCGTTCGTTTCCAGTAACAGTTTGAATTTTGAGGTTTCACTCTGTTTTCTCCTATATTGATAGGCGTATTTGGAACTCTAAATCCAACACGGTTTGTGCTAGCTTCTTGAAACTTGACACAATAAAGTAGTTTCACGTTCTATCTCTATGTTTTGTTTCCTCTTGCTGTAGCCCTGAGCAGTGACTGGCGAGAAACACTTTCATGGAAAGGGGTTGCCAATCTTCCAAAAATTACGAATCTCCAGAAATCTCAGCAAATACTTTTTCACCCAAACTGGATGATACTTTCAGGTAATGATCAGTACACTAAGGCGACTTGGTTTTCCAAATTTCGTTCTTCTTTGCTGAAGCGTTCGTTTCCAGTAACAGTTTGAATTTTTAGGTTTCACTCTGTTTACTCCTATATTGATAGATGTATTTGGAACTCTAAATCCAACACGGTTTGTGCTAGCTTCTTGAAACTTGACCCAATAAATTAGTTTCACGTTCTATCTCTATGTTTTGTTTCCTCTTGATGTAGCCCTAAGCAGTGACTGGCGATAAACACTTTCATGGAAAGGGGTTGCCAAGCTTCCAAAAATTACGAATCTCCAGAAATCTCAGCAAATACTTTTTCACCCAAACTGGATGATACTTTCAGGTAATGATCAGTACACTAAGGCGACTTGGTTTCCCAAATTTCGTTCTTCTATGTTGAAGCGTTCGTTTCCAGTAACAGTTTGAATTTTTAGGTTTCACTCTGTTTACTCCTATATTGATAGATGTATTTGGAACTCTAAATACAACACGGTTTGTGCTAGCTTCTTGAAACTTGACACAATAAATTAGTTTCACGTTCTATCTCTATGTTTTGTTTCCTCTTGATGTAGCCCTAAGCAGTGACTGGCGAGAAACACTTTCATGGAAAGGGGTTGCCAAGCTTCCAAAAATTACGAATCTCCAGAAATCTCAGCAAATACTTTTTCACCCAAACTGGATGATACTTTCAGGTAATGATCAGTACACTAAGCCCACTTGCTTCACAAAATTTCGTTCTTCTACGTTGAAGCGTTCGTTTCCAGTAACAGTTTGAATTTTTAGGTTTCACTCTGTTTACTCCTATATTGATAGATGTATTTGGAACTCTAAATCCAACACGGTTTGTGCTAGCTTCTTGAAACTTGACCCAATAAATTAGTTTCACGTTCTATCTCTATGTTTTGTTTCCTCTTGCTGTAGCCCTGAGCAGTGACTGGCGAGAAACACTTTCATGGAAAGGGGTTGCCAATCTTCGAAAAATTACGAATCTCCAGAAATCTCAGCAAATACTTTTTCACCCAAACTGGATGATACTTTCAGGTAATGATCAGTACACTAAGGCGACTTGGTTTCCCAAATTTCGTTCTTCTTTGTTGAAGCGTTCGTTTCCAGTAACAGTTTGAATTTTTAGGTTTCACTCTGTTTACTCCTATATTGATAGATGTATTTGGAACTCTAAATCCAACACGGTTTGTGCTAGCTTCTTGAAACTTGACATAATAAAGTAGGTTCACGTTCTATCTCTATGTTTTGTTTCCTCTTGATGTAGCCCTAAGCAGTGACTGGCGAGAAACACTTTCATGGAAAGGGGTTGCCAAGCTTCCAAAAATTACGAATCTCCAGAAATCTCAGCAAATATTTTTTCACCCAAACTGGATGATACTTTCAGGTAATGATCAGTACACTAAGGCGACTTGGTTCCCCAAATTTCGTTCTCTTATGTTGAAGCGTTCGTTTCCAGTAACAGTTTGAATTTTTAGGTTTCACTCTGTTTTCTCCTATATTGATAGATGTATTTGGAACTCTAAATCCAACACGGATTGTGCAAGCTTCTTGAAACTTGACACAATAAAGTAGTTTCACTTTCTATCTCTATGTTTTGTTTCCTCTTGATGTAGCCCTAAGCAGTGACTGGCGAGAAACACTTTTTTGGAAAGGGGTTGCCAAGCTTCCAAAAATTACAAATCTCCAGAAATCTAAGCAAATATTTTTTCACAAAAACTGGATGATACTTTCAGGTAATGATCAGTACACTAAGGTGACTTTGTTCCCCAAATTTCGTTCTTTTATGTTGAAGCATTCGTTTCCAGTAACAGTTTGAATTTTTAGGTTTCACTCTGTTTTCTCCTATATTGATAGATGTATTTGGAACTCTAAATACAACACGGTTTGTGCTAGCTTCTAGAAACTTGACACAATAAATTTGTTTCACGTTCTATCTCTATGTTTTGTTTCCTCTTGATGTAGCCCTAAGCAGTGACTGGCCAGAAACACTTTCATGGAAAGGGGTTGCCAAGCTTCCAAAAATTACGAATCTCCCGAAGTCTCAGCAAATATTTTTTCACCCAAACTGGATGATACTTTCAGGTAATGATCAGTACACTAAGGCGACTTGTTTCCCCAAATTTCGTTCTTCTACGTTGAAGCGTTCGTTTCCAGTAACAGTTTGAATTTTTAGGTGTCACTCTGTTTTCTCCTATATTGATAGATGTATTTGGAACTCTATCCAACACGGTTTGTGCTAGCTTCTTGAAACTTGACACAATAAAGTAGTTTCACGTTCTATCTCTATGTTTTGTTTCCTCTTGATGTAGCCCTAAGCAGTGACTGGCGAGAAACACTTTCATGGAAAGGGGTTGCCAAGCTTCCAAAAATTACGAATCTCCAGAAATCTCAGCAAATATTTTTTCACCCAAACTGGATGATACTTTCAGGTAATGATCAATACACTAAGGCGACATGGTTCCCCACATTTCGTTCTTCTACGTTGAAGCGTTCGTTTCCAGTAACAGTTTGAATTTTTAGGTTTCACTCTGTTTTCTCCTATATTGATAGATGTATTTGGAACTCTAAATCCAACACGGTTTGTGCAAGCTTCTTGAAACTTGACACAATAAATTAGTTTCACGTTCTATCTCTATGTTTTGTTTCCTCTTGATGTAGCCCTAAGCAGTGACTGGCGAGAAACACTTTCATGGAAAGGGGTTGCCAAGCTTCCAAAAATTACAAATCTCCAGAAATCTCAGCAAATAATTTTTCACCCAAACTGGATGATACTTTCAGGTAATGATCAGCACACTAAGGCGACTTGGTTTCCCAAATTTCGTTCTTCTATGTTGAAGCGTTCGTTTCCAGTAACAGTTTGAATTTTTAGGTTTCACTCTGTTTTCTCCTATATTGATAGACGTATTTGGAACTCTAAATCCAACACGGTTTGTGCTAGCTTCTTGAAACTTGACACAATAAAGTAGTTTCACGTTCTATCTCTATGTTTTGTTTCCTCTTGCTGTAGCCCTGAGCAGTGACTGGCGAGAAACACTTTCATGGAAAGGGGTTGCCAATCTTCCAAAAATTACGAATCTCCAGAAATCTCAGCAAATACTTTTTCACCCAAACTGGATGATACTTTCAGGTAATGATCAGTACACTAAGGCGACTTGGTTTCCCAAATTTCGTTCTTCTTTGTTGAAGCGTTCGTTTCCAGTAACAGTTTGAATTTTTAGGTTTCACTCTGTTTACTCCTATATTGATAGATGTATTTGGAACTCTAAATCCAACACGGTTTGTGCTAGCTTCTTGAAACTTGACACAATAAAGTAGGTTCACGTTCTATCTCTATGTTTTGTTTCCTCTTGATGTAGCCCTAAGCAGTGACTGGCGAGAAACACTTTCATGGAAAGGGGTTGCCCAGCTTCCAAAAATTACGAATCTCCCGAAATCTCAGCAAATATTTTTTCACCCAAACTGGATGATACTTTCAGGTAATGATCAGTACACTAAGGCGACTTGGTTCCCCAAATTTCGTTCTTCTACGTTGAAGCGTACGTTTCCAGTAACAGTTTGAATATTTAGGTGTCACTCTGTTTTCTCCTATATTGATAGATGTATTTGGAACTCTATCCAACATGGTTTGTGCTAGCTTCTTGAAACTTGACACAATAAAGTAGTTTCACGTTCTATCTCTATGTTTTGTTTCCTCTTGATGTAGCCCTAAGCAGTGACTGGCGAGAAACACTTTCATGGAAAGGGGTTGAAAAGCTTCCAAAAATTACGAATCTCCAGAAATCTCAGCAAATATTTTTTCACCCAAACTGGATGATACTTTCAGGTAATGATCAGTACACTAAGGCAACTTGGTTTCCCAAATTTCGTTCTACTATGTTGAAGCGTTCGTTTCCAGTAACAGTTTGAATTTTTAGGTTTCACTCTGTTTTCTCCTATATTGATAGACGTATTTGGAACTCTAAATCCAACACGGTTTGTGCTAGCTTCTTGAAACTTGACCCAATAAATTAGTTTCACGTTCTATCTCTATGTTTTGTTTCCTCTTGATGTAGCCCTAAGCAGTGACTGGCGAGAAATACTTTCATGGAAAGGGGTTGCCAAGCTTCCAAAAATTACGAATCTCCAGAAATCTCAGCAAATACTTTTTCACCCAAACTGGATGATACTTTCAGGTAATGATCAGTACACTAAGGCGACTTGGTTTCCCAAATTTCGTTCTTCTATGTGGAAGTGTTCGTTTCCAGTAACAGTTTGAATTTTTAGGTTTCACTCTGTTTACTCCTATATTGATAGATGTATTTGGAACTCTAAATCCAACACGGTTTGTGCTAGCTTCTTGAAACTTGACACAATAAATTAGTTTCACGTTCTATCTCTATGTTTTGTTTCCTCTTGATGTAGCCCTAAGCAGTGACTGGCGAGAAACACTTTCATGGAAAGGGGTTGCCAAGCTTCCAAAAATTACGAATCTCCAGAAATCTCAGCAATTACTTTTTCACCCAAACTGGATGATACTTTCAGGTAATGATCAGTACAATAAGCCCACTTGCTTCACCAAATTTCGTTCTTCTACATTGAAGCGTTCGATTCCAGTAACAGTTTGAATTTTTAGGTTTCACTCTGTTTACCCTATATTGATAGATATATTTGGAACTCTATCCAACACGGTTTGTGCTAGCTTCTTGAAACTTGACCCAATAAAGTAGTTTCAGGTTCTATCTCTATGTTTTGTTTCCTCTTGATGTAGAGCTAAGCAGTGACTGGCGAGAAACACTTTCATGGAAAGGGGTTGCCAAGCTTCCAAAAATTGCGAATCTCCAGAAATCTGAGCAAATACTTTTTCACCCAAACTGGATGATACTTTCAGGTAATGATCAGTACACTAAGGCGACTTGGTTCCCCAAATTTCGTTCTTCTATGTTGAAGCATTCGTTTCCAGTAACAGTTTGAATTTTTAGGTTTCACTCTGTTTTCTCCTATATTGATAGATGTATTTGGAACTCTAAATCCAACATGGTTTGTGCTAGCTTCTAGAAACTTGACACAATAAATTAGTTTGACGTTCTATCTCTATGTTTTGTTTCCTCTTGATGTAGCCCTAAGCAGTGACTGGCGAGAAACTCTTTTATGGAAAGGGGTTGCCAAGCTTCCAAAAATTACGAATCTCCAGAAATCTCAGCAAACACTTTTTCATTCAAACTGGATGATACTTTCAGGTAATGATCAGTACACTAAGGCAACTTGGTTCCCCAAATTTCGTTCTTCTATGTTGAAGCGTTCGTTTCCAGTAACAGTTTGAATTTTTAGGTTTCACTCTGTTTACTCCTATATTGATAGATGTATTTGGAACTCTAAATCCAACACGGTTTGTGCTAGCTTCTTGAAACTTGACACAATAAAGTAGTTTCACATTCTCTCTCTATGTTTTGTTTCCTCTTGATGTAGAGCTAAGCAGTGACTGGCGAGAAACACTTTCATGGAAAGGGGTTGCCAAGCTTCCAAAAATTACGAATCTCCCGAAATCTCAGCAAATATTTTTTCACCCAAACTGGATGATACATTCAGATAATGATCAGTACACTAAGGCGACTTGGTTCCCCACATTTCGTTCTTCTACGTTGAAGCGTTCGTTTCCAGTAACATTTTGAATTTTTAGGTGTCACTCTGTTTTCTCCTATATTGATAGATGTATTTGGAACTCTATCCAACACGGTTTGTGCTAGCTTCTTGAAACTTGACACAATAAAGTAGTTTCACGTTCTATCTCTATGTTTTGTTTCCTCTTGATGTAGCCCTAAGCAGTGACTGGCGAGAAACACTTTCATGGAAAGGGGTTGCCAAGCTTCCAAAAATTATGAATCTCCAGAAATCTCAGCAAATACTTTTTCACCCAAACTGGATGATACTTTCAGGTAATGATTAGTACACTAAGGCGACTTGGTTCCCCACATTTCGTTCTTCTACGTTGAAGCGTTCGTTTCCAGTAACAGTTTGAATTTTTAGGTTTCACTCTGATTTCTCCTATATTGATAGATGTATTTGGAACTCTAAATCCAACACGGTTTGTGCAAGCTTCTTGAAACTTGACACAATAAATTAGTTTCACGTTCTATCTCTATGTTTTGTTTCCTCTTGATGTAGCCCTAAGCAGTGACTGGCGAGAAACACTTTCATGGAAAGGGGTTGCCAAGCTTCCAAAAATTACGAATCTCCAGAAATCTCAGCAAATACTTTTTCACCCAAACTGGATGATACTTTCAGGTAATGATCAGTACACTAAGCCCACTTGCTTCACCAAATTTCGTTCTTCTACTTTGAATCGTTCGTTTCCAGTAACAGGTTGAATTTTTAGGTTTCACTCTGTTTTCTCCTATATTGATAGACGTATTTGGAACTCTAAATCCAACACGGTTTGTGCTAGCTTCTTGAAACTTGACACAATAAAGTAGTTTCACGTTCTATCTCTATGTTTTGTTTCCTCTTGATGTAGCCCTAAGCAGTGACTGGCGAGAAACACTTTCATGGAAAGGGGTTGCCAAGCTTCCAAAAATTACGAATCTCCAGAAATCTCAGCAAATACTTTTTCACCCAAACTGGATGATACTTTCAGGTAATGATCAGTACACTAAGGCGACTTGGTTCCCCACATTTCGTTCTTCTACGTTGAAGCTTTCGTTTCCAGTAACAGTTTGAATTTTTAGGTTTCACTCTGTTTTCTCCTATATTGATAGATGTATTTGGAACTCTAAATCCAACACGGTTTGTGCAAGCTTCTTGAAACTTGACACAATAAATTAGTTTCACGTTCTATCTCTATGTTTCGTTTCCTCTTGCTGTAGCCCTAAGCAGTGACTGGCGAGAAACACTTTCATAGAAAGGGTTTGCCAAGCTTCCAAAAATTACAAATCTCCAGAAATCTCAGCAAATAGTTTAACACCCAAACTGGATGATACTTTCAGGTAATGATAAGTACACTAAGCCCACTTGCTTCACCAAATTTCGTTCTTCTACGTTGAAGCAATCGTTTGCAGTAACAGTTTGAATTTTTAGGTTTCACTCTGTTTACTCCTATATTGATAGATGTATTTGGAACTCTATCCAACACGGTTTGTGCTAGCTTCTTGAAACTTGACAGAATAAAGTAGTTTCACGTTCTATCTCTATGTTTTGTTTCCTCTTGATGTAGCCCTAAGCAGTGACTGGCGAGAAACACTTTCATGGAAAGGGGTTGCCAAGCTTCCAAAAATTACGAATCTCCAGAAATCTCAGCAAATACTTTTTCACCCAAACTGGATGATACTTTCAGGTAATGATCAGTACACTAAGGCGACTTGGTTTCCCACATTTCGTTCTTCTACGTTGAAGCGTTTGTATTCAGTAACAGTTTGAATTTTCAGGTTTCACTCTGTTTTCTCCTATACTGATACATGTATTTGGAACTCTAATTCCAACACGGTTTCTGCTAGCTTCTTGAAACTTGACACAATAAAGTAGTTTTACGTTCTATCTCTGTGTTTTGTTTCCTCTTGATGTAGCCCTAAGCAGTGACTGGCGAGAAACACTTTCATGGAAAGGGGTTGCCAAGCTTCCAAAAATTACGAATCTCCAGAAATCTCAGCAAATATTTTTTCACCCAAACTGGATGATACTTTCAGGTAATGATCAGTACACTAAGGCGACTTGGTTCCCCAAATTTCGTTCTTCTACGTTGAAGCGTTCGTTTCCAGTAACAGTTTGAATTTTTAGGTTTCACTCTGTTTTCTCCTATATTGATAGATGTATTTGGAACTCTAAATCCAACACGGTTTGAGCTAGCTTCTTGAAACTTGACACAATAAATTAGTTTCACGTTCTCTCTCTATGTTTTGTTTCCTCTTGATGTAGCCCTAAGCAGTGACTGGCGAGAAACACTTTCATGGAAAGGGGTTGCCAAGCTTCCAAAAATTACGAATCTCCAGAAATCTCATCAAATACTTTTTCACCCAATCTGGATGATACTTTCAGGTAATGATCAGTACACTAAGCCCACTTGCTTCACCAAAGTTCGTCCTTCTATGTTGAAGCGTTCGTTTCCAGTAACAGTTTGAATTTTTATGTTTCACTCTTATATTGATAGATGTATTTGGAACTCTATCCAACACGGTTTGTGCTAGCTTCTTGAAACTTGACACAATAAAGTAGTTTCACGTTCTATCTCTATGTTTTGTTTCCTCTTGCTGTAGCCCTAAGCAGTGACTGGCGAGAAACACTTTCATGGAAAGGGGTTGCCAAGCTTCCAAAAATTACGAATCTCCAGAAATCTCAGCAAATACTTTTTCACCCAAACTGGATGATACTTTCAGGTAATGATCAGTACACTAAGGCGACTTGGTTTCCCAAATTTCGTTCTTCTATGTTGAAGCGTTCGTTTCCAGTAACAGTTTGAATTTTTAGGTGTCACGCTGTTTACTCCTATATTGATAGATGTATTTGGAACTCTAAATCCAACACGGTTTGTGCTAGCTTCTTGAAACTTGACACAGTACAGTAGTTTCACGTTCTATCTCTATGTATTGTTTCCTCTTGATGTAGCCCTAAGCAGTGACTGGCGAGAAACACTTTCATGGAAAGGGGTTGCCAAGCTTCCAAAAATTACGAATCTCCAGAAATCTCAGCAAATACTTTTTCACCCAAATTAAATGATACTTTCAGGTAATGATCACTACACTAAGGCGACTTGGTTCCCCACATTTCGTTCTTCTACGTTGAAGCGTTCGTTTCCAGTAACAGTTTGAATTTTTAGGTTTCACTCTGTTTTCTCCTATATTGATAGATGTATTTGGAACTCTAAATCCAACACGGTTTGTGCTAGCTTCTTGAAACTTGACACAATAAAGTAGTTTCACGTTCTATCTCTATGTTTTGTTTCCTCTTGCTGTAGCCCTAAGCAGTGACTGGCGAGAAACACTATCATGGAAAGGGGTTGCCAAGCTTCCAAAAATTATGAATCTCCAGAAATCTCAGCAAATACTTTTTCACCCAAACTGGATGATACTTTCAGGTTATGATCAGTACACTAAGGCGACTTGGTTCCCCACATTTCGTTCTTCTACGTTGAAGCGTTCGTTTCCAGTAACAGTTTGAATTTTTAGGTTTCACTCTGTTTTCTCCTATATTGATAGATGTATTTGGAACTCTAAATCCAACACGGTTTGCGCTAGCTTCTTGAAACTTGACACAATAAAATAGTTTCACGTTCTATCTCTATGTATTTTTTCCTCTTGATGTAGCCCTAAGCTGTGACTGGCGAGAAACACTTTCATGGAAAGGGGTTGCCAAGCTTCCAAAAATTACGAATCTCCAGAAATCTCAGCAAATACTTTTTCACCCAAACTGGATGATACTTTCAGGTAATGATCAGTACACTAATGCGACTTGGTTCCCAAAATTTCGTTCTTCTATGTTGAAGCATTCGTTTCCAGTAACAGTTTGAATTTTTAGGTTTCACTCTGTTTTCTCCTATATTGATAGATGTATTTGGAACTCTAAATCCAACAAGGTTTGTGCTAGCTGCTTGAAACTTGACACAATAAAGTAGTTTCACGTTCTATCTCTATGTTTTGTTTCCTCTTGATGTAGCCCTAAGCAGTGACTGGCGAGAAACACTTTCATGGAAAGGGGTTGCCAAGCTTCCAAAAATTACGAATCTCCAGAAATCTCAGCAAATATTTTTTCACCCAAACTGGATGATACTTTCAGGTAATGATCAGTACACTAAGGCGACTTGGTTCTCCACATTTCGTTCTTCGACGTTGAAGCGTTCGTTTCCAGTAACAGTTTGAAATTTTAGGTTTCACTCTGTTTTCTCCTATATTGATAGATGTATTTGGAACTCTAAATCCAACACGGTTTGAGCTAGCTTCTTGAAACTTGACACAATAAAGTAGTTTCACCTTCTATCTCTATGTTTTGTTTCCTCTTGAAGTAGCCTTAAGCAGTGACTGGCGAGAAACACTTTCATGGAAAGGGGTTGCCAAGCTTCCAAAAATTAAGAATCTCCAGAAATCTCAGCAAATACTTTTTCACCCAAAATGGATACTTTCAGGTAATGATCAGTACACTAACCCCACTTGCTTCACCAAATTTCGTTCTTCTACGTTGAAGCGTTCGTTTCCAGTAACAGTTTGAATTTTTAGGTTTCACTCTGTTTACTCCTATATTGATTATGTATTTGGAACTCTAAATCCAACATGGTTTGTGCTAGCTTCTTGAAACTTGACACAATAAATTAGTTTCACGTTCTATCTCTATGTTGTGTTTCCTCTTGATGTAGCCCTAAGCACTGACTGGCGAGAAACACTTTCATGGAAAGGGGTTGCCAAGCTTCCAAAAATTACGAAACTCCAGAAATCTCAGCAAATATTTTTTCACCCAAACTGGATGATACTTTCAGGTAATGATCAGTACACTAAGGCGACTTGGTTCCCCACATTTCGTTCTTCTTGGTTGAAGCATTCGTTTCCAGTAACAGTTAGAATTTTTAGGTTTCACTCTGTTTACTCCTATATTGATAGATGTATTTGGAACTCTATCCAACACGGTTTGTGCTAGCTTCTTGAAACTTGACACAATAAAGTAGTTTCACGTTCTATCTCTATGTTTTGTTTCCTCTTGATGTAGCCCTAAGCAGTGACTGGCGAGAAACACTTTCATGGAAAGGGGTTGCTAAGCTTCCAAAAATTACGAATCTCCAGAAATCTCAGCAAATACTTTTTCACCCAAACTGGATGATACTTTCAGGTAATGATCAGTACTCTAAGGCGACTTGGTTTCCCAAATTTCGTTCTTCTATGTTGAAGCGTTCGTTTCCAGTAAAAGTTTGAATTTTTAGGTTTCACTCTGTTTACTCGTATATTGATAGATGTATTTGGAACTCTAAATCCAACACGGTTTGTGCTAGCTTCTTGAAACTTGACACAATAAAGTAGTTTCACGTTCTATCTGTATGTTTTGTTTCCTCTTGATGTAGCACTAAGCAGTGACTGGCGAGAAACACTTTCATGGAAAGGGGTTGCCAAGCTTCCAAAAATTACGAATCTCCAGAAATCTCAGCAAATACTTTTTCACCCAAACTGGATGATACTTTCAGGTAATGATCAGTACACTAAGCCCACTTGCTTCACCAAATTTCGTCCTTCTATGTTGAAGCGTTCGTTTCCAGTAACAGTTTGAATTTTTAGGTTTCACTCTGTTTACTCCTATATTGATAGATGTATTTGGAACTCTATGCAACACGGTTTGTTCTAGCTTCTTGAAACTTGACACAATAAAGTAGTTTCACGTTCTATCTCTATGTTTTGTTTCCTCTTGATGTAGCCCTAAGCAGTGACTGGCGAGAAACACTTTCATTGAAAGGGGTTGCCAAGCTTCCAAAAATTACGAATCTCCAGAAATCTCAGCAAATACTTTTTCAGCCAAACTGGATGATACTTTCAGGAAATGATCAGTACACTAAGGCAACTTGGTTCCCCAAATTTCGTTCTTTTTGTTGAAGCGTTCGTTTCCAGTAACAGTTTGAATTTTTAGGTTTCACTCTGTTTACTCCTATATTGATAGATGTATTTGGAACTCTAAATCCAACACGGTTTGTGCTAGCTTCTTGAAACTTGACACAATAAAGTAGGTTCACGTTCTATCTCTATGTTTTGTTTCCTCTTGATGTAGCCCTAAGCAGTGACTGGCGAGAAACACTTTCATGGAAAGGGGTTGCCAAGCTTCCAAAAATTACAAATCTCCAGAAATCTCAGCAAATACTTTTTCACCCAAACTGGATGATACTTTCAGATAATGATCACTACACTAAGGCGACTTGGTTCCCCAAATTTCGTTCTTCTATGTTGAAGCATTCGTTTCCCGGAACAGTTTGAATTTTTAGGTTTCACTCTGTTTTCTCCTATATTGATTGATATATTTGGAACTCTAAATCCAACACGGTTTGTGCTAGCTTCTTGAAACTTTACACCATAAAGTAGTTTCACGTTCTATCTCTATGTTTTGTTTCCTCTTGATGTAGCCCTAAGCAGTGACTGGCGAGAAACACTTTCATGGAAAGGGGTTGCCAAGCTTCCAAAAATTACGAATCTCCAGAAATCTCAGCAAATATTTTTTCACCCAAACTGGATGATACTTTCAGGTAATGATCAGTACACTAAGGCGACTTGGTTCCCCACATTTCGTTCTTCTACGTTGAAGCGTTCGTTTCCAGTAACAGTTTGAATTTTTAGGTTTCACTCTGTTTTCTCCTATATTGATAGATGTATTTGGAACTCTAAATCCAACACGGTTTGTGCTAGCTTCTTGAAACTTGACACAATAAAGTAGTTTCACGTTCTATCTGTATGTTTTGTTTCCTCTTGATGTAGCCCTAAGCAGTGACTGGCGAGAAACACTTTCATGGAAAGGGGTTGCCAAGCTTCCAAAAATTACAAATCTCCAGAAATCTCAGCAAATACTTTTTCACCCAAACTGGATGATACTTTCAGGTAATGATCAGTACACTAAGGCGACTTGGTTTCCCAAATTTCGTTCTTCTATGTTGAAGCGTTCGTTTCCAGTAACAGTTTGAATTTTTAGGTTTAACTCTGTTTACTCCTATATTGATAGATGTATTTGGAACTCTAAATCCAACACGGTTTGTGCTAGCTTCTTGAATCTTGACACAATAAAGTAGTTTCACGTTCTATCTCTATGTTTTGTTTCCTCTTGCTGTAGCCCTAAGCAGTGACTGGCGAGAAACACTTTCATGGAAAGGGGTTGCCAAGCTTCCAAAAATTACGAATCTCCAGAAATCTCAGCAAATACTTTTTCACCCAAACTGGATGATACTTTCAGGTAATGATCAGTATACTAAGCCCACTTGCTTCACAAAATTTCGTTCTTCTACGTTGAAGCGATCGTTTCCAGTAACAGTTTGAATTTTTAGGTTTCACTCTGTTTACTCCTATATTGATAGATGTATTTGGAACTCTATCCAACACGGTTTGTGCTAGCTTCTTGAAACTTGACACAATAAAGTAGTTTCACGTTCTATCTCTATGTTTTGTTTCCTCTTGATGTAGCCCTAAGCAGTGACTGGCGAGAAACACTTTCATTGAAAGGGGTTGCCAAGCTTCCAAAAATTACGAATCTCCAGAAATCTCAGCAAATACTTTTTCAGCCAAACTGGATGATACTTTCAGGAAATGATCAGTACACTAAGGGAACTTGGTTCCCCAAATTTCGTTCTTTTTCTTGAAGCGTTCGTTTCCAGTAACAGTTTGAATTTTTAGGTTTCACTCTGTTTACTCCTATATTGATAGATGTATTTGGAACTCTAAATCCAACACGGTTTGTGCTAGCTTCTTGAAACTTGACAGAATAAAGTAGTTTCACGTTCTATCTCTATGTTTTGTTTCCTCTTGATGTAGCCCTAAGCAGTGACTGGCGAGTAACACTTTCATGGAAAGGGGTTGCCAAGATTCCAAAAATTACAAATCTCCAAAAATCTCAGCAAATATTTTTTCACCCAAACTGGATGATACTTTCAGGTAATGATCAGTACACTAAGCAACTTGGTTCCCCAAATTTCGTTCTTCTATGTTGAAGCGTTCCTTTCCAGTAACAGTTTGAATTTTTAGGTTTCACTCTGTTTACTCCTATATTGATAGATGTATTTGGAACTCTATCCAACACGGTTTGTGCTAGCTTCTTGAAACTTGACACAGTACAGTAGTTTCACGTTCTATCTCTATGTTTTGTTTCCTCTTGATGTAGCCCTAAGCAGTGACTGGCGAGAAACACTTTCATGGAAAGGGGTTGCCAAGCTTCCAAAAATTACGAATCTCCAGAAATCTCAGCAAATATTTTTTCACCCAAACTGGATGATACTTTCAGGTAATGATCAGTACACTTAGGCGACTTGGTTCCCCAAATTTCGTTCTCTTATCTTGAAGCGTTCGTTTCCAGTAACAGTTTGTATTTTTAGGTTTCACTCTCTTTTATCCTATATTGATAGATGTATTTGGAACTCTAAATCCAACACAGTTTGTGCAAGCTTCTTGAAGCTTGACACAATAAAGTAGTTTCACGTTCTATCTCTATGTTTTGTTTCCTCTTGATGTAGCCCTAAGCAGTGACTGGCGAGAAACACTTTCATGGAAAGGGGTTGCCAAGCTTCCAAAAATTACGAATCTCCAGAAATCTCAGCAACTATTTTTTCACCCCAACTGGATGATACTTTCAGGTAATGATCAGTACACTAAGGCGACTTGGTTCCCCAAATTTCGTTCTTCTATGTTGACTCGTTCGTTTCCAGTAACAGTTTGAATTTTTAGGTTTCACTCTGTTTTCTCCTATATTGATAGATGTATTTGGAAATCTACATCCAACACGGTTTGTGCAGGCTTCTTGAAACTTGACACAATAAAGTAGGTTCACGTTCTATCTCTATGTTTTGTTTCCTCTTGATGTAGCCCTAAGCAGTGACTGGCGAGATACACTTTCATGGAAAGGGGTTGCCAAGCTTCCAAAAATTACGAATCTCCAGAAATCTCAGCAAATACTTTTTCACCCAAACTGGATGATACTTTCAGGTAATGATCAGTACAGTAAGGCGACTTGGTTTCCAAAATTTCGTTCTTCTACGTTGAAGCGTTCGTTTCCAGTAACAGTTTGAATTTTTAGGTTTCACTCTGTTTTCTCCTATATTGATAGATGTATTTGGAACTCTAAATCCAACACGGTTTGTGCTAGCTTCTTGAAACTTGACACAGTACAGTAGTTTCACGTTCTATCTCTATGTTTTGTTTCCTCTTGATGTAGCCCTAAGCAGTGACTGGCGAGAAACACTTTCATGGAAAGGGGTTGCCAAGCTTCCAAAAATTACGAATCTCCAGAAATCTCAGCAAGTACTTTTTCACCCAAACTGGATGATACTTTCAGGTAATGATCAGTACACTAATGCGACTTGGTTCCCAAAATTTCGTTCTTCTATGTTGAAGCATTCGTTTCCAGTAACAGTTTGAATTTTTAGGTTTCACTCTGTTTTCTCCTATATTGATAGATGTATTTGGAACTCTAAATCCAACAAGGTTTGTGCTAGCTGCTTGAAACTTGACACAATAAAGTAGTTTCACGTTCTATCTCTATGTTTTGTTTCCTCTTGATGTAGCCCTAAGCAGTGACTGGCGAGAAACACTTTCATGGAAAGGGGTTGCCAAGCTTCCAAAAATTACGAATCTCCAGAAATCTCAGCAAATATTTTTTCACCCAAACTGGATGATACTTTCAGGTAATGATCAGTACACTAAGGCGACTTGGTTCTCCACATTTCGTTCTTCGACGTTGAAGCGTTCGTTTCCAGTAACAGTTTGAAATTTTAGGTTTCACTCTGTTTTCTCCTATATTGATAGATGTATTTGGAACTCTAAATCCAACACGGTTTGAGCTAGCTTCTTGAAACTTGACACAATAAAGTAGTTTCACCTTCTATCTCTATGTTTTGTTTCCTCTTGAAGTAGCCTTAAGCAGTGACTGGCGAGAAACACTTTCATGGAAAGGGGTTGCCAAGCTTCCAAAAATTAAGAATCTCCAGAAATCTCAGCAAATACTTTTTCACCCAAAATGGATACTTTCAGGTAATGATCAGTACACTAAGCCCACTTGCTTCACCAAATTTCGTTCTTCTACGTTGAAGCGTTCGTTTCCAGTAACAGTTTGAATTTTTAGGTTTCACTCTGTTTACTCCTATATTGATAGATGTATTTGGAACTCTATCCAACACGGTTTGTGCTAGCTTCTTGAAACTTGACACAATAAAGTAGTTTCACGTTCTATCTCTATGTTTTGTTTCCTCTTGATGTAGCCCTAAGCAGTGACTGGCGAGAAACCCTTTCATGGAAAGGGGTTGCCAAGCTTCCAAAAATTACGAATCTCCAGAAATCTCAGCAAATATTTTTTCACCCAAACTGGATGATACTTTCAGGTAATGATCAGTACACTTAGGCGACTTGGTTCCCCAAATTTCGTTCTCTTATCTTGAAGCGTTCGTTTCCAGTAACAGTTTGTATTTTTAGGTTTCACTCTCTTTTATCCTATATTGATAGATGTATTTGGAACTCTAAATCCAACACAGTTTGTGCAAGCTTCTTGAAGCTTGACACAATAAAGTAGTTTCACGTTCTATCTCTATGTTTTGTTTCCTCTTGATGTAGCCCTAAGCAGTGACTGGCGAGAAACAGTTTCATGGAAAGGGGTTGCCAAGCTTCCAAAAATTACAAATCTCCAGAAATCTCAGCAAATATTTTTTCACCCAAACTGGATGATACTTTCAGGTAATGATCAGTACACTAAGGCGACTTGGTTCTCCACATTTCGTTCTTCGACGTTGAAGCGTTCGTTTCCAGTAACAGTTTGAAATTTTAGGTTTCACTCTGTTTTCTCCTATATTGATAGATGTATTTGGAACTCTAAATCCAACACGGTTTGAGCTAGCTTCTTGAAACTTGACACAATAAAGTAGTTTCACCTTCTATCTCTATGTTTTGTTTCCTCTTGAAGTAGCCTTAAGCAGTGACTGGCGAGAAACACTTTCATGGAAAGGGGTTGCCAAGCTTCCAAAAATTACGAATCTCCAGAAATCTCAGCAAATACTTTTTCACCCAAAATGGATACTTTCAGGTAATGATCAGTACACTAAGCCCACTTGCTTCACCAAATTTCGTTCTTCTACGTTGAAGCGTTCGTTTCCAGTAACAGTTTGAATTTTTAGGTTTCACTCTGTTTACTCCTATATTGATTATGTATTTGGAACTCTAAATCCAACATGGTTTGTGCTAGCTTCTTGAAACTTGACACAATAAATTAGTTTCACGTTCTATCTCTATGTTGTGTTTCCTCTTGATGTAGCCCTAAGCACTGACTGGCGAGAAACACTTTCATGGAAAGGGGTTGCCAAGCTTCCAAAAATTACGAAACTCCAGAAATCTCAGCAAATATTTTTTCACCCAAACTGGATGATACTTTCAGGTAATGATCAGTACACTAAGGCGACTTGGTTCCCCACATTTCGTTCTTCTTGGTTGAAGCATTCGTTTCCAGTAACAGTTAGAATTTTTAGGTTTCACTCTGTTTACTCCTATATTGATAGATGTATTTGGAACTCTATCCAACACGGTTTGTGCTAGCTTCTTGAAACTTGACACAATAAAGTAGTTTCACGTTCTATCTCTATGTTTTGTTTCCTCTTGATGTAGCCCTAAGCAGTGACTGGCGAGAAACACTTTCATGGAAAGGGGTTGCTAAGCTTCCAAAAATTACGAATCTCCAGAAATCTCAGCAAATACTTTTTCACCCAAACTGGATGATACTTTCAGGTAATGATCAGTACTCTAAGGCGACTTGGTTTCCCAAATTTCGTTCTTCTATGTTGAAGCGTTCGTTTCCAGTAAAAGTTTGAATTTTTAGGTTTCACTCTGTTTACTCGTATATTGATAGATGTATTTGGAACACTAAATCCAACACGGTTTGTGCTAGCTTCTTGAAACTTGACACAATAAAGTAGTTTCACGTTCTATCTGTATGTTTTGTTTCCTCTTGATGTAGCACTAAGCAGTGACTGGCGAGAAACACTTTCATGGAAAGGGGTTGCCAAGCTTCCAAAAATTACGAATCTCCAGAAATCTCAGCAAATACTTTTTCACCCAAACTGGATGATACTTTCAGGTAATGATCAGTACACTAAGCCCACTTGCTTCACCAAATTTCGTCCTTCTATGTTGAAGCGTTCGTTTCCAGTAACAGTTTGAATTTTTAGGTTTCACTCTGTTTACTCCTATATTGATAGATGTATTTGGAACTCTATGCAACACGGTTTGTTCTAGCTTCTTGAAACTTGACACAATAAAGTAGTTTCACGTTCTATCTCTATGTTTTGTTTCCTCTTGATGTAGCCCTAAGCAGTGACTGGCGAGAAACACTTTCATTGAAAGGGGTTGCCAAGCTTCCAAAAATTACGAATCTCCAGAAATCTCAGCAAATACTTTTTCAGCCAAACTGGATGATACTTTCAGGAAATGATCAGTACACTAAGGGAACTTGGTTCCCCAAATTTCGTTCTTTTTCTTGAAGCGTTCGTTTCCAGTAACAGTTTGAATTTTTAGGTTTCACTCTGTTTACTCCTATATTGATAGATGTATTTGGAACTCTAAATCCAACACGGTTTGTGCTAGCTTCTTGAAACTTGACAGAATAAAGTAGTTTCACGTTCTATCTCTATGTTTTGTTTCCTCTTGATGTAGCCCTAAGCAGTGACTGGCGAGTAACACTTTCATGGAAAGGGGTTGCCAAGCTTCCAAAAATTACAAATCTCCAAAAATCTCAGCAAATATTTTTTCACCCAAACTGGATGATACTTTCAGGTAATGATCAGTACACTAAGCAACTTGGTTCCCCAAATTTCGTTCTTCTATGTTGAAGCGTTCCTTTCCAGTAACAGTTTGAATTTTTAGGTTTCACTCTGTTTACTCCTATATTGATAGATGTATTTGGAACTCTATATCCAACACGGTTTCTGCTAGCTTCTTGAAACTTGACACAATAATGTAGTTTCACGTTCTATCTCTATGTTTTGTTTCCTCTTGATGTAGCCCTAAGCAGTGACTGGCGAGAAACACTTTCATGGAAAGGGGTTGCCAAGCTTCCAAAAATTACGAATCTCCAGAAATCTCAGCAAATATTTTTGCACCCAAACTGGATGATACTTTCAGGTAATGATCAGTACACTAAGGCAACTTGGTTCCCCAAATTTCGTTCTCTTATGTTGAAGCGTTCGTTTCCAGTAACAGTTTGAATTTTTAGGTTTCACTCTGTTTTCTCCTATATTGATAGATGTATTTGGAACTCTAAATCCAACACGGTTTGTGCAAGCTTCTTGAAATTTGACACAACAAAGTAGTTTCACGTTCTCTCTCTATGTTTTGTTTCCTCTTGATGTAGCCCTAAGCAGTGACTGGCGAGAAACATTTTCATGGAAAGGGGTTGCCAAGCTTCCAAAAATTAAAAATCTTCAGAAATCTCAGCAAATATTTTTTCACCCAAACTGGATGATACTTTCAGGTAATGATCAGTACACTAAGGCGACTTGGTTCCACTAATTTCGTTCTTCTATGTTGAAGCAATCGTTTCCAGTAACAGTTTGAATTTTTAGGTTTCACTCTGTTTTCTCCTATATTGATAGATATATTTGGAACTCTAAATCCAACACGGTTTGTGCTAGCTTCTTGAAACTTGACACAATAAAGTAGTTTCACGTTCTATCTCTATGTTTTGTTTCCTTTTGCTGTAGCCCTAAGCAGTGACTGGCGAGAAACACTATCATGGAAAGGGGTTGCCATCTTCCAAAAATTACGAATCTCCAGAAATCTCAGCAAATACTTTTTCACCCAAACTAAATGATACTTTCAGGTAATGATCAGTACACTAAGCCCACTTGCTTCACCAAATTTCGTTCTTCTACGTTGAAGCGTTCGTTTCCAGTAACAGTTTGAATTTTTAGGTTTCACTCTGTTTACTCCTATATTGATAGATGTATTTGGAACTCTATCCAACACGGTTTGTGCTAGCTTCTTGAAACTTGACACAATAAAGTAGTTTCACGTTCTATCTCTATGTTTTGTTTCCTCTTGATGTAGCCCTAAGCAGTGACTGGCGAGAAACACTTTCATGGAAAGGGGTTGCCAGCTTCCAAAAATTACGAATCTCCAGAAATCTCAGCAAATATTTTTTCACCCAAACTGGATGATACTTTCAGGTAATGATCAGTACACTTAGGCGACTTGGTTCCCCAAATTTCGTTCTCTTATCTTGAAGCGTTCGTTTCCAGTAACAGTTTGTATTTTTAGGTTTCACTCTCTTTTATCCTATATTGATAGATGTATTTGGAACTCTAAATCCAACACAGTTTGTGCAAGCTTCTTGAAGCTTGACACAATAAAGTAGTTTCACGTTCTATCTCTATGTTTTGTTTCCTCTTGATGTAGCCCTAAGCAGTGACTGGCGAGAAACACTTTCATGGAAAGAGGTTGCCAAGCTTCCAAAAATTACAAATCTCCAGAAATCTCAGCAACTATTTTTTCACCCCAACTGGATGATACTTTCAGGTAATGATCAGTACACTAAGGCGACTTGGTTCCCCAAATTTCGTTCTTCTATGTTGACTCGTTCGTTTCCAGTAACAGTTTGAATTTTTAGGTTTCACTCTGTTTTCTCCTATATTGATAGATGTATTTGGAAATCTACATCCAACACGGTTTGTGCAGGCTTCTTGAAACTTGACACAATAAAGTAGGTTCACGTTCTATCTCTATGTTTTGTTTCCTCTTGATGTAGCCCTAAGCAGTGACTGGCGAGATACACTTTCATGGAAAGGGGTTGCCAAGCTTCCAAAAATTACGAATCTCCAGAAATCTCAGCAAATACTTTTTCACCCAAACTGGATGATACTTTCAGGTAATGATCAGTACAGTAAGGCGACTTGGTTTCCAAAATTTCGTTCTTCTACGTTGAAGCGTTCGTTTCCAGTAACAGTTTGAATTTTTAGGTTTCACTCTGTTTTCTCCTATATTGATAGATGTATTTGGAACTCTAAATCCAACACGGTTTGTGCTAGCTTCTTGAAACTTGACACAGTACAGTAGTTTCACGTTCTATCTCTATGTTTTGTTTCCTCTTGATGTAGCCCTAAGCAGTGACTGGCGAGAAACAATTTCATGGAAAGGGGTTGCCAAGCTTCCAAAGATTACGAATCTCCAGAAATCTCAGCAAATACTTTTTCACCCAAACTGGATGATACTTTCAGGTAATGATCAGTACTCTAAGGCGACTTGGTTTCCCAAATTTCGTTCTTCTATGTTGAAGCGTTCGTTTCCAGTAACAGTTTGAATTTTTAGGTTTCACTCTGTTTACTAATATATTGATAGATGTATTAGGAACTCTAAATCCAACACGGTTTGTGCTAGCTTCTTGAAACTTGACACATTAAGTAGGTTCACGTTCTATCTCTATGTTTTGTTTCCTCTTGATGTAGCCCTAAGCAGTGACTGGCGAGAAACACTTTCATGGAAAGGGGTTGCCAAGCTTCCAAAAATTACGAATCTCCAGAAATCTCAGCAAATACTTTTTCACCCAAACTGGATGATACTTTCAGGTAATGATCAGTACACTAAGCCCTCTTGCTTCACCAAATTTCGTCCTTCTATGTTGAAGCGTTCCTTTCCAGTAACAGTTTGAATTTTTAGGTTTCACTCTGTTTACTCCTATATTGATAGATGTATTTGGAACTCTATCCAACACGGTTTGTTCTAGCTTCTTGAAACTTGACACAATAAACTAGTTTCACGTTCTATTTCTATGTTTTGTTTCCTCTTGATGTAGCCCTAAGCAGTGACTGGCGAGAAACACTTTCATGGAAAGGGGTTGCCAAGCTTCCAAAAAATTACGAATCACCAGAAATCTCAGCAAATATTTTTTCACCCAAACTGGAAGATACTTTCAGGTAATGATCAGTACACTAAGGTGACTTGGTTCCCCAAATTTCTTTCTTCTATGTTGAAGCGTTCGTTTCCAGTAACAGTTTGAATTTTTAGGTTTCACTCTGTTTTCTCCTATATTGATAGATGTATTTGGAATTCTAAGTCCAACACGGTTTGTGCTAGCTTCTTGAAACTTGACACAATAAAGTAGTTTCACGTTCTATCTCTATGTTTTGTTTCCTGTTGATGTAGCCCTAAACAGTGACTGACGAGAAACACTTTCATGGAAAGGGGTTGCCAAGCTTCCAAAAATTACGAATCTCCAGAAATCTCAGCAAATATTTTTTCACCCAAACTGGATGATACTTTCAAGTCATGATCAGTACACTAAGGCGACTTGGTTCCCCAAATTTCGTTCTTTTATCTTGAAGCGTTCGTTTCCAGTAACAGTTTGAATTTTTAGGTTTCACTCTGTTTTCTCCTATATTGATAGATGTATTTGGAACTCTAAATCCAACACAGTTTGTGCAAGCTTCTTGAAACTTGACACAATAAAGTAGTTTCACGTTCTCTCTCTATGTTTTGTTTCCTCTTGATGTAGCCCTAAGCAGTGACTGGCGAGAAACACTTTCATGGAAAGGGGTTGCCAAGCTTCCAAAAATTACAAATCTCCAGAAAACTCAGCAAATATTTTTTCACCCAAACTGGATGATACTTTCAGGTAATGATCAGTACACTAAGGCGACTTCGTTCCCCAAATTTCCTTCTTCTATGTTGAAGCATTCCTTTTGCAGTAACAGTTTGAATTTTTAGGTTTCACTCTGTTTTCTCCTACATTGATAGATGTATTTGCAACACTAAATCGAACACGGTTTGTGCTAGCTTCTTGAAACTTGACACAATAAAGTAGTATCACATTCTATCTCTATGTTTTGTTTCCTCTTGATGTAGCCCTAAGCAGTGACTGGCGAGAAACACTTTCATGGAAAGGGGTTGCCAAGCTTCCAAAAATTACGAATCTGCAGAAATCTCAGCAAATATTTTTTCACCCAAACTGGATGATACTTTCAGTAAAGATCAGTACACTAAGGCGACTTGGTTTCCAAAATTTCGTTCTTCTACGTTGAAGCGTTCGTTTCCAGTAACAGTTTGAATTTTTAGGTTTCACTCTGTTTTCTCCTATATTGATAGATGTATTTGGAACTCTAAATCCAACACGGTTTGTGCTAGCTTCTTGAAACTTGACACAATAAAGTAGTTTCACATTCTATCTCTATGTTTTGTTTCCTGTTGATGTAGCCCTAAACAGTGACTGACGAGAAACACTTTCATGGAAAGGGGTTGCCAAGCTTCCAAAAATTACGAATCTCCAGAAATCTCAGCAAATATTTTTTCACCCAAACTGGATGATACTTTCAGGTAATGATCAGTACACTAAGGCGACTTGGTTCCCCAAATTTCGTTCTCTTATGTTGAAGCGTTCGTTTCCAGTAACAGTTTGAATTTTTAGGTTTCACTCTGTTTTCTCCTATATTGATTGATATATTTGGAACTCTAAATCCAACACGGTTTGTGCTAGCTTCTTGAAACTTTACACAATAAAGTAGTTTCACGTTCTATCTCTATGTTTTGTTTCCTCTTGATGTAGCCCTAAGCAGTGACTGGCGAGAAACACTTTCATGGAAAGGGGTTGCCAAGCTTCCAAAAATTACGAATCTCCAGAAATCTCAGCAAATATTTTTTCACCCAAACTGGATGATACTTTCAGGTAATGATCAGTACACTAAGGCGACTTGGTTCCCCACATTTCGTTCTTCTACGTTGAAGCGTTCGTTTCCAGTAACAGTTTGAATTTTTAGGTTTCACTCTGTTTTCTCCTATATTGATAGATGTATTTGGAACTCTAAATCCAACACGGTTTGTGCTAGCTTCTTGAAACTTGACACAATAAAGTAGTTTCACGTTCTATCTGTATGTTTTGTTTCCTCTTGATGTAGCCCTAAGCAGTGACTGGCGAGAAACACTTTCATGGAAAGGGGTTGCCAAGCTTCCAAAAATTACAAATCTCCAGAAATCTCAGCAAATATTTTTTCACCCAAACTGGATGATACTTTCAGGTAATGATCAGTACACTAAGGCAACTTTGTTTCCCAAATTTCGTTCTTCTATGTTGAAGCGTTCGTTTCCAGTAACAGTTTGAATTTTTAGGTTTCACTCTGTTTTCTCCTATATTGATAGATGTATTTGGAACTCTAAATCCAACACGGTTTGTGCAAGCTTCTTGAAACTTGACACAATAAAGTAGTTTCACGTTCTCTCTCTATGTTTTGTTTCCTCTTGATGTAGCCCTAAGCAGTGACTGGCGAGAAACACTTTCATGGAAAGGGGTTGCCAAGCTTCCAAAAATTACGAATCTCCAGAAATCTCAGCAAATATTTTTTCACCCAAACTGGATGATACTTTCAGGTAATGATCAGTACACTAAGGCGACTTCGTTCCCCAAATTTCCTTCTTCTATGTTGAAGCATTCCTTTTGCAGTAACAGTTTGAATTTTTAGGTTTCACTCTGTTTTCTCCTACATTGATAGATGTATTTGCAACACTAAATCGAACACGGTTTGTGCTAGCTTCTTGAAACTTGACACAATAAAGTAGTATCACATTCTATCTCTATGTTTTGTTTCCTCTTGATGTAGCCCTAAGCAGTGACTGGCGAGAAACACTTTCATGGAAAGGGGTTGCCAAGCTTCCAAAAATTACGAATCTGCAGAAATCTCAGCAAATATTTTTTCACCCAAACTGGATGATACTTTCAGTAAAGATCAGTACACTAAGGCGACTTGGTTTCCAAAATTTCGTTCTTCTACGTTGAAGCGTTCGTTTCCAGTAACAGTTTGAATTTTTAGGTTTCACTCTGTTTTCTCCTATATTGATAGATGTATTTGGAACTCTAAATCCAACACGGTTTGTGCTAGCTTCTTGAAACTTGACACAATAAAGTAGTTTCACATTCTATCTCTATGTTTTGTTTCCTGTTGTTGTAGCCCTAAACAGTGACTGACGAGAAACACTTTCATGGAAAGGGGTTGCCAAGCTTCCAAAAATTACGAATCTCCAGAAATCTCAGCAAATATTTTTTCACCCAAACTGGATGATACTTTCAGGTAATGATCAGTACACTAAGGCGACTTGGTTCCCCAAATTTCGTTCTCTTATGTTGAAGCGTTCGTTTCCAGTAACAGTTTGAATTTTTAGGTTTCACTCTGTTTTCTCCTATATTGATTGATATATTTGGAACTCTAAATCCAACACGGTTTGTGCTAGCTTCTTGAAACTTTACACAATAAAGTAGTTTCACGTTCTATCTCTATGTTTTCTTTCCTCTTGATGTAGCCCTAAGCAGTGACTGGCGAGAAACACTTTCATGGAAAGGGGTTGCCAAGCTTCCAAAAATTACGAATCTCCAGAAATCTCAGCAAATATTTTTTCACCCAAACTGGATGATACTTTCAGGTAATGATCAGTACACTAAGGCGACTTGGTTCCCCACATTTCGTTCTTCTACGTTGAAGCGTTCGTTTCCAGTAACAGTTTGAATTTTTAGGTTTCACTCTGTTTTCTCCTATATTGATAGATGTATTTGGAACTCTAAATCCAACACGGTTTGTGCTAGCTTCTTGAAACTTGACACAATAAAGTAGTTTCACGTTCTATCTGTATGTTTTGTTTCCTCTTGATGTAGCCCTAAGCAGTGACTGGCGAGAAACACTTTCATGGAAAGGGGTTGCCAAGCTTCCAAAAATTACAAATCTCCAGAAATCTCAGCAAATATTTTTTCACCCAAACTGGATGATACTTTCAGGTAATGATCAGTACACTAAGGCAACTTTGTTTCCCAAATTTCGTTCTTCTATGTTGAAGCGTTCGTTTCCAGTAACAGTTTGAATTTTTAGGTTTCACTCTGTTTACTCCTATATTGATAGATGTATTTGGAACTCTAAATCCAACACGGTTTGTGCTAGCTTCTTGAAACTTGACACAATAAAGTAGTTTCACGTTCTCTCTCTATGTTTTGTTTCCTCTTGATGTAGCCCTAAGCAGTGACTGGCGAGAAACACTTTCATGGAAAGGGGTTGCCAAGCTTCCAAAAATTACGAATCTCCAGAAATCTCAGCAAATATTTTTTCACCCAAACTGGATGATACTTTCAGGTAATGATCAGTACACTAAGGCGACTTGGTTTCCCAAATTTCGTTCTTCTACGTTGAAGCGTTCGTTTCCAGTAACAGTTTGAATTTTTAGGTTTCACTCTGTTTACTCCTATATTGATAGATGTATTTGGAACTCTATCCAACACTGTTTGTGCTAGCTTCTTGAAACTTGACACAATAAAGTAGTTCCACGTTCTATCTCTATGTTTTGTTTCCTCTTGATGTAGCCCTAAGCAGTGACTGGCGAGAAACACTTTCATGGAAAGGGGTTGCCAAGCTTCCAAAAATTACGAATCTCCAGAAATCTCAGCAAATATTTTTTCACCCAAACTGGATGATACTTTCAGGTAATGATCAGTACACTAAGGCGACTTGGTTCCCCACATTTCGTTCTTCTACGTTGAAGCGTTCGTTTCCAGTAACAGTTTGAATTTTTAGGTTTCACTCTGTTTTCTCCTATATTGATAGATGTATTTGGAACTCTAAATCCAACACGGTTTGTGCTAGCTTCTTGAAACTTGACACAATAAAGTAGTTTCACGTTCTCTCTCTATGTTTTGTTTCCTCTTGATGTAGAGCTAAGCAGTGACTGGCGAGAAACACTTTCATGGAAAGGGGTTGCCAAGCTTCCAAAAATTACGAATCTCCAGAAATCTCAGCAAATACTTTTTCACCCAAACTGGATGATACTTTCAGGTAATGATCAGTACACTAAGGCGACTTGGTTTCCCAAATTTCGTTCTTCTATGTTGAAGCGTTCGTTTCCAGTAACAGTTTGAATTTTTAGGTTTAACTCTGTTTACTCCTATATTGATAGATGTATTTGGAACTCTAAATCCAACACGGTTTGTGTTACCTTCTTGAAACTTGACACAATAAAGTAGTTTCACGTTCTATCTCTATGTTTTGTTTCCTCTTGATGTAGCCCTAAGCAGTGACTGGCGAGAAACACTTTCATGGAAAGGGGTTGCCAAGCTTCCAAAAATTACAAATCTCCAGAAATCTCAGCAAATATTTTTTCACCCAAACTGGATGATACTTTCAGGTAATGATCAGTACACTAAGGCGACTTGGTTCCCCACATTTCGTTCTTCTACGTTGAAGCGTTCGTTTCCAGTAACAGTTTGAATTTTTAGGTTTCACTCTGTTTTCTCCTATATTGATAGATGTATTTGGAACTCTAAATCCAACACGGTTTGTGCTAGCTTCTTGAAACTTGACACAATAAAGTAGTTTCACATTCTATCTCCATGTTTTGTTTCCTGTTGATGTAGCCCTAAACAGTGACTGACGAGAAACACTTTCATGGAAAGGGGTTGCCAAGCTTCCAAAAATTACGAATCTCCAGAAATCTCAGCAAATATTTTTTCACCCAAACTGGATGATACTTTCAGGTAATGATCAGTACACTAAGGCGACTTGGTTCCCCAAATTTCGTTCTCTTATGTTGAAGCGTTCGTTTCCAGTAACAGTTTGAATTTTTAGGTTTCACTCTGTTTTCTCCTATATTGATTGATATATTTGGAACTCTAAATCCAACACGGTTTGTGCTAGCTTCTTGAAACTTTACACAATAAAGTAGTTTCACGTTCTATCTCTATGTTTTGTTTCCTCTTGATGTAGCCCTAAGCAGTGACTGGCGAGAAACACTTTCATGGAAAGGGGTTGCCAAGCTTCCAAAAATTACGAATCTCCAGAAATCTCAGCAAATATTTTTTCACCCAAACTGGATGATACTTTCAGGTAATGATCAGTACACTAAGGCGACTTGGTTCCCCACATTTCGTTCTTCTACGTTGAAGCGTTCGTTTCCAGTAACAGTTTGAATTTTTAGGTTTCACTCTGTTTTCTCCTATATTGATAGATGTATTTGGAACTCTAAATCCAACACGGTTTGTGCTAGCTTCTTGAAACTTGACACAATAAAGTAGTTTCACGTTCTCTCTCTATGTTTTGTTTCCTCTTGATGTAGCCCTAAGCAGTGACTGGCGAGAAACACTTTCATGGAAAGGGGTTGCCAAGCTTCCAAAAATTACAAATCTCCAGAAATCTCAGCAAATATTTTTTCACCCAAACTGGATGATACTTTCAGGTAATGATCAGTACACTAAGGCGACTTCGTTCCCCAAATTTCCTTCTTCTATGTTGAAGCATTCCTTTTGCAGTAACAGTTTGAATTTTTAGGTTTCACTCTGTTTTCTCCTACATTGATAGATGTATTTGCAACACTAAATCGAACACGGTTTGTGCTAGCTTCTTGAAACTTGACACAATAAAGTAGTATCACATTCTATCTCTATGTTTTGTTTCCTCTTGATGTAGCCCTAAGCAGTGACTGGCGAGAAACACTTTCATGGAAAGGGGTTGCCAAGCTTCCAAAAATTACGAATCTGCAGAAATCTCAGCAAATATTTTTTCACCCAAACTGGATGATACTTTCAGTAAAGATCAGTACACTAAGGCGACTTGGTTTCCAAAATTTCGTTCTTCTACGTTGAAGCGTTCGTTTCCAGTAACAGTTTGAATTTTTAGGTTTCACTCTGTTTTCTCCTATATTGATAGATGTATTTGGAACTCTAAATCCAACACGGTTTGTGCTAGCTTCTTGAAACTTGACACAATAAAGTAGTTTCACATTCTATCTCTATGTTTTGTTTCCTGTTGTTGTAGCCCTAAACAGTGACTGACGAGAAACACTTTCATGGAAAGGGGTTGCCAAGCTTCCAAAAATTACGAATCTCCAGAAATCTCAGCAAATATTTTTTCACCCAAACTGGATGATACTTTCAGGTAATGATCAGTACACTAAGGCGACTTGGTTCCCCAAATTTCGTTCTCTTATGTTGAAGCGTTCGTTTCCAGTAACAGTTTGAATTTTTAGGTTTCACTCTGTTTTCTCCTATATTGATTGATATATTTGGAACTCTAAATCAAACACGGTTTGTGCTAGCTTCTTGAAACTTTACACAATAAAGTAGTTTCACGTTCTATCTCTATGTTTTGTTTCCTCTTGATGTAGCCCTAAGCAGTGACTGGCGAGAAACACTTTCATGGAAAGGGGTTGCCAAGCTTCCAAAAATTACGAATCTCCAGAAATCTCAGCAAATATTTTTTCACCCAAACTGGATGAGACTTTCAGGTAATGATCAGTACACTAAGGCGACTTGGTTCCCCACATTTCGTTCTTCTACGTTGAAGCGTTCGTTTCCAGTAACAGTTTGAATTTTTAGGTTTCACTCTGTTTTCTCCTATATTGATAGATGTATTTGGAACTCTAAATCCAACACGGTTTGTGCTAGCTTCTTGAAACTTGACACAATAAAGTAGTTTCACGTTCTATCTGTATGTTTTGTTTCCTCTTGATGTAGCCCTAAGCAGTGACTGGCGAGAAACACTTTCATGGAAAGGGGTTGCCAAGCTTCCAAAAATTACAAATCTCCAGAAATCTCAGCAAATATTTTTTCACCCAAACTGGATGATACTTTCAGGTAATGATCAGTACACTAAGGCAACTTTGTTTCCCAAATTTCGTTCTTCTATGTTGAAGCGTTCGTTTCCAGTAACAGTTTGAATTTTTAGGTTTCACTCTGTTTACTCCTATATTGATAGATGTATTTGGAACTCTAAATCCAACACGGTTTGTGCTAGCTTCTTGAAACTTGACACAATAAAGTAGTTTCACGTTCTCTCTCTATGTTTTGTTTCCTCTTGATGTAGCCCTAAGCAGTGACTGGCGAGAAACACTTTCATGGAAAGGGGTTGCCAAGCTTCCAAAAATTACGAATCTCCAGAAATCTCAGCAAATATTTTTTCACCCAAACTGGATGATACTTTCAGGTAATGATCAGTACACTAAGGCGACTTGGTTTCCCAAATTTCGTTCTTCTACGTTGAAGCGTTCGTTTCCAGTAACAGTTTGAATTTTTAGGTTTCACTCTGTTTACTCCTATATTGATAGATGTATTTGGAACTCTATCCAACACTGTTTGTGCTAGCTTCTTGAAACTTGACACAATAAAGTAGTTCCACGTTCTATCTCTATGTTTTGTTTCCTCTTGATGTAGCCCTAAGCAGTGACTGGCGAGAAACACTTTCATGGAAAGGGGTTGCCAAGCTTCCAAAAATTACGAATCTCCAGAAATCTCAGCAAATATTTTTTCACCCAAACTGGATGATACTTTCAGGTAATGATCAGTACACTAAGGCGACTTGGTTCCCCACATTTCGTTCTTCTACGTTGAAGCGTTCGTTTCCAGTAACAGTTTGAATTTTTAGGTTTCACTCTGTTTTCTCCTATATTGATAGATGTATTTGGAACTCTATCCAACACGGTTTGTGCTAGCTTCTTGAAACTTGACACAATAAAGTAGTTTCACGTTCTATCTCTATGTTTTGTTTCCTCTTGATGTAGCCCTAAGCAGTGACTGGCGAGAAACACTTTCATGGAAAGGGGTTGCTAAGCTTCCAAAAATTACGAATCTCCAGAAATCTCAGCAAATACTTTTTCACCCAAACTGGATGATACTTTCAGGTAATGATCAGTACTCTAAGGCGACTTGGTTTCCCAAATTTCGTTCTTCTATGTTGAAGCGTTCGTTTCCAGTAACAGTTTGAATTTTTAGGTTTCACTCTGTTTACTCCTATATTGATAGATGTATTTGGAACTCTAAATCCAACACGGTTTGTGCTAGCTTCTTGAAACTTGACACAATAAAGTAGTTTCACGTTCTATCTGTATGTTTTGTTTCCTCTTGATGTAGCCCTAAGCAGTGACTGGCGAGAAACACTTTCATGGAAAGGGGTTGCCAAGCTTCCAAAAATTACGAATCTCCAGAAATCTCAGCAAATACTTTTTCACCCAAACTGGATGATACTTTCAGGTAATGATCAGTACACTAAGCCCACTTGCTTCACCAAATTTCGTTCTTCTATGTTGAAGCGTTCGTTTCCAGTAACAGTTTGAATTTTTAGGTTTCACTCTATTTACTCCTATATTGATAGATGTATTTGGAACTCTATGCAACACGGTTTGTTCTAGCTTCTTGAAACTTGACACAATAAAGTAGTTTCACGTTGTATCTCTATGTTTTGTTTCCTCTTGATGTAGCCCTAAGCAGTGACTGGCGAGAAACACTTTCATGGAAAGGGGTTGCCAAGCTTCCAAAAATTACAAATCTCCAGAAATCTCAGCAAATATTTTTTCACCCAAACTGGATGATAATTTCAGGTAATGATCAGTACACTAAGGCGACTTGGTTCCCCACATTTCGTTCTTCTACGTTGAAGCGTTCATTTCCAGTAACAGTTTGAATTTTTAGGTTTCACTCTGTTTTCTCCTATATTGATAGATGTATTTGGAACTCTAAATCCAACACGGTTTGTGCTAGCTTCTTGAAACTTGACACAATAAAGTAGTTTCACGTTCTCTCTCTATGTTTTGTTTCCTCTTGATGTAGAGCTAAGCAGTGACTGGCGAGAAACACTTTCATGGAAAGGGGTTGCCAAGCTTCCAAAAATTACGAATCTCCAGAAATCTCAGCAAATACTTTTTCACCCAAACTGGATGATACTTTCAGGTAATGATCAGTACACTAAGGCGACTTGGTTTCCCAAATTTCGTTCTTCTATGTTGAAGCGTTCGTTTCCAGTAACAGTTTGAATTTTTAGGTTTAACTCTGTTTACTCCTATATTGATAGATGTATTTGGAACTCTAAATCCAACACGGTTTGTGTTAGCTTCTTGAAACTTGACACAATAAAGTAGTTTCACGTTCTATCTCTATGTTTTGTTTCCTCTTGATGTAGCCCTAAGCAGTGACTGGCGAGAAACACTTTCATGGAAAGGGGTTGCCAAGGTTCCAAAAATTACGAATCTCCAGAAATCTCAGCAAATACTTTTTCACCCAAACTGGATGATACTTTCAGGTAATGACCAGTACACTAAGCCCACTTGCTTCACAAAATTTCGTTCTTCTACGTTGAAGCGATCGTTTCCAGTAAGAGTTTGAATTTTTAGGTTTCACTCTGTTTACTCCTATATTGATAGATGTATTTGGAACTCTATCCAACACGGTTTGTGCTAGCTTCTTGAAACTTGACACAATAAAGTAGTTTCACGTTCTATCTCTATGTTTTGTTTCCTCTTGATGTAGCCCTAAGCAGTGACTGGCGAGAAACACTTTCATTGAAAGGGGTTGCCAAGCTTCCAAAAATTACGAATCTCCAGAAATCTCAGCAAATACTTTTTCACCCAAACTGGATGATACTTTCAGGTAATGATCACTACACTAAGGCGACTTGGTTCCCCACATTTCGTTCTTCTACGTTGAAGCGTTCGTTTCCAGTAACAGTTTGAATTTTTAGGTTTCACTCTGTTTTCTCCTATATTGATAGATGTATTTGGAACTCTAAATCCAACACGGTTTGTGCTAGCTTCTTGAAACTTGACACAATAAAGTAGTTTCACGTTCTATCTCTATGTTTTGTTTCCTCTTGCTGTAGCCCTAAGCAGTGACTGGCGAGAAACACTTTCATGGAAAGGGGTTGCCAAGCTTCCAAAAATTATGAATCTCCAGAAATCTCAGCAAATACTTTTTCACCCAAACTGGATGATACTTTCAGGTTATGATCAGTACACTAAGGCGACTTGGTTCCCCACATTTCGTTCTTCTACGTTGAAGCGTTCGTTTCCAGTAACAGTTTGAATTTTTAGGTTTCACTCTGTTTTCTCCTATATTGATAGATGTATTTGGAACTCTAAATCCAACACGGTTTGTGCTAGCTTCTTGAAACTTGACACAATAAAATAGTTTCACGTTCTATCTCTCTGTATTTTTTCCTCTTGATGTAGCCCTAAGCTGTGACTGGCGAGAAACACTTTCATGGAAAGGGGTTGCCAAGCTTCCAAAAATTACGAATCTCCAGAAATCTCAGCAAATACTTTTTCACCCAAACTGGATGATACTTTCAGGTAATGATCAGTACACTAATGCGACTTGGTTCCCAAAATTTCGTTCTTCTATGTTGAAGCATTCGTTTCCAGTAACAGTTTGAATTTTTAGGTTTCACTCTGTTTTCTCCTATATTGATAGATGTATTTGGAACTCTAAATCCAACAAGGTTTGTGCTAGCTGCTTGAAACTTGACACAATAAAGTAGTTTCACGTTCTATCTCTATGTTTTGTTTCCTCTTGATGTAGCCCTAAGCAGTGACTGGCGAGAAACACTTTCATGGAAAGGGGTTGCCAAGCTTCCAAAAATTACGAATCTCCAGAAATCTCAGCAAATATTTTTTCACCCAAACTGGATGATACTTTCAGGTAATGATCAGTACACTAAGGCGACTTGGTTCTCCACATTTCGTTCTTCGACGTTGAAGCGTTCGTTTCCAGTAACAGTTTGAAATTTTAGGTTTCACTCTGTTTTCTCCTATATTGATAGATGTATTTGGAACTCTAAATCCAACACGGTTTGAGCTAGCTTCTTGAAACTTGACACAATAAAGTAGTTTCACCTTCTATCTCTATGTTTTGTTTCCTCTTGAAGTAGCCTTAACCAGTGACTGGCGAGAAACACTTTCATGGAAAGGGGTTGCCAAGCTTCCAAAAATTAAGAATCTCCAGAAATCTCAGCAAATACTTTTTTCACCCAAAATGGATACTTTCAGGTAATGATCAGTACACTAAGCCCACTTGCTTCACCAAATTTTGTTCTTCTACGTTGAAGCATTCGTTTCCAGTAACAGTTTGAATTCTTAGGTTTCACTCTGTTTACTCCTATATTGATAGATGTATTTGGAACTCTATCCAACACGGTTTGTGCTAGCTTCTTGAAAGTTGACACAATAAATTAGTTTCACGTTCTATCTCTATGTTTTGTTTCCTCTTGATGTAGCCCTAAGCAGTGACTGGCGAGAAACACTTTCATGGAAAGGGGTTGCCAAGCTTCCAAAAATAACGAATCTCCAGAAATCTCAGCAAATACTTTTTCACCCAAACTGGATGATACTTTCAGGTAATGATCAGTACACTAAGGCGACTTGGTTCCCCACATTTCGTTCTTCTACGTTGAAACATTCGTTTCCAGTAACAGTTTGAATTTTTAGGTTTCACTCTGTTTTCTCCTATATTGATAGATGTATTTGGAACTCTAAATCCAACACGGTTTGTGCTAGCTTCTTGAAACTTGACACAATAAAGTAGTTTCACGTTCTATCTCTATGTTTTGTTTCCTCTTGCTGTAGCCCTAAGCAGTGACTGGCGAGAAACACTTTGATGGAAAGGGGTTGCCAAGCTTCCAAAAATTACGAATCTCCAGAAATCTCAGCAAATACTTTTTCACCCAAACTGGATGATACTTTCAGGTAATGATCAGTACACTAAGGCGACTTGGTTCCCCACATTTCGTTCTTCTACGTTGAAGCGTTCGTTTCCAGTAACAGTTTGAATTTTTAGGTTTCACTCTGTTTTCTCCTATATTGATAGATGTATTTGGAACTCTAAATCCAACACGGTTTATGCAAGCTTCTTGAAACTTGACACAGTAAAGTAGTTTCACGTTATATCTCTATGTCTTGTTTCCTCTTGATGTAGCCCTAAGCAGTGACTGGCGAGAAACACTTTCATGGAAAGGGGTTGCCAAGCTTCCAAAAATTACGAATCTCCAGAAATCTCAGCAAATACTTTTTCACCCAAACTGGATGATACTTTCAGGTAATGATCAGTACACTAAGGCGACTTGGTTCCCCAAATTTCGTTCTTCTATGTTGAAGCGTTCGTTTCCAGTAACAGTTTGAATTTTTAGGTTTCACTCTGTTTTCTCCTATATTGATAGATGTATTTGGAACTCTAAATCCAACAGGGTTTGTGCTAGCTTCTTGAAACTTGACACAATAAAGTAGTTTCACGTTCTATCTCTATGTTTTGTTTCCTCTTGATGTAGCCCTAAGCAGTGACTGGCGAGAAACACTTTCATGGAAAGGGGTTGCCAAGCTTCCAAAAATTACGAATCTCCAGAAATCTCAGCAAATACTTTTTCACCGAAACTGGATGATACTTTCAGGTAATGATCAGTACACTAACGCAACATGGTTCCCCAAATTTCGTTCTTCTATGTTGAAGCACTCGTTTCCAGTAACAGTTTGAATTTTTAGGTTTCACCCTGTATTCTCCTATATTGATAGACGTATTTGGAACTCTAAATCCAACACGGTTTGTGCTAGCTTCTTGAAACTTGACACAATAAAGTAGTTTCACGTTCTATCTCTATGTTTTGTTTCCTCTTGCTGTAGCCCTAAGCAGTGACTGGCGAGAAACACTTTCATGTAAAGGGGTTGCCAAGCTTCCAAAAATTACGAATCTTTAGAAATCTCAGCAAATACTTTTTCACCCAAACTGGATGATACTTTCAGGTAATGATCAGTACACTAAGGCGACTTGGTTTCCCAAATTTCGTTCTTCTACGTTGAAGCGTTCGTTTCCAGTAACAGTTTGAATTTTTAGGTTTCACTCTGTTTACTCCTATATTGATTATGTATTTGGAACTCTAAATCCAACATGGTTTGTGCTAGCTTCTTGAAACTTGACACAATAAATTAGTTTCACGTTCTATCTCTATGTTTTGTTTCCTCTTGATGTAGCCCTAAGCAGTGACTGGCGAGAAACACTTTCATGGAAAGGGGTTGCCAAGCTTCCAAAAATTACGAATCTCCAGAAATCTCAGCAAATATTTTTTCACCCAAACTGGATGATACTTTCAGGTAATGATCAGTACACTAAGGCAACTTGGTTCCCCAAATTTCGTTCTTCTATGTTGAATCGTTCGTTTCCAGTAACAGTTTGAATTTTTAGGTTTCACTCTGTTTACTCCTATATTGATAGTTGTATTTGGAACTCTAAATCCAACACGGTTTGTGCTAGCTTCTTGAAACTTGACACAATAAAGTAGTTTCACGTTCTCTCTCTATGTTTTGTTTCCTCTTGATGTAGCCCTAAGCAGTGACTGGCGAGAAACACTTTCAAGAATAGGGGTTGCCAAGCTTCCAAAAATTACGAATCTCCAGAAATCTCAGCAAATACTTTTTCACCCAAACTGGATGATACTTTCAGGTAATGATCAGTACACTAAGGCAACTTGGTTCCCCAAATTTCGTTCTTCTATGTTGAATCGTTCGTTTCCAGTAACAGTTTGAATTTTTAGGTTTCACTCTGTTTACTCCTATATTGATAGTTGTATTTGGAACTCTAAATCCAACACGGTTTGTGCTAGCTTCTTGAAACTTGACACAATAAAGTAGTTTCACGTTCTCTCTCTATGTTTTGTTTCCTCTTGATGTAGCCCTAAGCAGTGACTGGCGAGAAACACTTTCATGGAAAGGGGTTGCCAAGCTTCCAAAAATTACGAATCTCCAGAAATCTCAGCAAATACTTTTTCACCCAAACTGGATGATACTTTCAGGTAATGATCAGTACACTAAGGCGACTTGGTTTCCCAAATTTCGTTCTTCTACGTTGAAGCGTTCGTTTCCAGTAGCAGTTTGAATTTTTAGGTTTCACTCTGTTTACTCCTATATTGATTATGTATTTGGAACTCTAAATCCAACATGGTTTGTGCTAGCTTCTTGAAACTTGACACAATAAATTAGTTTCACGTTCTATCTCTATGTTGTGTTTCCTCTTGATGTAGCCCTAAGCAGTGACTGGCGAGAAACACTTTCATGGAAAGGGGTTGCCAAGCTTCCAAAAATATGAATCTCCAGAAATCTCAGCAAATATTTTTTCACCCAAACTGGATGATACTTTCAGGTAATAATCAGTACACTAAGGCAACTTGGTTCCCCAAATTTCGTTCTTCTATGTTGAAGCGTTCGTTTCCAGTAACAGTTTGAATTTTTAGGTTTCACTCTGTTTACTCCTATATTGATAGATGTATTTGGAACTCTATCCAACACGGTTTGTGCTAGCTTCTTGAAACTTGACGCAATAAAGTAGTTTAACGTTCTATCTCTATGTTTTGTTTCCTCTTGATGTAGCCCTAAGCAGTGACTGGCGAGAAACACTTTCATGGAAAGGGGTTGCCAAGCTTCCAAAAATTACGAATCTCCAGAAATCTCAGCAAATACTTTTTCACCCAAACTGGATGATACTTTCAGGTAATGATCAGTACACTAAGGCGACTTGGTTTCCCAAATTTCGTTCTTCTACGTTGAAGCATTCGTTTCCAGTAACAGTTTGAATTTTTAGGTTTCACTCTGTTTACTCCTATATTGATAAATGTATTTGGAACTCTAAATCCAACACGGTTTATGCTAGCTTCTTGAAACTTGACACAGTACAGTAGTTTCAAGTTGTATCTCTACGTTTTGTTTCCTCTTGATGTAGCCCTAAGCAGTGACTGGCGAGAAACACTTTCATGGAAAGGGGTTGCCAAGCTTCCAAAAATTACAAATCTCCAGAAATCTCAGCAAATATTTTTTCACCCAAACTGGATGATACTTTCAGGTAATGATCAGTACACGAAGGTGACTTGGTTACCCAAATTTCATTCTCTTATGTTGAAGCGTTCGTTTCCAGTAACAGTTTGAATTTTTAGGTTTCACTCTGTTTTCTCCTATATTGATAGATGTATTTGGAACTCTAAATCTAACACGGTTTGTGCAAGCTTCTTGAAACTTGACACAATAAAGTAGTTTCACGTTCTATCTCAATGTTTTGTTTCCTCTTGATGTAGCCCTAAGCAGTGACTGGCGAGAAACACTTTCATGGAAATGGGTTGCCAAGCTTCCAAAAATTACGAATCTCCAGAAATCTCAGCAAATATTTTTTCACCCAAACTGGATGATACTTTCAGGTAATGATCAGTACACTAAGGCGACTTGGTTCCCCACATTTCATTCTTCTACGTTGAAGCGTTCGTTTCCAGTAACAGTTTGAATTTTTATTTTTCACTCTGTTTACTCCTATATTGATAGATGTATTTGGAACTCTAAATCCAACACGGTTTGTGCTAGCTTCTTGAAACTTGACAGAATAAAGTAGTTTCACGTTCTATCTCTATGTTTTGTTTCCTCTTGATGTAGCCCTAAGCAGTGACTGGCGAGTAACACTTTCATGGAAAGGGGTTGCCAAGTTTCCAAAAATTACAAATCTCCAGAAATCTCAGCAAATATTTTTTCACCCAAACTGGATGATACTTTCAGGTAATGATCAGTACACTAAGGCAACTTGGTTCCCCAAATTTCGTTCTTCTATGTTGAAGCGTTCGTTTCCAGTAACAGTTTGAATTTTTAGGTTTCACTCTGTTTACTCCTATATTGATAGATGTATTTGGAACTCTAAATCCAACACAGTTTGTGCTAGCTTCTTGAAACTTGACACAATAAAGTAGTTTCACGTTCTATCTCTATGTTTTGTTTCCTCTTGCTGTAGCCCTAAGCAGTGACTGGCGAGAAACACTTTCATGGAAAGGGGTTGCCAAGCTTCCAAAAATTACGAATCTCCAGAAATCTCAGCAAATATTTTTTCACCCAAACTGGATGATACTTTCAGGTAATGATCAGTACACTAAGGCAACTTGGTTACCCAAATTTCGTTCTCTTATGTTGAAGCGTTCGTTTCCAGTAACAGTTTGAATTTTTAGGTTTCACTCTGTTTTCTCCTATATTGATAGATGTATTTGGAACTCTAAATCCAACACGGTTTGTGCAAGCTTCTTGAAATTTGACACAACAAAGTAGTTTCACGTTCTCTCTCTATGTTTTGTTTCCTCTTGATGTAGCCCTAAGCAGTGACTGGCGAGAAACATTTTCACGGAAAGGGGTTGCCAAGCTTCCAAAAATTAAAAATCTCCAGAAATCTCAGCAAATATTTTTTCACCCAAACTGGATGATACTTTCAGGTAATGATCAGTACACTAAGGCGACTTGGTTCCACTAATTTCGTTCTTCTATGTTGAAGCAATCGTTTCCAGTAACAGTTTGAATTTTTAGGTTTCACACTGTTTTCTCCTATATTGATAGATATATTTGGAACTCTAAATCAAACACGGTTTGTGCTAGCTTCTTGAAACTTGACACAATAAAGTAGTTTCACGTTCTATCTCTATGTTTTGTTTCCTTTTGCTGTAGCCCTAAGCAGTGACTGGCGAGAAACACTATCATGGAATTGGGTTGCCATCTTCCAAAAATTACGAATCTCCAGAAATCTCAGCAAATACTTTTTCACCCAAACTAAATGATACTTTCAGGTAATGATCAGTACACTAAGCCCACTTGCTTCACCAAATTTCGTTCTTCAATGTTGAAGCGTTCGTTTCCAGTAACAGTTTGAATTTTTAGGTTTCACTCTCTTTACTCCTATATTGATAGATGTATTTGGAACTCTATCCAACACGGTTTGTGCTAGCTTCTTGAAACTTGACACAATAAAGTAGTTTCACGTTCTATCTCTATGTTTTGTTTCCTCTTGATGTAGCCCTAAGCAGTGACTGGCGAGAAACACTTTCATGGAAAGGGGTTGCCAAGCTTCCAAAAATTACGAATCTCCAGAAATCTCAGCAAATATTTTTTCACCCAAACTGGATGATACTTTCAGGTAATGATCAGTACACTTAGGCGACTTGGTTCCCCAAATTTCGCTCTCTTATCTTGAAGCGTTCGTTTCCAGTAACAGTTTGAATTTTTAGGTTTCACTCTCTTTTATCCTATATTGATAGATGTATTTGGAACTCTAAATTCAACACAGTTTGTGCAAGCTTCTTGAAGCTTGACACAATAAAGTAGTTTCACGTTCTCTCTCTATGTTTTGTTTCCTCTTGATGTAGCCCTAAGCAGTGACTGGCGAGAAACACTTTCATGGAAAGGGGTTGCCAAGCTTCCAAAAATTACAAATCTCCAGAAATCTCAGCAAATATTTTTTCACCCAAACTGGATGATACTTTCAGGTAATGATCAGTACACTAAGGCCACTTGGTTCCCCAAATTTCGTTCTTCAATGTTGAAGCGTTCGTTTCCAGGAACAGTTTGAATTTTTAGGTTTCACTCTGTTTTCTCCTATATTGATAGATGTATTTGGAACTCTACATCCAACACGGTTTGTGCAGGCTTCTTGAAACTTGACACAATAAAGTAGGTTCACGTTCTATCTCTATGTTTTGTTTCCTCTTGATGTAGCCCTAAGCAGTGACTGGCGAGATACACTTTCATGGAAAGGGGTTGCCAAGCTTCCAAAAATTACGAATCTCCAGAAATCTCAGCAAATACTTTTTCACCCAAACTGGATGATACTTTCAGGTAATGATCAGTACACTAAGGCGACTTGGTTTCCAAAATTTCGTTCTTCTACGTTGAAGCGTTCGTTTCCAGTAACAGTTTGAATTTTTAGGTTTCACTCTATTTTCTCCTATATTGATAGATGTATTTGGAACTCTAAATCCAACACGGTTTGTGCTAGCTTCTTGAAACTTGACACAGTACAGTAGTTTCACGTTTTATCTCTATGTTTTGTTTCCTCTTGATGTAGCCCTAAGCAGTGACTGGCGAGAAACAATTTCATGGAAAGGGGTTGCCAAGCTTCCAAAGATTACGAATCTCCAGAAATCTCAGCAAATACTTTTTCACCCAAACTGGATGATACTTTCAGGTAATGATCAGTACTCTAAGGCGACTTGGTTTCCCAAATTTCGTTCTTCTATGTTGAAGCGTTCGTTTCCAGTAACATTTTGAATTTTTAGGTTTCACTCTGTTTACTAATATATTGATAGATGTATTAGGAACTCTAAATCCAACACGGTTTGTGCTAGCTTCTTGAAACTTGACACATTAAGTAGGTTCACGTTCTATCTCTATGTTTTGTTTCCTCTTCATGTAGCCCTAAGCAGTGACTGGCGAGAAACACTTACATGGAAAGGGGTTGCCAAGCTTCCAAAAATTACGATCTCCAGAAATCTCACCAAATACTTTTTCACCCAAACTGGATGATACTTTCAGGTAATGATCAGTACACTAAGGCGACTTGGTTCACCACATTTCGTTCTTCTATGTTGAAGCGTTCGTTTCCAGTAACAGTTTGAATTTTTAGGTTTCACTCTGTTTACTCCTATATTGATAGATGTATTTGGAACTCTATCCAACACGGTTTGTTCTAGCTTCTTGAAACTTGACACAATAAAGTAGTTTCACGTTCTATCTCTATGTTTTGTTTCCTCTTGATGTAGCCCTAATCAGTGACTGGCGAGAAACACTTTCATGGAAAGGGGTTGCCAAGCTTCCAAAAAATTACGAATCTCCAGAAATCTCAGCAAATATTTTTTCACCCAAACTGGCTGATACTCTCAGGTAATGATCAGTACACTAAGGTGACTTGGTTCCCCAAATTTCTTTCTTCTACGTTGAAGCGTTCGTTTCCAGTAACAGTTTGAATTTTTAGGTTTCACTCTGTTTTCTCCTATATTGATAGATGTATTTGGAATTCTAAATCCAACATGGTTTGTGCTAGCTTCTTGAAACTTGACACAATAAAGTAGTTTCACGTTCTATCTCTATGTTTTGTTTCCTGTTGATGTAGCCCTAAAAAGTGACTGACGAGAAACACTTTCATGGAAAGGGGTTGCCAAGCTTCCAAAAATTACGAATCTCCAGAAATCTCAGCAAATATTTTTTCACCCAAACTGGATGATACTTTCAAGTCATGATCAGTACACTAAGGCGACTTGGTTCCCCAAATTTCGTTCTCTTATCTTGAAGCGTTCGTTTCCAGTAACAGTTTGAATTTTTAGGTTTCACTCTGTTTTCTCCTATATTGATAGATGTATTTGGAACTCTAAATCCAACACGGTTTGTGCAAGCTTCTTGAAACTTGACACAATAAAGTAGTTTCACGTTCTCTCTCTATGTTTTGTTTCCTCTTGATGTAGCCCTAAGCAGTGACTGGCGAGAAACACTTTCATGGAAAGGGGTTGCCAAGCTTCCAAAAATTACAAATCTCCAGAAATCTCAGCAAATATTTTTTCGCCCAAACTGGAAGATACTTTCAGGTAATGATCAGTACACTAAGGCGACTTCGTTCCCCAAATTTCGTTCTTCTATGTTGAAGCATTCCTTTTCCAGTAACAGTTTGAATTTTTAGGTTTCACTCTGTTTTCTCCTACATTGATAGATGTATTTGCAACACTAAATCGAACACGGTTTGTGCTAGCTTCTTGAAACTTGACACAATAAAGTAGTATCACATTCTATCTCTATGTTTTGTTTCCTCTTGATGTAGCCCTAAGCAGTGACTGGTGAGAAACACTTTCATGGAAAGGGGTTGCCAAGCTTCAAAAAATTACGAATCTGCAGAAATCTCAGCAAATATTTTTTCACCCAAACTGGATGATACTTTCAGTAAAGATCAGTACACTAAGACGAATTGGTTTCCAAAATTTCGTTCTTCTACGTTGAAGCGTTCGTTTCCAGTAACAGTTTGAATTTTTAGGTTTCACTCTGTTTTCTCCTATATTGATAGATGTATTTGGAACTCTAAATCCAACACGGTTTGTGCTAGCTTCTTGAAACTTGACACAATAAAGTAGTTTCACGTTCTATCTCTATGTTTTGTTTCCTCTTGCTGTAGCCCTAAGCAGTGACTGGCGAGAAACACTTTCATGGAAAGGGGTTGCCAAGCTTCCAAAAATTACGAATCTCCAGAAATCACAGCAAATACTTTTTCACACAAACTGGATGATACTTTCAGGTAATTATCAGTACACTAAGCCCACTTGCTTCACCAAATTTGGTTCTTCTACGTTGAAGCGTTCGTTTCCAGTAACAGTTTGAATTTTTAGGTTTCACTCTGTTTTCTCCTATATTGATAGATGTATTTGGAACTCTAAATCCAACACAGTTTGTGCAAGCTTCTTGAAACTTGACACAATAAAGTAGTTTCACGTTCTCTCTCTATGTTTTGTTTCCTCTTGATGTAGCCCTAAGCAGTGACTGGCGAGAAACACTTTCATGGAAAGGGGTTGCCAAGCTTCCAAAAATTACAAATCTCCAGAAATCTCAGCAAATATTTTTTCACCCAAACTGGATGATACTTTCAGGTAATGATCAGTACACTAAGGCGACTTGGTTCCCCACATTTCGTTCTTCTTGGTTGAAGCATTCGTTTCCAGTAACAGTTAGAATTTTTAGGTTTCACTCTGTTTACTCCTATATTGATAGATGTATTTGGAACTCTATCCAACACGGTTTGTGCTAGCTTCTTGAAACTTGACACAATAAAGTAGTTTCACGTTCTATCTCTATGTTTTGTTTCCTCTTGATGTAGTCCTAAGCAGTGACTGGCGAGAAACACTTTCATGGAAAGGGGTTGCTAAGCTTCCAAAAATTACGAATCTCCAGAAATCTCTGCAAATACTTTTTCACCCAAACTGGATGATACTTTCAGGTAATGATCAGTACTCTAAGGCGACTTGGTTTCCCAAATTTCGTTCTTCTATGTTGAAGCGTTCGTTTCCAGTAACAGTTTGAATTTTTAGGTTTCACTCTGTTTACTCGTATATTGATAGATGTATTAGGAACTCTAAATCCAACACGGTTTGTGCTAGCTTCTTGAAACTTGACACAATAAAGTAGTTTCACGTTCTATCTGTATGTTTTGTTTCCTCTTGATGTAGCCCTAAGCAGTGACTGGCGAGAAACACTTTCACGGAAAGGGGTTGCCAAGCTTCCAAAAATTACGAATCTCCAGAAATCTCAGCAAATACTTTTTCACCCAAACTGGATGATACTTTCAGGTAATGATCAGTACACTAAGCCCACTTGCTTCACCAAATTTCGTCCTTCTATGTTGAAGCGTTCGTTTCCAGTAACAGTTTGAATTTTTAGGTTTCACTCTGTTTACTCCTATATTGATAGATGTATTTGGAACTCTATGCAACACGGTTTGTTCTAGCTTCTTGAAACTTGACACAATAAAGTAGTTTCACGTTCTATCTCTATGTTTTGTTTCCTCTTGATGTAGCCCTAAGCAGTGACTGGCGAGAAACACTTTCATGGAAAGGGGTTGCCAAGCTTCCAAAAATTACAAATCTCCAGAAATCTCAGCAAATATTTTTTCACCCAAACTGGATGATACTTTCAGGTAATGATCAGTACACTAAGGCGACTTGGTTCCCCACATTTCGTTCTTCTATGTTGAAGCATTCCTTTTCCAGTAACAGTTTGAATTTTTAGGTTTCACTCTGTTTTCTCCTACATTGATAGATGTATTTGCAACACTAAATCGAACACGGTTTGTGCTAGCTTCTTGAAACTTGACACAATAAAGTAGGTTCACGTTCTATCTCTATGTTTTGTTTCCTCTTGATGTAGCCCTAAGCAGTGACTGGCGAGATACACTTTCATGGAAAGGGGTTGCCAAGCTTCCAAAAATTACGAATCTCCAGAAATCTCAGCAAATACTTTTTCACCCAAACTGGATGATACTTTCAGGTAATGATCAGTACACTAAGGCGACTTGGTTTCCAAAATTTCGTTCTTCTACGTTGAAGCGTTCGTTTCCAGTAACAGTTTGAATTTTTAGGTTTCACTCTGTTTTCTCCTATATTGATAGATGTATTTGGAACTCTAAATCCAACACGGTTTGTGCTAGCTTCTTGAAACTTGACACAGTACAGTAGTTTCACGTTCTATCTCTATGTTTTGTTTCCTCTTGATGTAGCCCTAAGCAGTGACTGGCGAGAAACAATTTCATGGAAAGGGGTTGCCAAGCTTCCAAAGATTACGAATCTCCAGAAATCTCAGCAAATACTTTTTCACCCAAACTGGATGATACTTTCAGGTAATGATCAGTACTCTAAGGCGACTTGGTTTCCCAAATTTCGTTCTTCTATGTTGAAGCGTTCGTTTCCAGTAATATTTTGAATTTTTAGGTTTCACTCTGTTTACTAATATATTGATAGATGTATTAGGAACTCTAAATCCAACACGGTTTGTGCTAGCTTCTTGAAACTTGACACATTAAGTAGGTTCACGTTCTATCTCTATGATTTGTTTCCTCTTGATGTAGCCCTAAGCAGTGACTGGCGAGAAACACTTACATGGAAATGGGTTGCCAAGCTTCCAAAAATTACGATCTCCAGAAATCTCAGCAAATACTTTTTCACCCAAACTGGATGATACTTTCAGGTAATGATCAGTACACTAAGGCGACTTGGTTCACCACATTTCGTTCTTCTATGTTGAAGCGTTCGTTTCCAGTAACAGTTTGAATTTTTAGGTTTCACTCTGTTTACTCCTATATTGACAGATGTATTTGGAACTCTATCCAACACGGTTTGTTCTAGCTTCTTGAAACTTGACACAATAAAGTAGTTTCACGTTCTATCTCTATGTTTTGTTTCCTCTTGATGTAGCCCTAATCAGTGACTGGCGAGAAACACTTTCATGGAAAGGGGTTGCCAAGCTTCCAAAAAATTACGAATCTCCAGAAATCTCAGCAAATATTTTTTCACCCAAACTGGCTGATACTTTCAGGTAATGATCAGTACACTAAGGTGACTTGGTTCCCCAAATTTCTTTCTTCTACGTTGAAGCGTTCGTTTCCAGTAACAGTTTGAATTTTTAGGTTTCACTCTGTTTTCTCCTATATTGATAGATGTATTTGGAATTCTAAATCCAACACGGTTTGTGCTAGCTTCTTGAAACTTGACACAATAAAGTAGTTTCACGTTCTATCTCTATGTTTTTTTTCCTGTTGATGTAGCCCTAAACAGTGACTGACGAGAAACACTTTCATGGAAAGGGGTTGCCAAGCTTCCAAAAATTACGAATCTCCAGAAATCTCAGCAAATATTTTTTCACCCAAACTGGATGATACTTTCAAGTCATGATCAGTACACTAAGGCGACTTGGTTCCCCAAATTTCGTTCTCTTATCTTGAAGCGTTCGTTTCCAGTAACAGTTTGAATTTTTAGGTTTCACTCTGTTTTCTCCTATATTGATAGATGTATTTGGAACTCTAAATCCAACACGGTTTGTGCAAGCTTCTTGAAACTTGACACAATAAAGTAGTTTCACGTTCTCTCTCTATGTTTTGTTTCCTCTTGATGTAGCCCTAAGCAGTGACTGGCGAGAAACACTTTCATGGAAAGGGGTTGCCAAGCTTCCAAAAATTACAAATCTCCAGAAATCTCAGCAAATATTTTTTCACCCAAACTGGATGATACTTTCAGGTAATGATCAGTACACTAAGGCGACTTGGTTCCCCAAATTTCGTTCTTCTATGTTGAAGCATTCCTTTTCCAGTAACAGTTTGAATTTTTAGGTTTCACTCTGTTTTCTCCTACATTGATAGATGTATTTGCAACACTAAATCGAACACGGTTTGTGCTAGCTTCTTGAAACTTGACACAATAAAGTAGTATCACATTCTATCTCTATGTTTTGTTTCCTCTTGATGTAGCCCTAAGCAGTGACTGGTGAGAAACACTTTCATGGAAAGGGGTTGCCAAGCTTCAAAAAATTACGAATCTGCAGAAATCTCAGCAAATATTTTTTCACCCAAACTGGATGATACTTTCAGTAAAGATCAGTACACTAAGGCGACTTGGTTTCCAAAATTTCGTTCTTCTACGTTGAAGCGTTCGTTTCCAGTAACAGTTTGAATTTTTAGGTTTCACTCTGTTTTCTCCTATATTGATAGATGTATTTGGAACTCTAAATCCAACACGGTTTGTGCTAGCTTCTTGAAACTTGACACAATAAAGTAGTTTCACGTTCTATCTCTATGTTTTGTTTCCTCTTGCTGTAGCCCTAAGCAGTGACTCGCGAGAAACACTTTCATGGAAAGGGGTTGCCAAGCTTCCAAAAATTACGAATCTCCAGAAATCACAGCAAATACTTTTTCACACAAACTGGATGATACTTTCAGGTAATGATCAGTACACTAAGCCCACTTGCTTCACCAAATTTGGTTCTTCTACGTTGAAGCGTTCGTTTCCAGTAACAGTTTGAATTTTTAGGTTTCACTCTGTTTTCTCCTATATTGATAGATGTATTTGGAACTCTAAATCCAACACAGTTTGTGCAAGCTTCTTGAAACTTGACACAATAAAGTAGTTTCACGTTCTCTCTCTATGTTTTGTTTCCTCTTGATGTAGCCCTAAGCAGTGACTGGCGAGAAACACTTTCATGGAAAGGGGTTGCCAAGCTTCCAAAAATTACAAATCTCCAGAAATCTCAGCAAATATTTTTTCACCCAAACTGGATGATACTTTCAGGTAATGATCAGTACACTAAGGCGACTTGGTTCCCCACATTTCGTTCTTCTTGGTTGAAGCATTCGTTTCCAGTAACAGTTAGAATTTTTAGGTTTCACTCTGTTTACTCCTATATTGATAGATGTATTTGGAACTCTATCCAACACGGTTTGTGCTAGCTTCTTGAAACTTGACACAATAAAGTAGTTTCACGTTCTATCTCTATGTTTTGTTTCCTCTTGCTGTAGCCCTAAGCAGTGACTGGCGAGAAACACTTTCATGGAAAGGGGTTGCTAAGCTTCCAAAAATTACGAATCTCCAGAAATCTCAGCAAATACTTTTTCACCCAAACTGGATGATACTTTCAGGTAATGATCAGTACTCTAAGGCGACTTGGTTTCCCAAATTTCGTTCTTCTATGTTGAAGCGTTCGTTTCCAGTAACAGTTTGAATTTTTAGGTTTCACTCTGTTTACTCGTATATTGATAGATGTATTTGGAACTCTAAATCCAACACGGTTTGTGCTAGCTTCTTGAAACTTGACACAATAAAGTAGTTTCACGTTCTATCTGTATGTTTTGTTTCCTCTTGATGTAGCCCTAAGCAGTGACTGGCGAGAAACACTTTCATGGAAAGGGGTTGCCAAGCTTCCAAAAATTACGAATCTCCAGAAATCTCAGCAAATACTTTTTCACCCAAACTGGATGATACTTTCAGGTAATGATCAGTAAACTAAGCCCACTTGCTTCACCAAATTTCGTCCTTCTATGTTGAAGCGTTCGTTTCCAGTAACAGTTTGAATTTTTAGGTTTCACTCTGTTTACTCCTATATTGATAGATGTATTTGGAACTCTAAATCCAACACAGTTTGTGCAAGCTTCTTGAAACTTGACACAATAAAGTAGTTTCACGTTCTCTCTCTATGTTTTGTTTCCTCTTGATGTAGCCCTAAGCAGTGACTGGCGAGAAACACTTTCATGGAAAGGGGTTGCCAAGCTTCCAAAAATTACAAATCTCCAGAAATCTCAGCAAATATTTTTTCACCCAAACTGGATGATACTTTCAGGTAATGATCAGTACACTAAGGCGACTTGGTTCCCCACATTTCGTTCTTCTTGGTTGAAGCATTCGTTTCCAGTAACAGTTAGAATTTTTAGGTTTCACTCTGTTTACTCCTATATTGATAGATGTATTTGGAACTCTATCCAACACGGTTTGTGCTAGCTTCTTGAAACTTGACACAATAAAGTAGTTTCACGTTCTATCTCTATGTTTTGTTTCCTCTTGCTGTAGCCCTAAGCAGTGACTGGCGAGAAACACTTTCATGGAAAGGGGTTGCTAAGCTTCCAAAAATTACGAATCTCCAGAAATCTCAGCAAATACTTTTTCACCCAAACTGGATGATACTTTCAGGTAATGATCAGTACTCTAAGGCGACTTGGTTTCCCAAATTTCGTTCTTCTATGTTGAAGCGTTCGTTTCCAGTAACAGTTTGAATTTTTAGGTTTCACTCTGTTTACTCGTATATTGATAGATGTATTTGGAACTCTAAATCCAACACGGTTTGTGCTAGCTTCTTGAAACTTGACACAATAAAGTAGTTTCACGTTCTATCTGTATGTTTTGTTTCCTCTTGATGTAGCCCTAAGCAGTGACTGGCGAGAAACACTTTCATGGAAAGGGGTTGCCAAGCTTCCAAAAATTACGAATCTCCAGAAATCTCAGCAAATACTTTTTCACCCAAACTGGATGATACTTTCAGGTAATGATCAGTAAACTAAGCCCACTTGCTTCACCAAATTTCGTCCTTCTATGTTGAAGCGTTCGTTTCCAGTAACAGTTTGAATTTTTAGGTTTCACTCTGTTTACTCCTATATTGATAGATGTATTTGGAACTCTATGCAACACGGTTTGTTCTAGCTTCTTGAAACTTGACACAATAAAGTAGTTTCACGTTCTATCTCTATGTTTTGTTTCCTCTTGATGTAGCCCTAAGCAGTGACTGGCGAGAAACACTTTCATGGAAAGGGGTTGCCAAGCTTCCAAAAATTACAAATCTCCAGAAATCTCAGCAAATATTTTTTCACCCAAACTGGATGATACTTTCAGGTAATGATCAGTACACTAAGGCGACTTGGTTCCCCACATTTCGTTCTTCTTGGTTGAAGCATTCGTTTCCAGTAACAGTTAGAATTTTTAGGTTTCACTCTGTTTACTCCTATATTGATAGATGTATTTGGAACTCTATCCAACACGGTTTGTGCTAGCTTCTTGAAACTTGACACAATAAAGTAGTTTCACGTTCTATCTGTATGTTTTGTTTCCTCTTGATGTAGCCCTAAGCAGTGACTGGCGAGAAACACTTTCATGGAAAGGGGTTGCCAAGCTTCCAAAAATTACGAATCTCCAGAAATCTCAGCAAATACTTTTTCACCCAAACTGGATGATACTTTCAGGTAATGATCAGTACACTAAGCCCATATGCTTCACCAAATTTCGTCCTTCTATGTTGAAGCGTTCGTTTCCAGTAACAGTTTGAATTTTTAGGTTTCACTCTGTTTACTCCTATATTGATAGATGTATTTGGAACTCTATGCAACACGGTTTGTTCTAGCTTCTTGAAACTTGACACAATAAAGTAGTTTCACGTTCTATCTCTATGTTTTGTTTCCTCTTGATGTAGCCCTAAGCAGTGACTGGCGAGAAACACTTTCATGGAAAGGGGTTGCCAAGCTTCCAAAAATTACAAATCTCCTGAAATCTCAGCAAATATTTTTTCACCCAAACTGGATGATACTTTCAGGTAATGATCAGTACACTAAGGCGACTTGGTTCCCCACATTTCGTTCTTCTACGTTGAAGCATTCGTTTCCAGTAACAGTTTGAATTTTTAGGTTTCACTCTGTTTTCTCCTATATTGATAGAAGTATTTGAAACTCTAAATCCAACACGGTTTGTGGTAGCTTCTTGAAACTTTACACAATAAAGTAGTTTCACGTTTTATCTCTATGTTTTGTTTCCTCTTGATGTAGCCCTAAGCAGTGACTGGCGAGAAACACTTTCATTGAAAGGGGTTGCCTAGCTTCCAAAAATTACGAATCTCCAGAAATCTCAGCAAATACTTTTTCAGCCAAACTGGATGATACTTTCAGGAAATGATCAGTACACTAAGGCAACTTGGTTCCCCAAATTTCGTTCTTTTTGTTGAAGCGTTCGTTTCCAGTAACAGTTTGAATTTTTAGGTTTCACTCTGTTTACTCCTATATTGATAGATGTATTTGGAACTCTAAATCCAACACGGTTTGTGCTAGCTTCTTGAAACTTGACACAATAAAGTAGGTTCACGTTCTATCTCTATGTTTTGTTTCCTCTTGATGTAGACCTAAGCAGTGACTGGCGAGAAACACTTTCATGGAAAGGGGTTGCCAAGCTTCCAAAAATTACAAATCTCCAGAAATCTCAGCAAATAGTTTTTCACCCAAACTGGATGATACTTTCAGGTAATGATCAGTACACTAAGGCGACTTGGTTTCCCAAATTTCGTTCTTCTATGTTGAAGCATTCGTTTCCCGGAACAGTTTGAATTTTTAGGTTTCACTCTGTTTTCTCCTATATTGATTGATGTATTTGGAACTCTAAATCCAACACGGTTTGTGCTAGCTTCTTGAAACTTTACACAATAAAGTAGTTTCACGTTCTATCTCTATGTTTTGTTTCCTCTTGATGTAGCCCTAAGCAGTGACTGGCGAGAAACACTTTCATGGAAAGGGGTTGCCAAGCTTCCAAAAATTACGAATCTCCAGAAATCTCAGCAAATATTTTTTCACCCAAACTGGATGATACTTTCAGGTAATGATCAGTACACTAAGGCGACTTGGTTCCCCACATTTCGTTCTTCTACGTTGAAGCGTACGTTTCCAGTAACAGTTTGAATTTTTAGGTTTCACTCTGTTTTCTCCTATATTGATAGATGTATTTGGAACTCTAAATCCAACACGGTTTGTGCTAGCTTCTTGAAACTTGACACAATAAAGTAGTTTCACGTTCTATCTGTATGTTTTGTTTCCTCTTGATGTAGCCCTAAGCAGTGACTGGCGAGAAACACTTTCATGGAAAGGGGTTGCCAAGCTTCCAAAAATTACAAATCTCCAGAAATCTCAGCAAATATTTTTTCACCCAAACTGGATGATACTTTCAGGTAATGATCAGTACACTAAGGCAACTTTGTTTCCCAAATTTCGTTCTTCTATGTTGAAGCGTTCGTTTCCAGTAACAGTTTGAATTTTTAGGTTTCACTCTGTTTACTCCTATATTGATAGATGTATTTGGAACTCTAAATCCAACACGGTTTGTGCTAGCTTCTTGAAACTTGACACAATAAAGTAGTTTCACGTTCTCTCTCTATGTTTTGTTTCCTCTTGATGTAGCCCTAAGCAGTGACTGGCGAGAAACACTTTCATGGAAAGGGGTTGCCAAGCTTCCAAAAATTACGAATCTCCAGAAATCTCAGCACATATATTTTCACCCAAACTGGATGATACTTTCAGGTAATGATCAGTACACTAAGGCGACTTGGTTTCCCAAATTTCGTTCTTCTACGTTGAAGCGTTCGTTTCCAGTAACAGTTTGAATTTTTAGGTTTCACTCTGTTTACTCCTATATTGATAGATGTATTTGGAACTCTATCCAACACGGTTTGTGCTAGCTTCTTGAAACTTGACACAATAAAGTAGTTCCACGTTCTATCTCTATGTTTTGTTTCCTCTTGATGTAGCCCTAAGCAGTGACTGGCGAGAAACACTTTCATAGAAAGGGGTTGCCAAGCTTCCAAAAATTACGAATCTCCAGAAATCTCAGCAAATATTTTTTCACCCAAACTGGATGATACTTTCAGGTAATGATCAGTACACTAAGGCGACTTGGTTCCCCACATTTCGTTCTTCTACGTTGAAGCGTTCGTTTCCAGTAACAGTTTGAATTTTTAGGTTTCACTCTGTTTTCTCCTATATTGATAGATGTATTTGGAACTCTAAATCCAACACAGTTTGTGCTAGCTTCTTGAAACTTGACACAATAAAGTAGTTTCACGTTCTCTCTCTATGTTTTGTTTCCTCTTGATGTAGAGCTAAGCAGTGACTGGCGAGAAACACTTTCATGGAAAGGGGTTGCCAAGCTTCCAAAAATTACGAATCTCCAGAAATCTCAGCAAATATTTTTTCACCCAAACTGGATGATACTTTCAGGTAATGATCAGTACACTAAGGCGACTTGGTTCCCCACATTTCGTTCTTCTTGGTTGAAGCATTCGTTTCCAGTAACAGTTAGAATTTTTAGGTTTCACTCTGTTTACTCCTATATTGATAGATGTATTTGGAACTCTATCCAACACGGTTTGTGCTAGCTTCTTGAAACTTGACACAATAAAGTAGTTTCACGTTCTATCTCTATGTTTTGTTTCCTCTTGATGTAGCCCTAAGCAGTGACTGGCGAGAAACACTTTCATGGAAAGGGGTTGCTAAGCTTCCAAAAATTACGAATCTCCAGAAATCTCAGCAAATACTTTTTCACCCTAACTGGATGATACTTTCAGGTAATGATCAGTACTCTAAGGCGACTTGGTTTCCCAAATTTCGTTCTTCTATGTTGAAGCGTTCGTTTCCAGTAACAGTTTGAATTTTTAGGTTTCACTCTGTTTACTCCTATATTGATAGATGTATGTGGAACTCTAAATCCAACACGGTTTGTGCTAGCTTCTTGAAACTTGACACAATAAAGTAGTTTCACGTTCTATCTGCATGTTTTGTTTCCTCTTGATGTAGCCCTAAGCAGTGACTGGCGAGAAACACTTTCATGGAAAGGGGTTGCCAAGCTTCCAAAAATTACGAATCTCCAGAAATCTCAGCAAATACTTTTTCACCCAAACTGGATGATACTTTCAGGTAATGATCAGTACACTAAGCCCACTTGCTTCACCAAATTTCGTCCTTCTATGTTGAAGCGTTCGTTTCCAGTAACAGTTTGAATTTTTAGGTTTCACTCTGTTTACTCCTATATTGATAGATGTATTTGGAACTCTATGCAACACGGTTTGTTCTAGCTTCTTGAAACTTGACACAATAAAGTAGTTTCACGTTCTATCTCTATGTTTTGTTTCCTCTTGATGTAGCCCTAAGCAGTGACTGGCGAGAAACACTTTCATGGAAAGGGGTTGCCAAGCTTCCAAAAATTACAAATCTCCAGAAATCTCAGCAAATATTTTTTCACCCAAACTGGATGATACTTTCAGGTAATGATCAGTACACTAAGGCGACTTGGTTCCCCACATTTCGTTCTTCTACGTTGAAGCGTTCATTTCCAGTAACAGTTTGAATTTTTAGGTTTCACTCTGTTTTCTCCTATATTGATAGATGTATTTGGAACTCTAAATCCAACACGGGTTGTGCTAGCTTCTTGAAACTTGACACAATAAAGTAGTTTCACGTTCTATCTGTATGTTTTGTTTCCTCCTGATGTAGCCCTAAGCAGTGACTGGCGAGAAACACTTTCATGGAAAGGGGTTGCCAAGCTTCCAAAAATTACGAATCTCCAGAAATCTCAGCAAATATTTTTTCACCCAAACTGGATGATACTTTCAGGTAATGATCAGTACACTAAGGCAACTTTGTTTCCCAAATTTCATTCTTCTATGTTGAAGCGTTCGTTTCCAGTAACAGTTTGAATTTTTAGGTTTCACTCTGTTTACTCCTATATTGATAGATGTATTTGGAACTCTAAATCCAACACGGTTTGTGATAGCTTCTTGAAACTTGACACAATAAAGTAGTTTCACGTTCTCTCTCTATGTTTTGTTTCCTCTTGATGTAGCCCTAAGCAGTGACTGGCGAGAAACACTTTCATGGAAAGGGGTTGCCAAGCTTCCAAAAATTACGAATCTCCAGAAATCTCAGCAAATATTTTTTCACCCAAACTGGATGATACTTTCAGGTAATGATCAGTACACTAAGGCGACTTGGTTTCCCAAATTTCGTTCTTCTACGTTGAAGCGTTCGTTTCCAGTAACAGTTTGAATTTTTAGGTTTCACTCTGTTTACTCCTATATTGATAGATGTATTTGGAACACTATCCAACACGGTTTGTGCTAGCTTCTTGAAACTTGACACAATAAAGTAGTTCCACGTTCTATCTCTATGTTTTGTTTCCTCTTGATGTAGCCCTAAGCAGTGACTGGCGAGAAACACTTTCATGGAAAGGGGTTGCCAAGCTTCCAAAAATTACGAATCTCCAGAAATCTCAGCAAATATTTTTTCACCCAAACTGGATGATACTTTCAGGTAATGATCAGTACACTAAGGCGACTTGGTTCCCCAAATTTCGTTCTTCTACGTTGAAGCGTTCGTTTCCAGTAACAGTTTGAATTTTTAGGTTTCACTCTGTTTTCTCCTATATTGATAGATGTATTTGGAACTCTAAATCCAACACGGTTTGTGCTAGCTTCTTGAAACTTGACACAATAAAGTAGTTTCACGTTCTCTCTCTATGTTTTGTTTCCTCTTGATGTAGAGCTAAGCAGTGACTGGCGAGAAACACTTTCATGGAAAGGGGTTGCCAAGCTTCCAAAAATTACGAATCTCCAGAAATCTCAGCAAATATTTTTTCACCCAAACTGGATGATACTTTCAGGTAATGATCAGTACACTAAGGCGACTTGGTTTCCCAAATTTCGTTCTTCTATGTTGAAGCGTTCGTTTCCAGTAACAGTTTGAATTTTTAGGTTTAACTCTGTTTACTCCTATATTGATAGATGTATTTGGAACTCTAAATCCAACACGGTTTGTGTTAGCTTCTTGAAACTTGACACAATAAAGTAGTTTCACGTTCTATCTCTATGTTTTGTTTCCTCTTGATGTAGCCCTAAGCAGTGACTGGCGAGAAACACTTTCATGGAAAGGGTTTGCCAAGGTTCCAAAAATTACGAATCTCCAGAAATCTCAGCAAATACTTTTTCACCCAAACTGGATGATACTTTCAGGTAATGACCAGTACACTAAGCCCCCTTGCTTCACAAAATTTCGTTCTTCTACGTTGAAGCGATCGTTTCCAGTAACAGTTTGAATTTTTAGGTTTCACTCTGTTTACTCCTATATTGATAGATGTATTTGGAACTCTATCCAACACGGTTTGTGCTAGCTTCTTGAAACTTGACACAATAAAGTAGTTTCACGTTCTATCTCTATGTTTTGTTTCCTCTTGATGTAGCCCTAAGCAGTGACTGGCGAGAAACACTTTCATTGAAAGGGGTTGCCAAGCTTCCAAAAATAACGAATCTCCAGAAATCTCAGCAAATACTTTTTCACCCAAACTGGATGATACTTTCAGGTAATGATCACTACACTAAGGCGACTTGGTTCCCCACATTTCGTTCTTCTACGTTGAAGCGTTCGTTTCCAGTAACAGTTTGAATTTTTAGGTTTCACTCTGTTTTCTCCTATATTGATAGATGTATTTGGAACTCTAAATCCAACACGGTTTGTGCTAGCTTCTTGAAACTTGACACAATAAAGTAGTTTCACGTTCTATCTCTATGTTTTGTTTCCTCTTGCTGTAGCCCTAAGCAGTGACTGGCGAGAAACACTTTCATGGAAAGGGGTTGCCAAGCTTCCAAAAATATGAATCTCCAGAAATCTCAGCAAATACTTTTTCACCCAAACTGGATGATACTTTCAGGTTATGATCAGTACACTAAGGCGACTTGGTTCCCCACATTTCGTTCTTCTACGTTGAAGCGTTCGTTTCCAGTAACAGTTTGAATTTTTAGGTTTCACTCTGTTTTCTCCTATATTGATAGATGTATTTGGAACTCTAAATCCAACATGGTTTGTGCTAGCTTCTTGAAACTTGACACAATAAAATAGTTTCACGTTCTATCTCTATGTATTTTTTCCTCTTGATGTAGCCCTAAGCTGTGACTGGCGAGAAACACTTTCATGGAAAGGGGTTGCCAAGCTTCCAAAAATTACGAATCTCCAGAAATCTCAGCAAATACTTTTTCACCCAAACTGGATGATACTTTCAGGTAATGATCAGTACACTAATGCGACTTGGTTCCCAAAATTTCGTTCTTCTATGTTGAAGCATTCGTTTCCAGTAACAGTTTGAATTTTTAGGTTTCACTCTGTTTTCTCCTATATTGATAGATGTATTTGGAACTCTAAATCCAACAAGGTTTGTGCTAGCTGCTTGAAACTTGACACAATAAAGTAGTTTCACGTTCTATCTCTATGTTTTGTTTCCTCTTGATGTAGCCCTAAGCAGTGACTGGCGAGAAACACTTTCATGGAAAGGGGTTGCCAAGCTTCCAAAAATTACGAATCTCCAGAAATCTCAGCAAATATTTTTTCACCCAAACTGGATGATACTTTCAGGTAATGATCAGTACACTAAGGCGACTTGGTTCTCCACATTTCGTTCTTCGACGTTGAAGCGTTCGTTTCCAGTAACAGTTTGAAATTTTAGGTTTCACTCTGTTTTCTCCTATATTGATAGATGTATTTGGAACTCTAAATCCAACACGGTTTGAGCTAGCTTCTTGAAACTTGACACAATAAAGTAGTTTCACCTTCTATCTCTATGTTTTGTTTCCTCTTGAAGTAGCCTTAAGCAGTGACTGGCGAGAAACACTTTCATGGAAAGGGGTTGCCAAGCTTCCAAAAATTAAGAATCTCCAGAAATCTCAGCAAATACTTTTTCACCCAAAATGGATACTTTCAGGTAATGATCAGTACACTAAGCCCACTTGCTTCACCAAATTTCGTTCTTCTACGTTGAAGCATTCGTTTCCAGTAACAGTTTGAATTTTTAGGTTTCACTCTGTTTACTCCTATATTGATAGATGTATTTGGAACTCTATCCAACACGGTTTGTGCTAGCTTCTTGAAAGTTGACACAATAAATTAGTTTCACGTTCTATCTCTATGTTTTGTTTCCTCTTGATGTAGCCCTAAGCAGTGACTGGCGAGAAACACTTTCATGGAAAGGGGTTGCCAAGCTTCCAAAAATAACGAATCTCCAGAAATCTCAGCAAATACTTTTTCACCCAAACTGGATGATACCTTCAGGTAATGATCAGTACACTAAGGCGACTTGGATCCCCACATTTCGTTCTTCTACGTTGAAGCGTTCGTTTCCAGTAACAGTTTGAATTTTTAGGTTTCACTCTGTTTTCTCCTATATTGATAGATGTATTTGGAACTCTAAATCCAACACGGTTTGTGCTAGCTTCTTGAAACTTGACACAATAAAGTAGTTTCACGTTCTATCTCTATGTTTTGTTTCCTCTTGCTGTAGCCCTAAGCAGTGACTGGCGAGAAACACTTTGATGGAAAGGGGTTGCCAAGCTTCCAAAAATTACGAATCTCCAGAAATCTCAGCAAATACTTTTTCACCCAAACTGGATGATACTTTCAGGTAATGATCAGTACACTAAGGCGACTTGGTTCCCCACATTTCGTTCTTCTACGTTGAAGCGTTCGTTTCCAGTAACAGTTTGAATTTTTAGGTTTCACTCTTTTTTCTCCTATATTGATAGATGTATTTGGAACTCTAAATCCAACACGGTTTATGCAAGCTTCTTGAAACTTGACACAGTAAAGTAGTTTCACGTTATATCTCTATGTCTTGTTTCCTCTTGATGTAGCCCTAAGCAGTGACTGGCGAGAAACACTTTCATGGAAAGGGGTTGCCAAGCTTCCAAAAATTACGAATCTCCAGAAATCTCAGCAAATACTTTTTCACCCAAACTGGATGATACTTTCAGGTAATGATCAGTACACTAAGGCGACTTGGTTCCCCAAATTTCGTTCTTCTATGTTGAAGCATTCGTTTCCAGTAACAGTTTGAATTTTTAGGTTTCACTCTGTTTTCTCCTATATTGATAGATGTATTTGGAACTCTAAATCCAACAGGGTTTGTGCTAGCTTCTTGAAACTTGACACAATAAAGTAGTTTCACGTTCTATCTCTATGTTTTGTTTCCTCTTGATGTAGCCCTAAGCAGTGACTGGCGAGAAACACTTTCATGGAAAGGGGTTGCCAAGCTTCCAAAAATTACGAATCTCCAGAAATCACAGCAAATACTTTTTCACCCAAACTGGATGATACTTTCAGGTAATGATCAGTACACTAAGCCCACTTGCTTCACCAAATTTGGTTCTTCTACGTTGAAGCGTTCGTTTCCAGTAACAGTTTGAATTTTTAGGTTTCACTCTGTTTTCTCCTATATTGATAGATGTATTTGGAACTCTAAATCCAACACAGTTTGTGCAAGCTTCTTGAAACTTGACACAATAAAGTAGTTTCACGTTCTCTCTGTATGTTTTGTTTCCTCTTGATGTAGCCCTAAGCAGTGACTGGCGAGAAACACTTTCATGGAAAGGGGTTGCCAAGCTTCCAAAAATTACAAATCTCCAGAAATCTCAGCAAATATTTTTTCACCCAAACTGGATGATACTTTCAGGTAATGATCAGTACACTAAGGCGACTTGGTTCCCCACATTTCGTTCTTCTTGGTTGAAGCATTCGTTTCCAGTAACAGTTAGAATTTTTAGGTTTCACTCTGTTTACTCCTATATTGATAGATGTATTTGGAACTCTATCCAACACGGTTTGTGCTAGCTTCTTGAAACTTGACACAATAAAGTAGTTTCACGTTCTATCTCTATGTTTTGTTTCCTCTTGATGTAGCCCTAAGCAGTGACTGGCGAGAAACACTTTCATGGAAAGGGGTTGCTAAGCTTCCAAAAATTACGAATCTCCAGAAATCTCAGCAAATACTTTTTCACCCAAACTGGATGATACTTTCAGGTAATGATCAGTACTCTAAGGCGACTTGGTTTCCCAAATTTCGTTCTTCTATGTTGAAGCGTTCGTTTCCAGTAACAGTTTGAATTTTTAGGTTTCACTCTGTTTACTCGTATATTGATAGATGTATTTGGAACTCTAAATCCAACACGGTTTGTGCTAGCTTCTTGAAACTTGACACAATAAAGTAGTTTCACGTTCTATCTGTATGTTTTGTTTCCTCTTGATGTAGCCCTAAGCAGTGACTGGCGAGAAACACTTTCATGGAAAGGGGTTGCCAAGCTTCCAAAAATTACGAATCTCCAGAAATCTCAGCAAATACTTTTTCACCCAAACTGGATGATACTTTCAGGTAATGATCAGTACACTAAGCCCACTTGCTTCACCAAATTTCGTCCTTCTATGTTGAAGCGTTCGTTTCCAGTAACAGTTTGAATTTTTAGGTTTCACTCTGTTTACTCCTATATTGATAGATGTATTTGGAACTCTATGCAACACGGTTTGTTCTAGCTTCTTGAAACTTGACACAATAAAGTAGTTTCACGTTCTATCTCTATGTTTTGTTTCCTCTTGATGTAGCCCTAAGCAGTGACTGGCGAGAAACACTTTCATGGAAAGGGGTTGCCAAGCTTCCAAAAATTACAAATCTCCAGAAATCTCAGCAAATATTTTTTCACCCAAACTGGATGATACTTTCAGGTAATGATCAGTACACTAAGGCGACTTGGTTCCCCAAATTTCATTCTTCTATGTTGAAGCATTCGTTTCCAGTAACAGTTTGAATTTTTAGGTTTCACTCTGTTTTCTCCTATATTGATAGATGTATTTGAAACTCTAAATCCAACACGGTTTGTGGTAGCTTCTTGAAACTTTACACAATAAAGTAGTTTCACGTTTTATCTCTATGTTTTGTTTCCTCTTGATGTAGCCCTAAGCAGTGACTGGCGAGAAACACTTTCATTGAAAGGGGTTGCCAAGCTTCCAAAAATTACGAATCTCCAGAAATCTCAGCAAATACTTTTTCAGCCAAACTGGATGATACTTTCAGGTAATGATCAGTACACTAAGCCCACTTGCTTCACCAAATTTCGTCCTTCTATGTTGAAGCGTTCGTTTCCAGTAACAGTTTGAATTTTTAGGTTTCACTCTGTTTTCTCCTATATTGATAGATGTATTTGGAACTCTAAATCCAACAAGGTTTGTGCTAGCTGCTTGAAACTTGACACAATAAAGTAGGTTCACGTTCTATCTCTATGTTTTGTTTCCTCTTGATGTAGCCCTAAGCAGTGACTGGCGAGAAACACTTTCATGGAAAGGGGTTGCCAAGCTTCCAAAAATTACAAATCTCCAGAAATCTCAGCAAATAGTTTTTCACCCAAACTGGATGATACTTTCAGATAATGATCACTACACTAAGGCGACTTGGTTCCCCAAATTTCGTTCTTCTATGTTGAAGCATTCGTTTCCCGGAACAGTTTGAATTTTTAGGTTTCACTCTGTTTTCTCCTATATTGATTGATATATTTGGAACTCTAAATCCAAAACGGTTTGTGCTAGCTTCTTGAAACTTTACACAATAAAGTAGTTTCACGTTCTATCTCTATGTTTTGTTTCCTCTTGATGTAGCCCTAAGCAGTGACTGGCGAGAAACACTTTCATGGAAAGGGGTTGCCAAGCTTCCAAAAATTACGAATCTCCAGAAATCTCAGCAAATATTTTTTCACCCAAACTGGATGATACTTTCAGGTAATGATCAGTACACTAAGGCGACTTGGTTCCCCACATTTCGTTCTTCTACGTTGAAGCGTTCGTTTCCAGTAACAGTTTGAATTTTTAGGTTTCACTCTGTTTTCTCCTATATTGATAGATGTATTTGGAACTCTAAATCCAACACGGTTTGTGCTAGCTTCTTGAAACTTGACACAATAAAGTAGTTTCACGTTCTATCTGTATGTTTTGTTTCCTCTTGATGTAGCCCTAAGCAGTGACTGGCGAGAAACACTTTCATGGAAAGGGGTTGCCAAGCTTCCAAAAATTACAAATCTCCAGAAATCTCAGCAAATATTTTTTCACCCAAACTGGATGATACTTTCAGGTAATGATCAGTACACTAAGGCAACTTGGTTCCCCAAATTTCGTTCTTTTTGTTGAAGCGTTCGTTTCCAGTAACAGTTTGAATTTTTAGGTTTCACTCTGTTTACTCCTATATTGATAGATGTATTTGGAACTCTAAATCCAACACGGTTTGTGCTAGCTTCTTGAAACTTGACACAATAAAGTAGGTTCACGTTCTATCTCTATGTTTTGTTTCCTCTTGATGTAGCCCTAAGCAGTGACTGGCGAGAAACACTTTCATGGAAAGGGGTTGCCAAGCTTCCAAAAATTACAAATCTCCAGAAATCTCAGCAAATAGTTTTTCACCCAAACTGGATGATACTTTCAGATAATGATCACTACACTAAGGCGACTTGGTTCCCCAAATTTCGTTCTTCTATGTTGAAGCATTCGTTTCCAGGAACAGTTTGAATTTTTAGGTTTCACTCTGTTTTCTCCTATATTGATTGATATATTTGGAACTCTAAATCCAACACGGTTTGTGCTAGCTTCTTGAAACTTTACACCATAAAGTAGTTTCACGTTGTATCTCTATGTTTTGTTTCCTCTTGATGTAGCCCTAAGCAGTGACTGGCGAGAAACACTTTCATGGAAAGGGGTTGCCAAGCTTCCAAAAATTACGAATCTCCAGAAATCTCAGCAAATATTTTTTCACCCAAACTGGATGATACTTTCAGGTAATGATCAGTACACTAAGGCGACTTGGTTCCCCACATTTCGTTCTTCTACGTTGAAGCGTTCGTTTCCAGTAACAGTTTGAATTTTTAGGTTTCACTCTGTTTTCTCCTATATTGATAGATGTATTTGGAACTCTAAATCCAACACGGTTTGTGCTAGCTTCTTGAAACTTGACACAATAAAGTAGTTTCACGTTCTATCTGTATGTTTTGTTTTCTCTTGATGTAGCCCTAAGCAGTGACTGGCGAGAAACACTTTCATGGAAAGGGGTTGCCAAGCTTCCAAAAATTACAAATCTCCAGAAATCTCAGCAAATATTTTTTCACCCAAACTGGATGATACTTTCAGGTAATGATCAGTACACTAAGGCAACTTTGTTTCCCAAATTTCGTTCTTCTATGTTGAAGCGTTCGTTTCCAGTAACAGTTTGAATTTTTAGGTTTCACTCTGTTTACTCCTATATTGATAGATGTATTTGGAACTCTAAATCCAACACGGTTTGTGCTAGCTTCTTGAAACTTGACACAATAAAGTAGTTTCACGTTCTCTCTCTATGTTTTGTTTCCTCTTGCTGTAGCCCTAAGCAGTGACTGGCGAGAAACACTTTCATGGAAAGGGGTTGCCAAGCTTCCAAAAATTACGAATCTCCAGAAATCTCAGCAAATATTTTTTCACCCAAACTGGATGATACTTTCAGGTAATGATCAGTACACTAAGGCGACATGGTTTCCCAAATTTCGTTCTTCTACGTTGAAGCGTTCGTTTCCAGTAACAGTTTGAATTTTTAGGTTTCACTCTGTTTACTCCTATATTGATAGATGTATTTGGAACTCTATCCAACACGGTTTGTGCTAGCTTCTTGAAACTTGACACAATAAAGTAGTTCCACGTTCTATCTCTATGTTTTGTTTCCTCTTGATGTAGCCCTAAGCAGTGACTGGCGAGAAACACTTTCATGGAAAGGGGTTGCCAAGCTTCCAAAAATTACGAATCTCCAGAAATCTCAGCAAATATTTTTTCACCCAAACTGGATGATACTTTCAGGTAATGATCAGTACACTAAGGTGACTTGGTTCCCCACATTTCGTTCTTCTACGTTGAAGCGTTCGTTTCCAGTAACAGTTTGAATTTTTAGGTTTCACTCTGTTTTCTCCTATATTGATAGATGTATTTGGAACTCTAAATCCAACACGGTTTGTGCTAGCTTCTTGAAACTTGACACAATAAAGTAGTTTCACGTTCTCTCTCTATGTTTTGTTTCCTCTTGATGTAGAGCTAAGCAGTGACTGGCGAGAAACACTTTCATGGAAAGGGGTTGCCAAGCTTCCAAAAATTACGAATCTCCAGAAATCTCAGCAAATACTTTTTCACCCAAACTGGATGATACTTTCAGGTAATGATCAGTACACTAAGGCGACTTGGTTTCCCAAATTTCGTTCTTCTATGTTGAAGCGTTCGTTTCCAGTAACAGTTTGAATTTTTAGGTTTAACTCTGTTTACTCCTATATTGATAGATGTATTTGGAACTCTAAATCCAACACGGTTTGTGTTAGCTTCTTGAAACTTGACACAATAAAGTAGTTTCACGTTCTATCTCTATGTTTTGTTTCCTCTTGATGTAGCCCTAAGCAGTGACTGGCGAGAAACACTTTCATTGAAAGGGGTTGCCAAGCTTCCAAAAATTACGAATCTCCAGAAATCTCAGCAAATACTTTTTCAGCCAAACTGGATGATACTTTCAGAAAATGATCAGTACACTAAGGGAACTTGGTTCCCCAAATTTCGTTCTTTTTCTTGAAGCGTTCGTTTCCAGTAACAGTTTGAATTTTTAGGTTTCACTCTGTTTACTCCTATATTGATAGATGTATTTGGAACTCTAAATCCAACACGGTTTGTGCTAGCTTCTTGAAACTTGACAGAATAAAGTAGTTTCACGTTCTATCTCTATGTTTTGTTTCCTCTTGATGTAGCCCTAAGCAGTGACTGGCGAGTAACACTTTCATGGAAAGGGGTTGCCAAGCTTCCAAAAATTACAAATCTCCAGAAATCTCAGCAAATATTTTTTCACCCAAACTGGATGATACTTTCAGGTAATGATCAGTACACTAAGGCAACTTGGTTCCCCAAATTTCGTTCTTCTATGTTGAAGCGTTCGTTTCCAGTAACAGTTTGAATTTTTAGGTTTCACTCTGTTTACTCCTATATTGATAGATGTATTTGGAACTCTAAATCCAACACGGTTTCTGCTAGCTTCTTGAAACTTGACACAATAAAGTAGTTTCACGTTCTATCTCTATGTTTTGTTTCCTCTTGATGTAGCCCTAAGCAGTGACTGGCGAGAAACACTTTCATGGAAAGGGGTTGCCAAGCTTCCAAAAATTACGAATCTCCAGAAATCTCAGCAAATATTTTTTCACCCAAACTGGATGATACTTTCAGGTAATGATCAGTACACTAAGGCAACTTGGTTCCCCAAATTTCGTTCTCTTATGTTGAAGCGTTCGTTTCCAGTAACAGTTTGAATTTTTAGGTTTCACTCTGTTTTCTCCTATATTGATAGATGTATTTGGAACTCTAAATCCAACACGGTTTGTGCAAGCGTCTTGAAATTTGACACAACAAAGTAGTTTCACGTTCTCTCTCTATGTTTTGTTTCCTCTTGATGTAGCCCTAAGCAGTGACTGGCGAGAAACATTTTCATGGAAAGGGGTTGCCAAGCTTCCAAAAATTAAAAATCTTCAGAAATCTCAGCAAATATTTTTTCACCCAAACTGGATGATACTTTCAGGTAATGATCAGTACACTAAGGCGACTTGGTTCCACTAATTTCGTTCTTCTATGTTGAAGCAATCGTTTCCAGTAACAGTTTGAATTTTTAGGTTTCACTCTGTTTTCTCCTATATTGATAGATATATTTGGAACTCTAAATCCAACACGGTTTGTGCTAGCTTCTTGAAACTTGACACAATAAAGTAGTTTCACGTTCTATCTCTATGTTTTGTTTCCTTTTGCTGTAGCCCTAAGCAGTGACTGGCGAGAAACACTATCATGGAAAGGGGTTGCCATCTTCCAAAAATTACGAATCTCCAGAAATCTCAGCAAATACTTTTTCACCCAAACTAAATGATACTTTCAGGTAATGATCAGTACACTAAGCCCACTTGCTTCACCAAATTTCGTTCTTCTACGTTGAAGCGTTCGTTTCCAGTAACAGTTTGAATTTTTAGGTTTCACTCTGTTTTCTCCTATATTGATAGATGTATTTGGAAATCTACATCCAACACGGTTTGTGCAGGCTTCTTGAAACTTGACACAATAAAGTAGGTTCACGTTCTATCTCTATGTTTTGTTTCCTCTTGATGTAGCCCTAAGCAGTGACTGGCGAGATACACTTTCATGGAAAGGGGTTGCCAAGCTTCCAAAAATTACGAATCTCCAGAAATCTCAGCAAATACTTTTTCACCCAAACTGGATGATACTTTCAGGTAATGATCAGTACAGTAAGGCGACTTGGTTTCCAAAATTTCGTTCTTCTACGTTGAAGCGTTCGTTTCCAGTAACAGTTTGAATTTTTAGATTTCACTCTGTTTTCTCCTATATTGATAGATGTATTTGGAACTCTAAATCCAACACGGTTTGTGCTAGCTTCTTGAAACTTGACACAGTACAGTAGTTTCACGTTCTATCTCTATGTTTTGTTTCCTCTTGATGTAGCCCTAAGCAGTGACTGGCGAGAAACACTTTCATGGAAAGGGGTTGCCAAGCTTCCAAAGATTACGAATCTCCAGAAATCTCAGCAAATATTTTTTCACCCAAACTGGATGATACTTTCAGGTAATGATCAGTACTCTAAGGCGACTTGGTTTCCCAAATTTCGTTCTTCTATGTTGAAGCGTTCGTTTCCAGTAACAGTTTGAATTTTTAGGTTTCACTCTGTTTACTAATATATTGATAGATGTATTAGGAACTCTAAATCCAACACGGTTTGTGCTAGCTTCTTGAAACTTGACACATTAAGTAGGTTCACGTTCTGTCTCTATGTTTTGTTTCCTCTTGATGTAGCCCTAAGCAGTGACTGGCGAGAAACACTTTCATGGAAAGGGGTTGCCAAGCTTCCAAAAATTACGAATCTCCAGAAATCTCAGCAAATACTTTTTCACCCAAACTGGATGATACTTTCAGGTAATGATCAGTACACTAAGCCCTCTTGCTTCACCAAATTTCGTCCTTCTATGTTGAAGCGTTCCTTTCCAGTAACAGTTTGAATTTTTAGGTTTCACTCTGTTTACTCCTATATTGATAGATGTATTTGGAACTCTATCCAACACGGTTTGTTCTAGCTTCTTGAAACTTGACACAATAAAGTAGTTTCACGTTCTATCTCTATGTTTTGTTTCCTCTTGATGTAGCCCTAAGCAGTGACTGGCGAGAAACACTTTCATGGAAAGGGGTTGCCAAGCTTCCAAAAAATTACGAATCACCAGAAATCTCAGCAAATATTTTTTCACCCAAACTGGAAGATACTTTCAGGTAATGATCAGTACACTAAGGTGACTTGGTTCCCCAAATTTCTTTCTTCTATGTTGAAGCGTTCGTTTCCAGTAACAGTTTGAATTTTTAGGTTTCACTCTGTTTTCTCCTATATTGATAGATGTATTTGGAACTCTAAATCCAACACAGTTTGTGCAAGCTTCTTGAAACTTGACACAATAAAGTAGTTTCACGTTCTATCTGTATGTTTTGTTTCCTCTTGATGTAGCCCTAAGCAGTGACTGGCGAGAAACACTTTCATGGAAAGGGGTTGCCAAGCTTCCAAAAATTACGAATCTCCAGAAATCTCAGCAAATACTTTTTCACCCAAACTGGATGATACTTTCAGGTAATGATCAGTACACTAAGGCGACTTGGTTTCCCAAATTTCGTTCTTCTATGTTGAAGCGTTCGTTTCCAGTAACAGTTTGAATTTTTAGGTTTAACTCTGTTTACTCCTATATTGATAGATGTATTTGGAACTCTAAATCCAACACGGTTTGTGTTAGCTTCTTGAAACTTGACACAATAAAGTAGTTTCACGTTCTATCTCTATGTTTTGTTTCCTCTTGATGTAGAGCTAAGCAGTGACTGGCGAGAAACACTTTCATGGAAAGGGGTTGCCAAGGTTCCAAAAATTACGAATCTCCAGAAATCTCAGCAAATACTTTTTCACCCAAACTGGATGATACTTTCAGGTAATGACCAGTACACTAAGCCCACTTGCTTCACAAAATTTCGTTCTTCTACGTTGAAGCGATCGTTTCCAGTAACAGTTTGAATTTTTAGGTTTCACTCTGTTTACTCCTATATTGATAGATGTATTTGGAACTCTATCCAACACGGTTTGTGCTAGCTTCTTGAAACTTGACACAATAAAGTAGTTACACGTTCTATCTCTATGTTTTGTTTCCTCTTGATGTAGCCCTAAGCAGTGACTGGCGAGAAACACTTTCATTGAAAGGGGTTGCCAAGCTTCCAAAAATTACGAATCTCCAGAAATCTCAGCAAATACTTTTTCAGCCAAACTGGATGATACTTTCAGGAAATGATCAGTACACTAAGGGAACTTGGTTCCCCAAATTTCGTTCTTTTTCTTGAAGCGTTCGTTTCCAGTAACAGTTTGAATTTTTAGGTTTCACTCTGTTTACTCCTATATTGATAGATGTATTTGGAACTCTAAATCCAACACGGTTTGTGCTAGCTTCTTGAAACTTGACAGAATAAAGTAGTTTCACGTTCTCTCTCTATGTTTTGTTTCCTCTTGATGTAGAGCTAAGCAGTGACTGGCGAGAAACACTTTCATGGAAAGGGGTTGCCAAGTTTCCAAAAATTACGAATCTCCAGAAATCTCAGCAAATATTTTTTCACCCAAACTGGATGATACTTTCAGGTAATGATCAGTACACTAAGGCGACTTGGTTCCCCACATTTCGTTCTTCTACGTTGAAGCGTTCGTTTCCAGTAACAGTTTGAATTTTTAGGTTTCACTCTGTTTTCTCCTATATTAATAGATGTATTTGGAACTCTAAATCCAACACGGTTTGTGCTAGCTTCTTGAAACTTGACAGAATAAAGTAGTTTCACGTTCTCTCTCTATGTTTTGTTTCCTCTTGATGTAGAGCTAAGCAGTGACTGGCGAGAAACACTTTCATGGAAAGGGGTTGCCAAGGTTCCAAAAATTACGAATCTCCAGAAATCTCAGCAAATACTTTTTCACCCAAACTGGATGATACTTTCAGGTAATGACCAGTACACTAAGGCGACTTGGTTTCCCAAATTTCGTTCTTCTATGTTGAAGCGTTCGTTTCCAGTAACAGTTTGAATTTTTAGGTTTAACTCTGTTTACTCCTATATTGATAGATGTATTTGGAACTCTAAATCCAACACGGTTTGTGTTAGCTTCTTGAAACTTGAGACAATAAAGTAGTTTCACGTTCTATCTCTATGTTTTGTTTCCTCTTGATGTAGCCCTAAGCAGTGACTGGCGAGAAACACTTTCATGGAAAGGGGTTGCCAAGCTTCCAAAAATTACGAATCTCCAGAAATCTCAGCAAATATTTTTTCACCCAAACTGGATGATACTTTCAGGTAATGATCAGTACTCTAAGGCGACTTGGTTTCCCAAATTTCGTTCTTCTATGTTGAAGCGTTCGTTTCCAGTAACAGTTTGAATTTTTAGGTTTCACTCTGTTTACTAATATATTGATAGATGTATTAGGAACTCTAAATCCAACACGGTTTGTGCTAGCTTCTTGAAACTTGACACATTAAGTAGGTTCACGTTCTGTCTCTATGTTTTGTTTCCTCTTGATGTAGCCCTAAGCAGTGACTGGCGAGAAACACTTTCATGGAAAGGGGTTGCCAAGCTTCCAAAAATTACGAATCTCCAGAAATCTCAGCAAATACTTTTTCACCCAAACTGGATGATACTTTCAGGTAATGATCAGTACACTAAGCCCTCTTGCTTCACCAAATTTCGTCCTTCTATGTTGAAGCGTTCCTTTCCAGTAACAGTTTGAATTTTTAGGTTTCACTCTGTTTACTCCTATATTGATAGATGTATTTGGAACTCTATCCAACACGGTTTGTTCTAGCTTCTTGAAGCTTGACACAATAAAGTAGTTTCACGTTCTATCTCTATGTTTTGTTTCCTCTTGATGTAGCCCTAAGCAGTGACTGGCGAGAAACACTTTCATGGAAAGGGGTTGCCAAGCTTCCAAAAAATTACGAATCACCAGAAATCTCAGCAAATATTTTTTCACCCAAACTGGAAGATACTTTCAGGTAATGATCAGTACACTAAGGTGACTTGGTTCCCCAAATTTCTTTCTTCTATGTTGAAGCGTTCGTTTCCAGTAACAGTTTGAATTTTTAGGTTTCACTCTGTTTTCTCCTATATTGATAGATGTATTTGGAACTCTAAATCCAACACAGTTTGTGCAAGCTTCTTGAAACTTGACACAATAAAGTAGTTTCACGTTCTATCTGTATGTTTTGTTTCCTCTTGATGTAGCCCTAAGCAGTGACTGGCGAGAAACACTTTCATGGAAAGGGGTTGCCAAGCTTCCAAAAATTACGAATCTCCAGAAATCTCAGCAAATACTTTTTCACCCAAACTGGATGATACTTTCAGGTAATGATCAGTACACTAAGGCGACTTGGTTTCCCAAATTTCGTTCTTCTATGTTGAAGCGTTCGTTTCCAGTAACAGTTTGAATTTTTAGGTTTAACTCTGTTTACTCCTATATTGATAGATGTATTTGGAACTCTAAATCCAACACGGTTTGTGTTAGCTTCTTGAAACTTGACACAATAAAGTAGTTTCACGTTCTATCTCTATGTTTTGTTTCCTCTTGATGTAGAGCTAAGCAGTGACTGGCGAGAAACACTTTCATGGAAAGGGGTTGCCAAGGTTCCAAAAATTACGAATCTCCAGAAATCTCAGCAAATACTTTTTCACCCAAACTGGATGATACTTTCAGGTAATGACCAGTACACTAAGCCCACTTGCTTCACAAAATTTCGTTCTTCTACGTTGAAGCGATCGTTTCCAGTAACAGTTTGAATTTTTAGGTTTCACTCTGTTTACTCCTATATTGATAGATGTATTTGGAACTCTATCCAACACGGTTTGTGCTAGCTTCTTGAAACTTGACACAATAAAGTAGTTACACGTTCTATCTCTATGTTTTGTTTCCTCTTGATGTAGCCCTAAGCAGTGACTGGCGAGAAACACTTTCATTGAAAGGGGTTGCCAAGCTTCCAAAAATTACGAATCTCCAGAAATCTCAGCAAATACTTTTTCAGCCAAACTGGATGATACTTTCAGGAAATGATCAGTACACTAAGGGAACTTGGTTCCCCAAATTTCGTTCTTTTTCTTGAAGCGTTCGTTTCCAGTAACAGTTTGAATTTTTAGGTTTCACTCTGTTTACTCCTATATTGATAGATGTATTTGGAACTCTAAATCCAACACGGTTTGTGCTAGCTTCTTGAAACTTGACAGAATAAAGTAGTTTCACGTTCTCTCTCTATGTTTTGTTTCCTCTTGATGTAGAGCTAAGCAGTGACTGGCGAGAAACACTTTCATGGAAAGGGGTTGCCAAGTTTCCAAAAATTACGAATCTCCAGAAATCTCAGCAAATATTTTTTCACCCAAACTGGATGATACTTTCAGGTAATGATCAGTACACTAAGGCGACTTGGTTCCCCACATTTCGTTCTTCTACGTTGAAGCGTTCGTTTCCAGTAACAGTTTGAATTTTTAGGTTTCACTCTGTTTTCTCCTATATTAATAGATGTATTTGGAACTCTAAATCCAACACGGTTTGTGCTAGCTTCTTGAAACTTGACAGAATAAAGTAGTTTCACGTTCTCTCTCTATGTTTTGTTTCCTCTTGATGTAGAGCTAAGCAGTGACTGGCGAGAAACACTTTCATGGAAAGGGGTTGCCAAGGTTCCAAAAATTACGAATCTCCAGAAATCTCAGCAAATACTTTTTCACCCAAACTGGATGATACTTTCAGGTAATGACCAGTACACTAAGGCGACTTGGTTTCCCAAATTTCGTTCTTCTATGTTGAAGCGTTCGTTTCCAGTAACAGTTTGAATTTTTAGGTTTAACTCTGTTTACTCCTATATTGATAGATGTATTTGGAACTCTAAATCCAACACGGTTTGTGTTAGCTTCTTGAAACTTGAGACAATAAAGTAGTTTCACGTTCTATCTCTATGTTTTGTTTCCTCTTGATGTAGCCCTAAGCAGTGACTGGCGAGAAACACTTTCATGGAAAGGGGTTGCCAAGCTTCCAAAAATTACGAATCTCCAGAAATCTCAGCAAATATTTTTTCACCCAAACTGGATGATACTTTCAGGTAATGATCAGTACTCTAAGGCGACTTGGTTTCCCAAATTTCGTTCTTCTATGTTGAAGCGTTCGTTTCCAGTAACAGTTTGAATTTTTAGGTTTCACTCTGTTTACTAATATATTGATAGATGTATTAGGAACTCTAAATCCAACACGGTTTGTGCTAGCTTCTTGAAACTTGACACATTAAGTAGGTTCACGTTCTGTCTCTATGTTTTGTTTCCTCTTGATGTAGCCCTAAGCAGTGACTGGCGAGAAACACTTTCATGGAAAGGGGTTGCCAAGCTTCCAAAAATTACGAATCTCCAGAAATCTCAGCAAATACTTTTTCACCCAAACTGGATGATACTTTCAGGTAATGATCAGTACACTAAGCCCTCTTGCTTCACCAAATTTCGTCCTTCTATGTTGAAGCGTTCCTTTCCAGTAACAGTTTGAATTTTTAGGTTTCACTCTGTTTACTCCTATATTGATAGATGTATTTGGAACTCTATCCAACACGGTTTGTTCTAGCTTCTTGAAGCTTGACACAATAAAGTAGTTTCACGTTCTATCTCTATGTTTTGTTTCCTCTTGATGTAGCCCTAAGCAGTGACTGGCGAGAAACACTTTCATGGAAAGGGGTTGCCAAGCTTCCAAAAAATTACGAATCACCAGAAATCTCAGCAAATATTTTTTCACCCAAACTGGAAGATACTTTCAGGTAATGATCAGTACACTAAGGTGACTTGGTTCCCCAAATTTCTTTCTTCTATGTTGAAGCGTTCGTTTCCAGTAACAGTTTGAATTTTTAGGTTTCACTCTGTTTTCTCCTATATTGATAGATGTATTTGGAACTCTAAATCCAACACAGTTTGTGCAAGCTTCTTGAAACTTGACACAATAAAGTAGTTTCACGTTCTATCTGTATGTTTTGTTTCCTCTTGATGTAGCCCTAAGCAGTGACTGGCGAGAAACACTTTCATGGAAAGGGGTTGCCAAGCTTCCAAAAATTACGAATCTCCAGAAATCTCAGCAAATACTTTTTCACCCAAACTGGATGATACTTTCAGGTAATGATCAGTACACTAAGGCGACTTGGTTTCCCAAATTTCGTTCTTCTATGTTGAAGCGTTCGTTTCCAGTAACAGTTTGAATTTTTAGGTTTAACTCTGTTTACTCCTATATTGATAGATGTATTTGGAACTCTAAATCCAACACGGTTTGTGTTAGCTTCTTGAAACTTGACACAATAAAGTAGTTTCACGTTCTATCTCTATGTTTTGTTTCCTCTTGATGTAGAGCTAAGCAGTGACTGGCGAGAAACACTTTCATGGAAAGGGGTTGCCAAGGTTCCAAAAATTACGAATCTCCAGAAATCTCAGCAAATACTTTTTCACCCAAACTGGATGATACTTTCAGGTAATTACCAGTACACTAAGCCCACTTGCTTCACAAAATTTCGTTCTTCTACGTTGAAGCGATCGTTTCCAGTAACAGTTTGAATTTTTAGGTTTCACTCTGTTTACTCCTATATTGATAGATGTATTTGGAACTCTATCCAACACGGTTTGTGCTAGCTTCTTGAAACTTGACACAATAAAGTAGTTACACGTTCTATCTCTATGTTTTGTTTCCTCTTGATGTAGCCCTAAGCAGTGACTGGCGAGAAACACTTTCATTGAAAGGGGTTGCCAAGCTTCCAAAAATTACGAATCTCCAGAAATCTCAGCAAATACTTTTTCAGCCAAACTGGATGATACTTTCAGGAAATGATCAGTACACTAAGGGAACTTGGTTCCCCAAATTTCGTTCTTTTTCTTGAAGCGTTCGTTTCCAGTAACAGTTTGAATTTTTAGGTTTCACTCTGTTTACTCCTATATTGATAGATGTATTTGGAACTCTAAATCCAACACAGTTTGTGCTAGCTTCTTGAAACTTGACAGAATAAAGTAGTTTCACGTTCTCTCTCTATGTTTTGTTTCCTCTTGATGTAGAGCTAAGCAGTGACTGGCGAGAAACACTTTCATGGAAAGGGGTTGCCAAGTTTCCAAAAATTACGAATCTCCAGAAATCTCAGCAAATATTTTTTCACCCAAACTGGATGATACTTTCAGGTAATGATCAGTACACTAAGGCGACTTGGTTCCCCACATTTCGTTCTTCTACGTTGAAGCGTTCGTTTCCAGTAACAGTTTGAATTTTTAGGTTTCACTCTGTTTTCTCCTATATTAATAGATGTATTTGGAACTCTAAATCCAACACGGTTTGTGCTAGCTTCTTGAAACTTGACAGAATAAAGTAGTTTCACGTTCTCTCTCTATGTTTTGTTTCCTCTTGATGTAGAGCTAAGCAGTGACTGGCGAGAAACACTTTCATGGAAAGGGGTTGCCAAGGTTCCAAAAATTACGAATCTCCAGAAATCTCAGCAAATACTTTTTCACCCAAACTGGATGATACTTTCAGGTAATGACCAGTACACTAAGGCGACTTGGTTTCCCAAATTTCGTTCTTCTATGTTGAAGCGTTCGTTTCCAGTAACAGTTTGAATTTTTAGGTTTAACTCTGTTTACTCCTATATTGATAGATGTATTTGGAACTCTAAATCCAACACGGTTTGTGTTAGCTTCTTGAAACTTGAGACAATAAAGTAGTTTCACGTTCTATCTCTATGTTTTGTTTCCTCTTGATGTAGCCCTAAGCAGTGACTGGCGAGAAACACTTTCATGGAAAGGGGTTGCCAAGGTTCCAAAAATTACGAATCTCCAGAAATCTCAGCAAATACTTTTTCACCCAAACTGGATGATACTTTCAGGTAATGATCAGTACACTAAGCCCACTTGCTTCACAAAATTTCGTTCTTCTACGTTGAAGCGATCGTTTCCAGTAACAGTTTGAATTTTTAGGTTTCACTCTGTTTACTCCTATATTAATAGATGTATTTGGAACTCTAAATCCAACACGGTTTGTGCTAGCTTCTTGAAACTTGACAGAATAAAGTAGTTTCATGTTCTATCTCTATGTTTTGTTTCCTCTTGATGTAGCCCTAAACAGTGACTGGCGAGAAACACTTTCATGGAAAGGGGTTGCCAAGCTTCCAAAAATTACAAATCTCCAGAAATCTCAGCAAATATTTTTTCACCCAAACTGGATGATACTTTCAGGTAATGACCAGTACACTAAGGCGACTTGGTTTCCAGATTTCTTTCTTCTACGTTGAAGCGTTCGTTTCCAGTAACAGTTTGAATTTTTAGGTTTCACTCTGTGTACTCCTATATTGATAGATGTATTTGGAACACTAAATCCAACATGGTTTGTGCTAGCTTCTTGAAACTTTACACAATAAATTAGTTTCACGCTCTATCTCTATGTTTTGTTTCCTCTTGATGTAGCCCTAAGCAGTGACTGGCGAGAAACACTTTCATGGAAAGGGGTTGCCAAGGTTCCAAAAATTACGAATCTCCAGAAATCTCAGCAAATACTTTTTCACCCAAACTGGATGATACTTTCAGGTAATGATCAGTACACTAAGCCCACTTGCTTCACAAAATTTCGTTCTTCTATGTTGAAGCGTTCGTTTCCAGTAACAGTTTGAATTTTTAGGTTTCACTCTGTTTACTCCTATATTGATAGATGTATTTGGAACTCTAAATCCAACACGGTTTGTGCTAGCTTCTTGAAACTTGACACAATAAAGTAGTTTCACGTTCTATCTCTATGTTTTGTTTCCTCTTGATGTAGCCCTAAGCAGTGACTGGCGAGAAACACTTTCATGGAAAGGGGTTGCCAAGGTTCCAAAAATTACGAATCTCCAGAAATCTCAGCAAATACTTTTTCACCCAAACTGGATGATACTTTCAGGTAATGATCAGTACACTAAGGCGACTTGGTTCCCCACATTTCGTTCTTCTACGTTGAAGCGTTCGTTTCCAGTAACAGTTTGAATTTTTAGGTTTCACTCTGTTTTCTCCTATATTAATAGATGTATTTGGAACTCTAAATCCAACACGGTTTGTGCTAGCTTCTTGAAACTTGACAGAATAAAGTAGTTTCATGTTCTATCTCTATGTTTTGTTTCCTCTTGATGTAGCCCTAAGCAGTGACTGGCGAGAAACACTTTCATGGAAAGGGGATGCCAAGCTTCCAAAAATTACAAATCTCCAGAAATCTCAGCAAATATTTTTTCACCCAAACTGGATGATACTTTCAGGTAATGATCAGTACACTAAGGCAACTTGGTTCCCCACATTTCGTTCTTCTATGTTGAAGCGTTCGTTTCCAGTAACAGTTTGAATTTTTAGGTTTCACTCTGTTTAGTCCTATAATGATAGATGTATTTGGAACTCTAAATCCAACACGGTTTGTGCTAGCTTCTTGAAACTTGACACAATAAAGTAGTTTCACGTTCTATCTCTACGTTTTGTTTCCTATTGATGTAGCCCTAAGCAGTGACTGGCGAGAAACACTTTCATGGAAAGGGGTTGGCAAGCTTCCAAAAATTACAAATCTCCAGAAATCTCAGCAAATATTTTTTCACCCAAACTGGATGATACTTTCAGGTAATGATCAGTACACTAAGGCGACTTGGTTTCCCAAATTTCGTTCTTCTATGTTGAAGCATTCGTTTCCAGTAACAGTTAGAATTTTTAGGTTTCACTCTGTTTTCTCCTATATTGATAGATGTATTTGGAACTCTAAATCCAACACGGTTTGTGCTAGCTTCTTGAAACTTGACACAATAAAGTAGTATCACGTTCTATCTCTATGTTTTGTTTCCTCTTGATGTAGCCCTAAGCAGTGACTGGCGAGAAACACTTTCATGGAAAGGGGTTGCCAAGCTTCCAAATATTACGAATCTCCAGAAATCTCAGCAAATACTTTTTCACCCAAACTGGATGATACTTTCAGGTAATGACCAGTACACTAAGGCGACTTGGTTTCCAGATTTCTTTCTTCTACGTTGAAGCGTTCGTTTCCAGTAACAGTTTGAATTTTTAGGTTTCACTCTGTGTACTCCTATATTGATAGATGTATTTGGAACACTAAATCCAACACGGTTTGTGCTAGCTTCTTGAAACTTTACACCATAAATTAGTTTCACGCTCTATCTCTATGTTTTGTTTCCTCTTGATGTAGCCCTAAGCAGTGACTGGCGAGAAACACTTTCATGGAAAGGGGTTGCCAAGGTTCCAAAAATTACGAATCTCCAGAAATCTCAGCAAATACTTTTTCACCCAAACTGGATGATACTTTCAGGTAATGATCAGTACACTAAGCCCACTTGCTTCACAAAATTTCGTTCTTCTATGTTGAAGCGTTCGTTTCCAGTAACAGTTTGAATTTTTAGGTTTCACTCTGTTTACTCCTATATTGATAGATGTATTTGGAACTCTAAATCCAACACGGTTTATGCTAGCTTCTTGAAACTTGACACAGTACAGTAGTTTCACGTTCTATCTCTATGTTTTGTTTCCTCTTGATGTAGCCCTAAGCAGTGACTGGCGAGAAACACTTTCATGGAAAGGGGTTGCCAAGCTTCCAAAAATTACGAATCTCCAGAAATCTCAGCAAATATTTTTTCACCCAAACTGGATGATACTTTCAGGTAATGATCAGTACACTAAGGCAACTTGGTTTCCCAAATTTCGTTCTTCTATGTTGAAGCGTTCGTTTCCAGTAACAGTTTGAATTTTTAGGTTTCACTCTGTTTACTCCTATATTGATAGATGTATTTGGAACTCTAAATCCAACACGGTTTGTGCTAGCTTCTTGAAACTTGACACAATAAAGTAGTTTCACGTTCTCTCTCTATGTTTTGTTTCCTCTTGATGTAGCCCTAAGCAGTGACTGGCGAGAAACAGTTTCATGGAAAGGGGTTGCCAAGCTTCCAAAAATTACGAATCTCCAGAAATCTCAGCAAATATTTTTTCACCCAAACTGGATGATACTTTCAGGTAATGATCAGTACACTAAGGCGACTTGGTTTCCCAAATTTCGTTCTTCTACGTTGAAGCGTTCGTTTCCAGTAACAGTTTGAATTTTTAGGTTTCACTCTGTTTACTCCTATATTGATAGATGTATTTGGAACTCTATCCAACACGGTTTGTGCTAGCTTCTGGAAACTTGACACAATAAAGTAGTTTCACGTTCTATCTCTATGTTTTGTTTCCTCTTGATGTAGCCCTAAGCAGTGACTGGCGAGAAACACTTTCATGGAAAGGGGTTGCCAAGATTCCAAAAATTACGAATCTCCAGAAATCTCAGCAAATACTTTTTTCACCCAAACTGGATGATACTTTCAGGTAATGATCAGTACACTAAGGCAACTTGGTTCCCCAAATTTCGTTCTTCTATGTTGAAGCGTTCATTTCCAGAAACAGTTTGAATTTTTAGGTTTCACTCTGTTTACTCCTATATTGATAGATGTATTTGGAACTCTAAATCCAACACGGTTTGTGCTAGCTTCTTGAATCTTGACACAATAAAGTAGTTTCACGTTCTCTCTCTATGTTTTGTTTCCTCTTGATGTAGCCCTAAGCAGTGACTGGCGAGAAACACTTTCATGGACAGGGGTTGCCAAGCTTCCAAAAATTACGAATCTCCAGATATCTCAGCAAATACTTTTTCACCCAAACTGGATGATACTTTCAGGTAATGATCAGTACACTAAGGCGACTTGGTTTCCCAAATTTCGTTCTTCTATGTTGAAGCGTTCGTTTCCAGTAACAGTTTGAATTTTTAGGTTTCACTCTGTTTTCTCCTATATTGATAGATGTATTTGGAACTCTAAATCCAACACGGTTTGTGCTAGCTTCTTGAAACATGACACAATAAAGTAGGTTCACGTTCTATCTCTATGTTTTGTTTCCTCTGATGTAGCCCTAAGCAGTGACTGGCGAGAAACACTTTCATGGCAAGGGGTTGCCAAGCTTCCAAAAATTACAAATCTCCAGAAATCTCAGCAAAGAGTTTTTCACCCAAACTGGATGATACTTTCAGGTAATGATCAGTACACTAAGGCGACTTGGTTCCCCAAATTTCGATCTTCTATGTTGAAACATTCGTTTTCAGTAACAGTTTGAATTTTTAGGTTTCACTCTGTTTTCTCCTATATTGATAGACGTATTTGGAACTCTAAATCCAACACGGTTTGTGCTAGCTTCTTGAAACTTGACACAATAAAGTAGGTTCACGTTCTATCTCTATGTTTTGTTCCTCTTGATGTAGCCCTAAGCAGTGACTGGCGAGAAACACTTTCATAGAAAAGGTTTGCCAAGCTTCCAAAAATTACGAATCTCCAGAAATCTCAGCAAATAGTTTTTCACCCAAACTGGATGATACATACAGGTAAAGATCAGTACACTAAGGCAACTTGGTTCCCCACATTTCGTTCTTCTACGTTGAAGCGTTCGTTTCCAGTAACAGTTTGAATTTTTAGGTTTCACTCTGTTTTCTCCTATATTGATAGATGTATTTGGAACTCTAAATCCAACACGGTTTGTGCTAGATTCTTGAAACTTGACAGAATAAAGTAGTTTCATGTTCTATCTCTATGTTTTGTTTCCTCTTGATGTAGCCCTAAGCAGTGACTGGCGAGAAACACTTTCATGGAAAGGGGTTGCCAAACTTCCAAAAATTACAAATCTCCAGAAATCTCAGCAAATATTTTTTCACCCAAACTGGATGATACTTTCTGGTAATGATCAGTACACTAAGGCAACTTGGTTCCCCAAATTTCGGTCTTCTATGTTGAAGCTTTCGTTTCCAGTAACAGTTTGAATTTTTAGGTTTCACTCTGTTTACTCCTATATTGATAGATGTATTTGGAACTCTAAATCCAACACGGTTTGTGCTAGCTTCTTGAAACTTGACACACAAAGTAGTTTCACGTTCTCTCTCTATTCTTTGTTTCCTCTTGATGTAGAGCTAAGCAGTGACTGGCGAGAAACACTTTCATGGAAAGGGGTTGCCAAGCTTCCAAAAATTACGAATCTCCAGAAATCTCAGCAAATACTTTTTCACCCAAACTGGATGATACTTTCAGGTAATGATCAGTACACTAAGGCGACTTGGTTTCCCAAATTTCGTTCTTCTATGTTGAAGCGTTCGTTTCCAGTAACAGTTTGAATTTTTAGGTTTCACTCTGTTTACTCCTATATTGATAGATGTATTTGGAACTCTAAATCCAACACGGTTTATGCTAGCTTCTTGAAACTTGACACAGTACAGTAGTTTCATGTTCTATCTCTATGTTTTGTTTCCTCTTGATGTAGCCCTAAGCAGTGACTGGCGAGAAACACTTTCATGGAAAGGGGTTGCCAAGCTTCCAAAAATTACGAATCTCCAGAAATCTCAGCAAATATTTTTTCACCCTAACTGGATGATACTTTCAGGTAATGATCAGTACACTAAGGCAACTTGGTTTCCCAAATTTCGTTCTTCTATGTTGAAGCGTTCGTTTCCAGTAACAGTTTGAATTTTTAGGTTTCAATCTGTTTACTCCTATATTGATAGATGTATTTGGAACTCTAAATCCAACACGGTTTGTGCTAGCTTCTTGAAACTTGACACAATAAAGTAGTTTCACGTTCTCTCTCTATGTTTTGTTTCCTCTTGATGTAGCCCTAAGCAGTGACTGGCGAGAAACACTTTCATGGAAAGGGGTTGCCAAGCTTCCAAAAATTACGAATCTCCAGAAATCTCAGCAAATATTTTTTCACCCAAACTGGATGATACTTTCAGGTAATGATCAGTACACTAAGGCGACTTGGTTTCCCAAATTTCGTTCTTCTACGTTGAAGCGTTCGTTTCCAGTAACAGTTTGAATTTTTAGGTTTCACTCTGTTTACTCCTATATTGATAGATATATTTGGAACTCTATCCAACACGGTTTGTGCTAGCTTCTTGAAACTTGACACAATAAAGTAGTTTCACGTTCTATCTCTATGTTTTGTTTCCTCTTGATGTAGCCCTAAGCAGTGACTGGCGAGAAACACTTTCATGGAAAGGGGTTGCCAAGCTTCCAAAAATTACGAATCTCCAGAAATCAGCAAATATTTTTTCACCCAAACTGGATGATACTTTCAGGTAATGATCAGTACACTAAGGCGACTTGGTTCCCCAAATTTCGTTCTTCTACGTTGAAGCGTTCGTTTCCAGTAACAGTTTGAATTTTTAGGTTTCACTCTGTTTACTCCTATATTGATAGATGTATTTGGAACTCTATCCAACACGGTTTGTGCTAGCTTCTGGAAACTTGACAAAATAAAGTAGTTTCACGTTCTATCTCTATGTTTTGTTTCCTCTTGATGTAGCCCTAAGCAGTGACTGGCGAGAAACACTTTCATGGAAAGGGGTTGCCAAGATTCCAAAAATTACGAATCTCCAGAAATCTCAGCAAATATTTTTTCACCCAAACTGGATGATACTTTCAGGTAATGATCAGTACACTAAGGCAACTTGGTTTCCCAAATTTCGTTCTTCTATGTTGAAGCGTTCGTTTCCAGTAACAGTTTGAATTTTTAGGTTTCACTCTGTTTTCTCCTATATTGATAGATGTATTTGGAACTCTAAATCCAACACGGTTTGTGCTAGCTTCTTGAAACATGACACAATAAAGTAGGTTCACGTTCTATCTCTATGTTTTGTTTCCTCTGATGTAGCCCTAAGCAGTGACTGGCGAGAAACACTTTCATGGAAAGGGGTTGCCAAGCTTCCAAAAATTACAAATCTCCAGAAATCTCAGCAAAGAGTTTTTCACCCAAACTGGATGATACTTTCAGGTAATGATCAGTACACTAAGGCGACTTGGTTCCCCAAATTTCGATCTTCTATGTTGAAACATTCGTTTTCAGTAACAGTTTGAATTTTTAGGTTTCACTCTGTTTTCTCCTATATTGATAGACGTATTTGGAACTCTAAATCCAACACGGTTTGTGCTAGCTTCTTGAAACATGACACAATAAAGTAGGTTCACGTTCTATCTCTATGTTTTGTTTCCTCTTGATGTAGCCCTAAGCAGTGACTGGTGAGAAACACTTTCATAGAAAGGGTTTGCCAAGCTTCCAAAAATTACGAATCTCCAGAAATCTCAGCAAATAGTTTTTCACCCAAACTGGATGATACATTCAGGTAATGATCAGTACACTAAGGCAACTTGGTTCCCCACATTTCGTTCTTCTACGTTGAAGCGTTCGTTTCCAGTAACAGTTTGAATTTTTAGGTTTCACTCTGTTTTCTCCTATATTGATAGATGTATTTGGAACTCTAAATCCAACACGGTTTGTGCTAGATTCTTGAAACTTGACAGAATAAAGTAGTTTCATGTTCTATCTCTATGTTTTGTTTCCTCTTGATGTAGCCGTAAGCAGTGACTGGCGAGAAACACTTTCATGGAAAGCGGTTGCCAAACTTCCAAAAATTACAAATCTCCAGAAATCTCAGCAAATATTTTTTCACCCAAACTGGATGATACTTTCTGGTAATGATCAGTACACTAAGGCAACTTGGTTCCCCAAATTTCGTTTTTCTATGTTGAAGCTTTCGTTTCCAGTAACAGTTTGAATTTTTAGGTTTCACTCTGTTTACTCCTATATTGATAGATGTATTTGGAACTCTAAATCCAACACGGTTTGTGCTAGCTTCTTGAAACTTGACACACAAAGTAGTTTCACGTTCTCTCTCTATGCTTTGTTTCCTCTTGATGTAGAGCTAAGCAGTGACTGGCGAGAAACACTTTCATGGAAAGGGGTTGCCAAGCTTCCAAAAATTACGAATCTCCAGAAATCTCAGCAAATACTTTTTCACCCAAACTGGATGATACTTTCAGGTAATGATCAGTACACTAAGGCGACTTGGTTTCCCAAATTTCGTTCTTCTATGTTGAAGCGTTCGTTTCCAGTAACAGTTTGAATTTTTAGGTTTCACTCTGTTTACTCCTATATTGATAGATGTATTTGGAATTCTAAATCCAACACGGTTTATGCTAGCTTCTTGAAACTTGACACAGTACAGTAGTTTCACGTTCTATCTCTATGTTTTGTTTCCTCTTGATGTAGCCCTAAGCAGTGACTGGCGAGAAACACTTTCATGGAAAGGGGTTGCCAAGCTTCCAAAAATTACGAATCTCCAGAAATCTCAGCAAATATTTTTTCACCCAATCTGGATGATACTTTCAGGTAATGATCAGTACACTAAGGCAACTTGGTTTCCCAAATTTCGTTCTTCTATGTTGAAGCGTTCGTTTCCAGTAACAGTTTGAATTTTTAGGTTTCACTGTGTTTACTCCTATATTGATAGATGTATTTGGAACTCTAAATCCAACACGGTTTGTGCTAGCTTCTTGAAACTTGACACAATAAAGTAGTTTCACGTTCTCTCTCTATGTTTTGTTTCCTCTTGATGTAGCACTAAGCAGTGACTGGCGAGAAACACTTTCATGGAAAGGGGTTGCCAAGCTTCCAAAAATTACGAATCTCCAGAAATCAGCAAATATTTTTTCACCCAAACTGGATGATACTTTCAGGTAATGATCAGTACACTAAGGCGACTTGGTTCCCCACATTTCGTTCTTCTACGTTGAAGCGTTCGTTTCCAGTAACAGTTTGAATTTTTAGGTTTCACTCTGTTTACTCCTATATTGATAGATGTATTTGGAACTCTATCCAACACGGTTTGTGCTAGCTTCTGGAAACTTGACACAATAAAGTAGTTTCACGTTCTATCTCTATGTTTTGTTTCCTCTTGCTGTAGCCCTAAGCAGTGACTGGCGAGAAACACTTTCATGGAAAGGGGTTGCCAAGATTCCAAAAATTACGAATCTCCAGAAATCTCAGCAAATATTTTTTCACCCAAACTGGATGATACTTTCAGGTAACGATCAGTACACTAAGGCAACTTGGTTCCCCAAATTTCGTTCTTCTATGTTGAAGCGTTCATTTCCAGAAACAGTTTGAATTTTTAGGTTTCACTCTGTTTACTCCTATATTGATAGATGTATTTGGAACTGTAAATCCAACACGGTTTGTGCTAGCTTCTTGAATCTTGACACAATAAAGTAGTTTCACGTTCTCTCTCTATGTTTTGTTTCCTCTTGATGTAGCCCTAAGCAGTGACTGGCGAGAAACACTTTCATGGAAAGGGGTTGCCAAGCTTCCAAAAATTACGAATCTCCAGATATATCAGCAAATACTTTTTCACCCAAACTGGATGATACTTTCAGGTAATGATCAGTACACTAAGGCGACTTGGTTTCCCAAATTTCGTTCTTCTACGTTGAAGCGTTCGTTTCCAGTAACAGTTTGAATTTTTAGGTTTCACTCTGTTTACTCCTATATTGATAGATGTATTTGGAACTCTATCCAACACGGTTTGTGCTAGCTTCTTGAAACTTGACACAATAAAGTAGTTTCACGTTCTATCTCTATGTTTTGTTTCCTCTTGATGTAGCCCTAAGCAGTGACTGGCGAGAAACACTTTCATGGAAAGGGGTTGCCAAGCTTCCAAAAATTACGAATCTCCAGAAATCAGCAAATATTTTTTCACCCAAACTGGATGATACTTTCAGGTAATGATCAGTACACTAAGGCGACTTGGTTCCCCACATTTCGTTCTTCTACGTTGAAGCGTTCGTTTCCAGTAACAGTTTGAATTTTTAGGTTTCACTCTGTTTACTCCTATATTGATAGATGTATTTGGAACTCTATCCAACACGGTTTGTGCTAGCTTCTGGAAACTTGACACAATAAAGTAGGTTCACGTTCTGTCTCTACGTTTTGTTTCCTCTTGATGTAGCCCTAAGCAGTGACTGGCGAGAAACACTTTCATGGAAAGGGGTTGCCAAGATTCCAAAAATTACGAATCTCCAGAAATCTCAGCAAATATTTTTTCACCCAAACTGGATGATACTTTCAGGTAATGATCAGTACACTAAGGCAACTTGGTTCCCCAAATTTCGTTCTTCTATGTTGAAGCGTTCATTTCCAGAAACAGTTTGAATTTTTAGGTTTCACTCTGTTTACTCCTATATTGATAGATGTATTTGGAACTGTAAATCCAACACGGTTTGTGCTAGCTTCTTGAATCTTGACACAATAAAGTAGTTTCACGTTCTCTCTCTATGTTTTGTTTCCTCTTGATGTAGCCCTAAGCAGTGACTGGCGAGAAACACTTTCATGGAAAGGGGTTGCCAAGCTTCCAAAAATTACGAATCTCCAGATATCTCAGCAAATACTTTTTCACCCAAACTGGATGATACTTTCAGGTAATGATCAGTACACTAAGGCGACTTGGTTTCCCAAATTTCGTTCTTCTATGTTGAAGCGTTCGTTTCCAGTAACAGTTTGAATTTTTAGGTTTCACTCTGTTTTCTCCTATATTGATAGATGTATTTGGAACTCTAAATCCAACACGGTTTGTGCTAGCTTCTTGAAACATGACACAATAAAGTAGGTTCACGTTCTATCTCTATGTTTTGTTTCCTCTGATGTAGCCCTAAGCAGTGACTGGCGAGAAACACTTTCATGGAAAGGGGTTGCCAAGCTTCCAAAAATTACAAATCTCCAGAAATCTCAGCAAAGAGTTTTTCACCCAAACTGGATGATACTTTCAGGTAATGATCAGTACACTAAGGCGACTTGGTTCCCCAAATTTCGATCTTCTATGTTGCAACATTCGTTTCCAGTAACAGTTTGAATTTTTAGGTTTCACTCTGTTTTCTCCTATTTTGATAGATGTATTTGGAACTCTAAATCCAACACGGTTTGTGCTAGCTTCTTGAAACTTGACACAATAAAGTAGTTTCACGTTCTCTCTCTATGTTTTGTTTCCTCTTGATGTAGCCCTAAGCAGTGACTGGCGAGAAACACTTTCATGGAAAGGGGTTGCCAAGCTTCCAAAAATTACGAATCTCCAGAAATCTCAGCAAATATTTTTTCACCCAAACTGGATGATACTTTCAGGTAATGATCAGTACACTAAGGCGACTTGGTTTCCCAAATTTCGTTCTTCTACGTTGAAGCGTTCGTTTCCAGTAACAGTTTGAATTTTTAGGTTTCACTCTGTTTACTCCTATATTGATAGATGTATTTGGAACTCTATGCAACACGGTTTGTTCTAGCTTCTTGAAACTTGACACAATAAAGTAGTTTCACGTTCTATCTGTATGTTTTGTTTCCTCTTGATGTAGCCCTAAGCAGTGACTGGCGAGAAACACTTTCATGGAAAGGGGTTGCCAAGCTTCCAAAAATTACGAATCTCCAGAAATCTCAGCAAATATTTTTTCACCCAAACTGGATGATACTTTCAGGTAATGATCAGTACACTAAGGCGACTTGGTTCCCCACATTTCGTTCTTCTACGTTGAAGCGTTCGTTTCCAGGAACAGTTTGAATTTTTATGTTTCACTCTGTTTTCTCCTATTTTGATAGATGTATTTGGAACTCTAAATCCAACACGGTTCGTGCTAGCTTCTTGAAACTTGACACAATAAAGTAGTTTCACGTTCTCTCTCTATGTTTTGTTTCCTCTTGATGTAGCCGTAAGCAGTGACTGGCGAGAAACACTTTCATGGAAAGGGGTTGCCAAGGTTCCAAAAATTACGAATCTCCAGAAATCTCAGCAAATACTTTTTCACCCAAACTGGATGATACTTTCAGGTAATGATCAGTACACTAAGCCCACTTGCTTCACAAAATTTCGTTCTTCTACGTTGAAGCGATCGTTTCCAGTAACAGTTTGAATTTTTAGGTTTCACTCTGTTTACTCCTATATTGATAGATGTATTTGGAACTCTATCCAACACGGTTTGTGCTAGCTTCTTGAAACTTGACACAATAAAGTAGTTTCACGTTCTATCTCTATGTTTTGTTTCCTCTTGATGTAGCCCTAAGCAGTGACTGGCGAGAAACACTTTCATGGAAAGGGGTTGCCAAGCTTCCAAAAATTACAAATATCCACAAATCTCAGCAAAGAGTTTTTCACCCAAACTGGATGATACTTTCAGGTAATGATCAGTACACTAAGGCGACTTGGTTCCCCAAATTTCGTTCTTCTATGTTGAAACATTCGTTTTCAGTAACAGTTTGAATTTTTAGGTTTCACGCTGTTTACTCCTATATTGATAGACGTATTTGGAACTCTAAATCCAACACGGTTTCTGCTAGCTTCTTGAAACTTGACACAATAAAGTAGTTTCACGTTCTATCTCTATGTTTTGTTTCCTCTTGATGTAGCCCTAAGCAGTGACTGGCGAGAAACACTTTCATGGAAAGGGGTTGCCAAGCTTCCAAAAATTACGAATCTCCAGAAATCTCAGCAAATATTTTTTCACCCAAACTGGATGATACTTTCAGGTAATGATCAGTACACTAAGGCCACTTGGTTCCCCACATTTCGTTCTTCTACGTTGAAGCGTTCGTTTCCAGTAACAGTTTGAATTTTTAGGTTTCATTCTGTTTACTCCTATATTGATAGATGTATTTGGAACTCTAAATCCAACACGGTTTATGCTAGCTTCTTGAAACTTGACACAGTACAGTAGTTTCACGTTGTATCTCTATGTTTTGTTTCCTCTTAATGTAGCCCTAAGCAGTGACTGGCGAGAAACACTTTCATGGAAAGGGGTTGCCAAGCTTCCAAAAATTGCGAATCTCGAGAAATCTCAGCAAATATTTTTTCACCCAAAGTGGATGATACTTTCAGGTAATGATCAGTACACTAAGGCAACTTGGTTCCCCAAATTTCGTTCTTCTATGTTGAAGCGTTCGTTTCCAGTAACAGTTTGAATTTTTAGGTTTCACTCTGTTTACTCCTATATTGATAGATGTATTTGGAACTCTAAATCCAACACGGTTTGTGCTAGCTTCTTGAAACTTGACACAATAAAGTAGTTTCACGTTCTATCTGTATGTTTTGTTTCCTCTTGATGTAGCCCTAAGCAGTGACTGGCGAGAAACACTTTCTTGGAAAGGGGTTGCCAAGCTTCCAAAAATTACGAATCTCCAGAAATCTCAGCAAATACTTTTTCACCCAAACTGGATGATACTTTCAGGTAATGATCAGTACACTAAGCCCACTTGCTTCACCAAATTTCGTCCTTCTATGTTGAAGCGTTCGTTTCCAGTAACAGTTTGAATTTTTAGGTTTCACTCTGTTTTCTCCTATATTGATAGACGTATTTGGAACTCTAAATCCAACACGGTTTGTGCTAGCTTCTTGAAACTTGACACAATAAAGTAGTTTCACGTTCTATCTCCATGTTTTGTTTCCTCTTGCTGTAGCCCTAAGCAGTGACTGGCGAGAAACACTTTCATGGAAAGGGGTTGCCAAGCTTCCAAAAATTACGAATCTCCAGAAATCTCAGCAAATATTTTTTCACCCAAACTGGATGATACTTTCAGGTAATGATCAGTACACTAAGGCGACTTGGTTCCCCACATTTCGTTCTTCTACGTTGAAGCGTTCGTTTCCAGTAACAGTTTGAATTTTTAGGTTTCACTCTGTTTTCTCCTATATTGATAGATGTATTTGGAACTCAAAATCCAACACGGTTTGTGCTAGCTTCTTGAAACTTGACAGAATAAAGTAGTTTCATGTTCTATCTCTATGTTTTGTTTCCTCTTGATGTAGCCCTAAGCAGTGACTGGCGAGAAACACTTTCATGGAAAGGGGTTGCCAAGCTTCCAAAAATTACAAATCTCCAGAAATCTCAGCAAATATTTTTTCACCCAAACTGGATGATACTTTCAGGTAATGATCAGTACACTAAGGCAACTTGGTTCCCCAAATTTTGTTCTTCTATGTTGAAGCGTTCGTTTCCAGTAACAGTTTGAATTTTTAGGTTTCACTCTGTTTACTCCTATATTGATAGATGTATTTGGAACTCTAAATCCAACACGGTTTGTGCTAGCTTCTTGAAACTTGACACAATAAAGTAGTTTCACGTTCTCTCTCTATGTTTTGTTTCCTCTTGATGTAGCCCTAAGCAGTGACTGGCGAGAAACACTTTCATGGAAAGGGGTTGCCAAGCTTCCAAAAATTACAAATCTCCAGAAATCTCAGCAAATATTTTTTCACCCAAACTGGATGATACTTTCTGGTAATGATCAGTACACTAAGGCAACTTGGTTCCCCAAATTTCGGTCTTCTATGTTGAAGCTTTCGTTTCCAGTAACAGTTTGAATTTTTAGGTTTCACTCTGTTTACTCCTATATTGATAGATGTATTTGGAACTCTAAATCCAACACGGTTTGTGCTAGCTTCTTGAAACTTGACACACAAAGTAGTTTCACGTTCTCTCTCTATGCTTTGTTTCCTCTTGATGTAGAGCTAAGCAGTGACTGGCGAGAAACACTTTCAGGGAAAGTGGTTGCCAAGCTTCCAAAAATTACGAATCTCCAGAAATCTCAGCAAATACTTTTTCACCCAAACTGGATGATACTTTCAGGTAATGATCAGTACACTAAGGCGACTTGGTTTCCCAAATTTCGTTCTTCTATGTTGAAGCGTTCGTTTCCAGTAACAGTTTGAATTTTTAGGTTTCACTCTGTTTACTCCTATATTGATAGATGTATTTGGAACTCTAAATCCAACACGGTTTGTGCTAGCTTCTTGAAACTTGACACAATAAATTAGTTTCACGTTCTATCTCTATGTTTTGTTACCTCTTGATGTAGCCCTAAGCAGTGACTGGCGAGAAACACTTTCATGGAAAGGGGTTGCCAAGGTTCCAAAAATTACGAATCTCCAGAAATCTCAGCAAATACTTTTTCACCCAAACTGGATGATACTTTCAGGTAATGATCAGTACACTAAGGCAACCTGCTTCACCAAATTTCGTTCTTCTATGTTGAAGCGTTCGTTTCCAGTAACAGTTTGAATTTTTAGGTTTCACTCTGTTTACTCCTATATTGATAGATGTATTTGGAACTCTATCCAACACGGTTTGTGCTAGCTTCTTGAAACTTGACACAATAAAGTAGTTTCACGTTCTATCTCTATGTTTTGTTTCCTCTTGATGTAGCCCTAAGCAGTGACTGGCGAGAAACACTTTCATGGAAAGGGGTTGCCAAGCTTCCAAAAATTACAAATCTCCAGAAATCTCAGCAAAGAGTTTTTCACCCAAACTGGATGATACTTTCAGGTAATGATCAGTACACTAAGGCGACTTGGTTCCCCAAATTTCGTTCTTCTATGTTGAAACATTCGTTTTCAGTAACAGTTTGAATTTTTAGGTTTCACGCTGTTTACTCCTATATTGATAGACGTATTTGGAACTCTAAATCCAACACGGTTTCTGCTAGCTTCTTGAAACTTGACACAATAAAGTAGTTTCACGTTCTATCTCTATGTTTTGTTTCCTCTTGATGTAGCCCTAAGCAGTGACTGGCGAGAAACACTTTCATGGAAAGGGGTTGCCAAGCTTCCAAAAATTACGAATCTCCAGAAATCTCAGCAAATATTTTTTCACCCAAACTGGATGATACTTTCAGGTAATGATCAGTACACTAAGGCCACTTGGTTCCCCACATTTCGTTCTTCTACGTTGAAGCGTTCGTTTCCAGTAACAGTTTGAATTTTTAGGTTTCATTCTGTTTACTCCTATATTGATAGATGTATTTGGAACTCTAAATCCAACACGGTTTATGCTAGCTTCTTGAAACTTGACACAGTACAGTAGTTTCACGTTGTATCTCTATGTTTTGTTTCCTCTTAATGTAGCCCTAAGCAGTGACTGGCGAGAAACACTTTCATGGAAAGGGGTTGCCAAGCTTCCAAAAATTGCGAATCTCGAGAAATCTCAGCAAATATTTTTTCACCCAAACTGGATGATACTTTCAGGTAATGATCAGTACACTAAGGCAACTTGGTTCCCCAAATTTCGTTCTTCTATGTTGAAGCGTTCGTTTCCAGAAACAGTTTGAATTTTTAGGTTTCATTCTGTTTACTCCTATATTGATAGATGTATTTGGAACTCTAAATCCAACACGGTTTGTGCTAGCTTCTTGAAACTTGACACAATAAAGTAGTTTCACGTTCTATCTGTATGTTTTGTTTCCTCTTGATGTAGCCCTAAGCAGTGACTGGCGAGAAACACTTTCATGGAAAGGGGTTGCCAAGCTTCCAAAAATTACGAATCTCCAGAAATCTCAGCAAATACTTTTTCACCCAAACTGGATGATACTTTCAGGTAATGATCAGTACACTAAGCCCACTTGCTTCACCAAATTTCGTCCTTCTATGTTGAAGCGTTCGTTTCCAGTAACAGTTTGAATTTTTAGGTTTCACTCTGTTTTCTCCTATATTGATAGACGTATTTGGAACTCTAAATCCAACACGGTTTGTGCTAGCTTCTTGAAACTTGACACAATAAAGTAGTTTCACGTTCTATCTCTATGTTTTGTTTCCTCTTGCTGTAGCCCTAAGCAGTGACTGGCGAGAAACACTTTCATGGAAAGGGGTTGCCAAGCTTCCAAAAATTACGAATCTCCAGAAATCTCAGCAAATATTTTTTCACCCAAACTGGATGATACTTTCAGGTAATGATCAGTACACTAAGGCGACTTGGTTCCCCACATTTCGTTCTTCTACGTTGAAGCGTTCGTTTCCAGTAACAGTTTGAATTTTTAGGTTTCACTCTGTTTTCTCCTATATTGATAGATGAATTTGGAACTCAAAATCCAACACGGTTTGTGCTAGCTTCTTGAAACTTGACAGAATAAAGTAGTTTCATGTTCTATCTCTATGTTTTGTTTCCTCTTGATGTAGCCCTAAGCAGTGACTGGCGAGAAACACTTTCATGGAAAGGGGTTGCCAAGCTTCCAAAAATTACAAATCTCCAGAAATCTCAGCAAATATTTTTTCACCCAAACTGGATGATACTTTCAGGTAATGATCAGTACACTAAGGCAACTTGGTTCCCCAAATTTTGTTCTTCTATGTTGAAGCGTTCGTTTCCAGTAACAGTTTGAATTTTTAGGTTTCACGCTGTTTACTCCTATATTGATAGATGTATTTGGAACTCTAAATCCAACACGGTTTGTGCTAGCTTCTTGAAACTTGACACAATAAAGTAGTTTCACGTTCTCTCTCTATGTTTTGTTTCCTCTTGATGTAGCCCTAAGCAGTGACTGGCGAGAAACACTTTCATGGAAAGGGGTTGCCAAGCTTCCAAAAATTACAAATCTCCAGAAATCTCAGCAAATATTTTTTCACCCAAACTGGATGATACTTTCTGGTAATGATCAGTACACTAAGGCAACTTGGTTCCCCAAATTTCGGTCTTCTATGTTGAAGCTTTCGTTTCCAGTAACAGTTTGAATTTTTAGGTTTCACTCTGTTTACTCCTATATTGATAGATGTATTTGGAACTCTAAATCCAACACGGTTTGTGCTAGCTTCTTGAAACTTGACACACAAAGTAGTTTCACGTTCTCTCTCTATGCTTTGTTTCCTCTTGATGTAGAGCTAAGCAGTGACTGGCGAGAAACACTTTCAGGGAAAGTGGTTGCCAAGCTTCCAAAAATTACGAATCTCCAGAAATCTCAGCAAATACTTTTTCACCCAAACTGGATGATACTTTCAGGTAATGATCAGTACACTAAGGCGACTTGGTTTCCCAAATTTCGTTCTTCTATGTTGAAGCGTTCGTTTCCAGTAACAGTTTGAATTTTTAGGTTTCACTCTGTTTACTCCTATATTGATAGATGTATTTGGAACTCTAAATCCAACACGGTTTATGCTAGCTTCCTGAAACTTGACACAGTACAGTAGTTTCACGTTCTCTCTCTATGTTTTGTTTCCTCTTGATGTAGCCCTAAGCAGTGACTGGCGAGAAACACTTTCATGAAAAGGGGTTGCCAAGCTTCCAAAAATTACGAATCTCCAGAAATCTCAGCAAATACTTTTTCACCCAAACTGGATGATACTTTCAGGTAATGATCAGTACACTAAGGCGACTTGGTTTCCCAAATTTCGTTCTTCTATGTTGAAGCGTTCGTTTCCAGTAACAGTTTGAATTTTTAGGTTTCACTCTGTTTACTCCTATATTGATAGATGTATTTGGAACTCTAAATCCAACACGGTTTGTGCTAGCTTCTTGAAACTTGACACAATAAATTAGTTTCACGTTCTATCTTTATGTTTTGTTACCTCTTGATGTAGCCCTAAGCAGTGACTGGCGAGAAACACTTTCATGGAAAGGGGTTGCCAAGGTTCCAAAAATTACGAATCTCCAGAAATCTCAGCAAATACTTTTTCACCCAAACTGGATGATACTTTCAGGTAATGATCAGTACACTAAGTCCACTTGCTTCACCAAATTTCGTTCTTCTATGTTGAAGCGTTCGTTTCCAGTAACAGTTTGAATTTTTAGGTTTCACTCTGTTTACTCCTATATTGATAGATGTATTTGGAACTCTATCCAACACGGTTTGTGCTAGCTTCTTGAAACTTGACACAATAAAGTAGTTTCACGTTCTATCTCTATGTTTTGTTTCCTCTTGATGTAGCCCTAAGCAGTGACTGGCGAGAAACACTTTCATGGAAAGGGGTTGTCAAGCTTCCAAAAATTACGAATCTCCAGAAATCTCAGCAAATATTTTTTCACCCAAACTGGATGATACTTTCAGGTAATGATCAGTACACTAAGGCGACTTTGTCCCCAAATTTCGTTCTTCTATGTTGAAACGTTCGTTTCCAGTAACAGTTTGAATTTTTAGGTTTCACTCTGTTTTCTCCTATATTGATAGACGTATTTGGAACTCTAAATCCAACACGGTTTGTGCTAGCTTCTTGAAACTTGACACAATAAAGTAGTTTCACGTTCTATCTCTATGTTTTGTTTCCTCTTGATGTAGCCCTAAGCAGTGACTGGCGAGAAACACTTTCATGGAAAGGGGTTGCCAAGGTTCCAAAAATTACGAATCTCCAGAAATCTCAGCAAATACTTTTTCACCCAAACTGGATGATACTTTCAGGTAATGATCAGTACAATAAGGCGACTTGGTTTCCCAAATTTTGTTCTTCTATGTTGAAGCGTTCGTTTCCAGTAACAGTTTGAATTTTTAGGTTTCACTCTGTTTACTCCTATATTGATAGATGTATTTGGAACTCTAAATCCAACACGGTTTGTGCTAGCTTCTTGAAACTTGACACAATAAAGTAGTTTCACGTTCTATCTCTATGTTTTGTTACCTCTTGATGTAGCCCTAAGCAGTGACTGGCGAGAAACACTTTCATGGAAAGGGGTTGTCAAGCTTCCAAAAATTACGAATCTCCAGAAATCTCAGCAAATACTTTTTCACCCAAACTGGATGATACTTTCAGGTAATGATCAGTACACTAAGGCGACTTGGTTTCCCAAATTTCGTTCTTCTATGTTGAAGCGTTCGTTTCCAGTAACAGTTTGAATTTTTAGGTTTCACTCTGTTTACTCCTATATTGATAGATGTATTTGGAACTCTATCCAACACGGTTTGTGCTAGCTTCTTGAAACTTGACACAATAAATTAGTTTCGCGTTCTATCTCTATGTTTTGTTTCCTCTTGATGTAGCCCTAAGCAGTGACTGGCGGGAAACACTTTCATGGAAAGGGGTTGCCAAGCTTCCAAAAATTACGAATCTCCAGAAATCTCAGCAAATATTTTTTCACCCAAACTGGATGATACTTTCAGGTAATGATCAGTACACTAAGGCGACTTGGTTCCCCACATTTCGCCTTCTACGTTGAAGCGTTCGTTTCCAGTAACAGTTTGAATTTTTAGGTTTCACTCTGTTTTCTCCTATATTGATAGACGTATTTGGAACTCTAAATCCAACACGGTTTGTGCTAGCTTCATGAAACTTGACACAATAAAGTAGTTTCACGTTCTCTCTCTATGTTTTGTTTCCTCTTGATGTAGAGCTAAGCAGTGACTGGCGAGAAAAACTTTCATGGAAAGGGGTTGCCAAGCTTCCAAAAATTACGAATCTCCAGAAAATTCAGCAAATACTTTTTCAGCCAAACTGGATGATACTTTCAGGTAATGATCAGTACAATAAGGCGACTTGGTTTCCCAAATTTCGTTCTTCTATGTTGAAGCGTTCGTTTCCAGTAACAGTTTGAATTTTTAGGTTTCACTCTGTTTACTCCTATATTGATAGATGTATTTGGAACTCTATCCAACACGGTTTGTGCTAGCTTCTTGAAACTTGACACAATAAAGTAGTTTCACGTTCTATCTCTATGTTTTGTTTCCTCTTGATGTAGCCATAAGCAGTGACTGGCGAGAAACACTTTCATGGAAAGGGGTTGCCAAGCTTCCAAAAATTACGAATCTCCAGAAATCTCAGCAAATATTTTTTCACCCAAACTGGATGATACTTTCAGGTAATGATCAGTACACTAAGGCGACTTGGTTCCCCACATTTCGTTCTTCTATGTTGAAGCGTTCGTTTCCGGTAACAGTTTGAATTTTTAGGTTTCACTCTGTTTACTCCTATATTGATAGATGTATTTGGAATGCTAAATCCAACACGGTTTGTGCTAGCTCCTTGAAACTTGACACAATAAAGTAGTTTCACGTTCTATCTCTATGTTTTGTTTCCTCTTGATGTAGCCCTAAGCAGTGACTGGCGAGAAACACTTTAATGGAAAGGGGTTGCCAAGGTTCCAAAAATTACGAATCTCCAGAAATCTCAGCAAATACTTTTTCACCCAAACTGGATGATACTTTCAGGTAATGATCAGTACACTAAGGCGACTTGGTTCCCCACATTTCGTTCTTCTATGTTGAAGCGTTCGTTTCCAGTAACAGTTTGAATTTTTAGGTTTCACTTTGTTTACTCCTATATTGATAGATGTATTTGGAACTCTAAATCCAACACGGTTTATGCTAGCTTCTTGAAACTTGACACAGTACAGTAGTTTCACGTTCTATCTCTATGTTTTGTTTCCTCTTGATGTAGCCCTAAGCAGTGACTGGCGAGAAACACTTTCATGGAAAGGGGTTGCCAAGCTTCCAAAAATTACGAATCTCCAGAAATCTCAGCAAATATTTTTTCACCCAAACTGGATGATACTTTCAGGTAATGATCAGTACACTAAGGCGACTTTGTTCGACACATTTCGTTCTTCTACGTTGAAGCGTTCGTTTCCAGTAACAGTTTGAATTTTTAGGTTTCACTCTGTTTTCTCCTATATTGATAGATGTATTTGGAACTCTAAATCCAACACGGTTTGTGCTAGCTTCTTGAAACTTGACACAATAAAGTAGTTTCACGTTCTATCTCTATGTTTTGTTTCCTCTTGATGTAGCCCTAAGCAGTGACTGGCGAGAAACACTTTCATGGAAAGGGGTTGCCAAGCTTCCAAAAATTACGAATCTCCAGAAATCTCAGCAAATATTTTTTCACCCAAACTGGATGATACTTTCAGGTAATGATCAGTACACTAAGGCGACTTGGTTCCCCAAATTTCGTTCTCTTATGTTGAAGCGTTCGTTTCCAGTAACAGTTTGAATTTTTACGTTTCACTCTGTTTTCTCCTATATTGATAGATGTATTTGGAACTCTAAATCCGACACGGTTTGTGCTAGCTTCTTGAAACTTGACACAATAAAGTAGTTTCACGTTCTATCTCTATGTTTTGTTTCCTCTTGATGTAGCCCTAAGCAGTGACTGGCGAGAAACACTTTCATGGAAAGGGGTTGCCAAGCTTCCAAAAATTACGAATCTCCAGAAATCTCAGCAAATACTTTTTCACCCAAACTGGATGATACTTTCAGGTAATGATCAGTACACTGAGACGACTTGGTTTCCCAAATTTCGTTCTTCTATGTTGAAGCGTTCGTTTCCAGTAACAGTTTGAATTTTTAGGTTTCACTCTGTTTACTCCTATATTGATAGATGTATTTGGAACTCTAAATCCAACACGGTTTGTGCTAGCTTCTTGAAACTTGACACAATAAAGTAGTTTCACGTTCTATCTCTATGTTTTGTTTCCTCTTGATGTAGCCCTAAGCAGTGACTGGCGAGAAACACTTTCATGGAAAGGGGTTGCCAAGCTTCCAAAAATTACAAATCTCCACAAATCTCAGCAAAGAGTTTTTCACCCAAACTGGATGATACTTTCAGGTAATGATCAGTACACTAAGGCGACTTGGTTTGACACATTTCGTTCTTCTACTTTGAAGCGTTCGTTTCCAGTAACAGTTTGAATTTTTAGGTTTCACTCTGTTTTCTCCTATATTGATAGATGTATTTGGAACTCTATCCAACACGGTTTGTGCTAGCTTCTTGAAACTTGACACAATAAAGTAGTTTCACGTTCTATCTCTATGTTTTGTTTCCTCTTGATGTAGCCCTAAGCAGTGACTGGCGAGAAACACTTTCATGGAAAGGGGTTGCCAAGCTTCCAAAAATTACGAATCTCCAGAAATCTCAGCAAATATTTTTTCACCCAAACTGGATGATACTTTCAGGTAATGATCAGTACACTAAGGCGACTTGGTTCCCCAAATTTCGTTCTCTTATGTTGAAGCGTTCGTTTCCAGTAACAGTTTGAATTTTTACGTTTCACTCTGTTTTCTCCTATATTGATAGATGTATTTGGAACTCTAAATCCAACACGGTTTGTGCAAGCTTCTTGAAACTTGACACAATAAAGTAGTTTCACGTTCTATCTATATGTTTTGTTTCCTCTAGATGTAGCCCTAAGCAGTGACTGGCGAGAAACACTTTCATGGAAAGGGGTTGCCAAGCTTCCAAAAATTACAAATCTCCAGAAATCTCAGCAAATATTTTTTCACCCAAACTGGATGATACTTTCAGGTAATGATCAGTACACTAAGGTGACTTGGTTCCCCAAATTTCGTTCTTCTATGTTGAAGCATTCGTTTCCAGTAACAGTTTGAATTTTTAGGTTTCACTCTGTTTTCTCCTATATTGATAGATGTATTTGAAACTCTAAATCCGACACGGTTTGTGCTAGCTTCTTGAAACTTGACACAATAAAGTAGTTTCACGTTCTATCTCTATGTTTTGTTTCCTCTTGATGTAGCCCTAAGCAGTGACTGGCGAGAAACACTTTCATGGAAAGGGGTTGCCAAGCTTCCAAAAATTACGAATCTCCAGAAATCTCAGCAAATACTTTTTCAGCCAAACTGGATGATACTTTCAGGAAATGATCAGAACACTAAGGCAACTTGGTTCCCCAAATTTCGTTCTTCTATGTTGAAGCGTTCGTTTCCAGTAACAGTTTGAATTTTTAGGTTTCAATCTGTTTACTCCTATATTGATAGATGTATTTGGAACTCTAAATCCAACACGGTTTGTGCTAGCTTCTTGAAACTTGACACAATAAAGTAGTTTCACGTTCTATCTCTATGTTTTGTTTCCTCTTGGTGTAGCCCTAAGCAGTGACTGGCGAGAAACACTTTCATGGAAAGGGGTTGCCAAGCTTCCAAAAATTACGAATCTCCAGAAATCTCAGCAAATACTTTTTCACCCAAACTGGATGATACTTTCAGGTAATGATCAGTACACTGAGACGACTTGGTTTCCCAAATTTCGTTCTTCTATGTTGAAGCGTTCGTTTCCAGTAACAGTTTGAATTTTTAGGTTTCACTCTGTTTACTCCTATATTGATAGATGTATTTGGAACTCTAAATCCAACACGGTTTGTGCTAGCTTCTTGAAACTTGACACAATAAAGTAGTTTCACGTTCTATCTCTATGTTTTGTTTCCTCTTGATGTAGCCCTAAGCAGTGACTGGCAAGAAACACTTTCATGGAAAGGGGTTGCCAAGCTTCCAAAAATTACGAATCTCCTGAAATCTCAGCAAATACTTTTTCAGCCAAACTGGATGATACTTTCAGGAAAGGATCAGTACACCAAGGCAACTTGGTTCCCCAAATTTCGTTCTTCTATGTTGAAGCGTTCGTTTCCAGTAACAGTTTGAATTTTTAAGTTTCACTCTGTTTACTCCTATATTGATAGATGTATTTGGAACTCTAAATCCAACACGGTTTGTGCTAGCTTCTTGAAACTTGACCCAATAAATTAGTTTCACGGTCTATCTCTATGTTTTGTTTCCTCTTGATGTAGCCCTAAGCAGTGACTGGCGAGAAACACTTTCATGGAAAGGGGTTGCCAAGCTTCCAAAAATTACGAATCTCCAGAAATCTCAGCAAATACTTTTTCACCCAAACTGGATGATACTTTCAGGTAATGATCAGTACACTAAGGCGACTTGGTTTCCCAAATTTCGTTCTTCTATGTTGAAGCGTTCGTTTCCAGTAACAGTTTGAATTTTTAGGTTTCACTCTGTTTACTCCTATATTGATAGATGTATTTGGAACTCTATCCAACACGGTTTGTGCTAGCTTCTTGAAACTTGACACAATAAATTAGTTTCGCGTTCTATCTCTATGTTTTGTTTCCTCTTGATGTAGCCCTAAGCAGTGACTGGCGGGAAACACTTTCATGGAAAGGGGTTGCCAAGCTTCCAAAAATTACGAATCTCCAGAAATCTCAGCAAATATTTTTTCACCCAAACTGGATGATACTTTCAGGTAATGATCAGTACACTAAGGCGACTTGGTTCCCCACATTTCGCCTTCTACGTTGAAGCGTTCGTTTCCAGTAACAGTTTGAATTTTTAGGTTTCACTCTGTTTTCTCCTATATTGATAGACGTATTTGGAACTCTAAATCCAACACGGTTTGTGCTAGCTTCATGAAACTTGACACAATAAAGTAGTTTCACGTTCTCTCTCTATGTTTTGTTTCCTCTTGATGTAGAGCTAAGCAGTGACTGGCGAGAAAAACTTTCATGGAAAGGGGTTGCCAAGCTTCCAAAAATTACGAATCTCCAGAAAATTCAGCAAATACTTTTTCAGCCAAACTGGATGATACTTTCAGGTAATGATCAGTACAATAAGGCGACTTGGTTTCCCAAATTTCGTTCTTCTATGTTGAAGCGTTCGTTTCCAGTAACAGTTTGAATTTTTAGGTTTCACTCTGTTTACTCCTATATTGATAGATGTATTTGGAACTCTATCCAACACGGTTTGTGCTAGCTTCTTGAAACTTGACACAATAAAGTAGTTTCACGTTCTATCTCTATGTTTTGTTTCCTCTTGATGTAGCCATAAGCAGTGACTGGCGAGAAACACTTTCATGGAAAGGGGTTGCCAAGCTTCCAAAAATTACGAATCTCCAGAAATCTCAGCAAATATTTTTTCACCCAAACTGGATGATACTTTCAGGTAATGATCAGTACACTAAGGCGACTTGGTTCCCCACATTTCGTTCTTCTATGTTGAAGCGTTCGTTTCCGGTAACAGTTTGAATTTTTAGGTTTCACTCTGTTTACTCCTATATTGATAGATGTATTTGGAATGCTAAATCCAACACGGTTTGTGCTAGCTCCTTGAAACTTGACACAATAAAGTAGTTTCACGTTCTATCTCTATGTTTTGTTTCCTCTTGATGTAGCCCTAAGCAGTGACTGGCGAGAAACACTTTAATGGAAAGGGGTTGCCAAGGTTCCAAAAATTACGAATCTCCAGAAATCTCAGCAAATACTTTTTCACCCAAACTGGATGATACTTTCAGGTAATGATCAGTACACTAAGGCGACTTGGTTCCCCACATTTCGTTCTTCTATGTTGAAGCGTTCGTTTCCAGTAACAGTTTGAATTTTTAGGTTTCACTTTGTTTACTCCTATATTGATAGATGTATTTGGAACTCTAAATCCAACACGGTTTATGCTAGCTTCTTGAAACTTGACACAGTACAGTAGTTTCACGTTCTATCTCTATGTTTTGTTTCCTCTTGATGTAGCCCTAAGCAGTGACTGGCGAGAAACACTTTCATGGAAAGGGGTTGCCAAGCTTCCAAAAATTACGAATCTCCAGAAATCTCAGCAAATATTTTTTCACCCAAACTGGATGATACTTTCAGGTAATGATCAGTACACTAAGGCGACTTTGTTCGACACATTTCGTTCTTCTACGTTGAAGCGTTCGTTTCCAGTAACAGTTTGAATTTTTAGGTTTCACTCTGTTTTCTCCTATATTGATAGATGTATTTGGAACTCTAAATCCAACACGGTTTGTGCTAGCTTCTTGAAACTTGACACAATAAAGTAGTTTCACGTTCTATCTCTATGTTTTGTTTCCTCTTGATGTAGCCCTAAGCAGTGACTGGCGAGAAACACTTTCATGGAAAGGGGTTGCCAAGCTTCCAAAAATTACGAATCTCCAGAAATCTCAGCAAATATTTTTTCACCCAAACTGGATGATACTTTCAGGTAATGATCAGTACACTAAGGCGACTTGGTTCCCCAAATTTCGTTCTCTTATGTTGAAGCGTTCGTTTCCAGTAACAGTTTGAATTTTTACGTTTCACTCTGTTTTCTCCTATATTGATAGATGTATTTGGAACTCTAAATCCGACACGGTTTGTGCTAGCTTCTTGAAACTTGACACAATAAAGTAGTTTCACGTTCTATCTCTATGTTTTGTTTCCTCTTGATGTAGCCCTAAGCAGTGACTGGCGAGAAACACTTTCATGGAAAGGGGTTGCCAAGCTTCCAAAAATTACGAATCTCCAGAAATCTCAGCAAATACTTTTTCACCCAAACTGGATGATACTTTCAGGTAATGATCAGTACACTGAGACGACTTGGTTTCCCAAATTTCGTTCTTCTATGTTGAAGCGTTCGTTTCCAGTAACAGTTTGAATTTTTAGGTTTCACTCTGTTTACTCCTATATTGATAGATGTATTTGGAACTCTAAATCCAACACGGTTTGTGCTAGCTTCTTGAAACTTGACACAATAAAGTAGTTTCACGTTCTATCTCTATGTTTTGTTTCCTCTTGATGTAGCCCTAAGCAGTGACTGGCGAGAAACACTTTCATGGAAAGGGGTTGCCAAGCTTCCAAAAATTACAAATCTCCACAAATCTCAGCAAAGAGTTTTTCACCCAAACTGGATGATACTTTCAGGTAATGATCAGTACACTAAGGCGACTTGGTTCGACACATTTCGTTCTTCTACTTTGAAGCGTTCGTTTCCAGTAACAGTTTGAATTTTTAGGTTTCACTCTGTTTTCTCCTATATTGATAGATGTATTTGGAACTCTATCCAACACGGTTTGTGCTAGCTTCTTGAAACTTGACACAATAAAGTAGTTTCACGTTCTATCTCTATGTTTTGTTTCCTCTTGATGTAGCCCTAAGCAGTGACTGGCGAGAAACACTTTCATGGAAAGGGGTTGCCAAGCTTCCAAAAATTACGAATCTCCAGAAATCTCAGCAAATATTTTTTCACCCAAACTGGATGATACTTTCAGGTAATGATCAGTACACTAAGGCGACTTGGTTCCCCAAATTTCGTTCTCTTATGTTGAAGCGTTCGTTTCCAGTAACAGTTTGAATTTTTACGTTTCACTCTGTTTTCTCCTATATTGATAGATGTATTTGGAACTCTAAATCCAACACGGTTTGTGCAAGCTTCTTGAAACTTGACACAATAAAGTAGTTTCACGTTCTATCTATATGTTTTGTTTCCTCTAGATGTAGCCCTAAGCAGTGACTGGCGAGAAACACTTTCATGGAAAGGGGTTGCCAAGCTTCCAAAAATTACAAATCTCCAGAAATCTCAGCAAATATTTTTTCACCCAAACTGGATGATACTTTCAGGTAATGATCAGTACACTAAGGTGACTTGGTTCCCCAAATTTCGTTCTTCTATGTTGAAGCATTCGTTTCCAGTAACAGTTTGAATTTTTAGGTTTCACTCTGTTTTCTCCTATATTGATAGATGTATTTGAAACTCTAAATCCGACACGGTTTGTGCTAGCTTCTTGAAACTTGACACAATAAAGTAGTTTCACGTTCTATCTCTATGTTTTGTTTCCTCTTGATGTAGCCCTAAGCAGTGACTGGCGAGAAACACTTTCATGGAAAGGGGTTGCCAAGCTTCCAAAAATTACGAATCTCCAGAAATCTCAGCAAATACTTTTTCAGCCAAACTGGATGATACTTTCAGGAAATGATCAGAACACTAAGGCAACTTGGTTCCCCAAATTTCGTTCTTCTATGTTGAAGCGTTCGTTTCCAGTAACAGTTTGAATTTTTAGGTTTCAATCTGTTTACTCCTATATTGATAGATGTATTTGGAACTCTAAATCCAACACGGTTTGTGCTAGCTTCTTGAAACTTGACACAATAAAGTAGTTTCACGTTCTATCTCTATGTTTTGTTTCCTCTTGGTGTAGCCCTAAGCAGTGACTGGCGAGAAACACTTTCATGGAAAGGGGTTGCCAAGCTTCCAAAAATTACGAATCTCCAGAAATCTCAGCAAATACTTTTTCACCCAAACTGGATGATACTTTCAGGTAATGATCAGTACACTGAGACGACTTGGTTTCCCAAATTTCGTTCTTCTATGTTGAAGCGTTCGTTTCCAGTAACAGTTTGAATTTTTAGGTTTCACTCTGTTTACTCCTATATTGATAGATGTATTTGGAACTCTAAATCCAACACGGTTTGTGCTAGCTTCTTGAAACTTGACACAATAAAGTAGTTTCACGTTCTATCTCTATGTTTTGTTTCCTCTTGATGTAGCCCTAAGCAGTGACTGGCAAGAAACACTTTCATGGAAAGGGGTTGCCAAGCTTCCAAAAATTACGAATCTCCTGAAATCTCAGCAAATACTTTTTCAGCCAAACTGGATGATACTTTCAGGAAAGGATCAGTACACCAAGGCAACTTGGTTCCCCAAATTTCGTTCTTCTATGTTGAAGCGTTCGTTTCCAGTAACAGTTTGAATTTTTAAGTTTCACTCTGTTTACTCCTATATTGATAGATGTATTTGGAACTCTAAATCCAACACGGTTTGTGCTAGCTTCTTGAAACTTGACCCAATAAATTAGTTTCACGGTCTATCTCTATGTTTTGTTTCCTCTTGATGTAGCCCTAAGCAGTGACTGGCGAGAAACACTTTCATGGAAAGGGGTTGCCAAGCTTCCAAAAATTACGAATCTCCAGAAATCTCAGCAAATACTTTTTCACCCAAACTGGATGATACTTTCAGGTAATGATCAGTACACTAAGGCGACTTCGTTTCCCAAATTTCGTTCTTCTATATTGAAGCGTTCGTTTCCCGTAACAGTTTGAATTTTTAGGTTTCACTCTGTTTACTCCTATATTGATAGATGTATTTGGAACGCTAAATCCAACACGGTTTGTGCTAGCTTCTTGAAACTTGACACAATAAAGTAGTTTCACGTTCTATCTCTTTGTTTTGTTTCCTCTTGATGTAGCCCTAAGCAGTGACTGGCGAGAAACACTTTCATGGAAAGGCGTTGCCAAGCTTCCAAAAATTACGAATCTCCAGAAATCACAGCAAATATTTTTTCACCCAAACTGGATGATACTTTCAGGTAATGATCAGTACACTAAGGCGAATTGGTTCCCCACATTTCGTTCTTCTACGTTGAAGCGTTCGTTTCCAGTAACAGTTTGAATTTTTAGGTTTCACTCTGTTTTCTCCTATATTGATAGATGTATTTGGAACTCTATCCAACACGGTTTGTGCTAGCTTCTTGAAACTTGACACAATAAAGTAGTTTCACGTTCTATCTCTATGTTTTGTTTCCTCTTGATGTAGCCCTAAGCAGTGACTGGCGAGAAACACTTTCATGGAAAGGGGTTGCCAAGCTTCCAAAAATTACGAATCTCCAGAAATCTCAGCAAATATTTTTTCACCCAAACTGGATGATACTTTCAGGTAATGATCAGTACACTAAGGCGAATTGGTTCCCCACATTTCGTTCTTCTACGTTGAAGCGTTCGTTTCCAGTAACAGTTTGAATTTTTAGGTTTCACTCTGTTTTCTCCTATATTGATAGATGTATTTGGAACTCTAAATCCAACACGGTTTGTGCTAGCTTCTTGAAACTTGACACAATAAAGTAGTTTCACGTTCTATCTCTATGTTTTGTTTCCTCTTGATGTAGCCCTAAGCAGTGACTGGCGAGAAACACTTTCATAGAAAGCGGTTGCCAAGCTTCCAAAAATTACGAATCTCCAGAAATCTCAGCAAATACTTTTTCACCCAAACTGGATGATACTTTCAGGTAATGATCAGTACACTAAGGCGACTTGGTTTCCCAAATTTCGTTCTTCTATGTTGAAGCGTTCGTTTCCAGTAACAGTTTGAATTTTTAGGTTTCACTCTGTTTACTCCTATATTGATAGATGTATTTGGAACTCTATCCAACACGGTTTGTGTTAGCTTCTTGAAACTTGACACAATAAAGTAGTTTCACGTTCTATCTCTATGTTTTGTTTCCTCTTGATGTAGCCCTAAGCAGTGACTGGCGAGAAACACTTTCATGGAAAGGGGTTGCCAAGCTTCCAAAAATTACGAATCTCCAGAAATCTCAGCAAATATTTTTTCACCCAAACTGGATGATACTTTCAGGTAATGATCAGTACACTAAGGCGAATTGGTTCCCCACATTTCGTTCTTCTACGTTGAAGCGTTCGTTTCCAGTAACAGTTTGAATTTTTAGGTTTCACTCTGTTTTCTCCTATATTGATAGATGTATTTGGAACTCTAAATCCAACACGGTTTGTGCTAGCTTCTTGAAACTTGACACAATAAAGTAGTTTCACGTTCTATCTCTATGTTTTGTTTCCTCTTGATGTAGCCCTAAGCAGTGACTGGCGAGAAACACTTTCATGGAAAGGGGTTGCCAAGCTTCCAAAAATTACGAATCTCCAGAAATCTCAGCAAATATTTTTTCACCCAAACTGGATGATACTTTCAGGTAATGATCAGTACACTAAGGCGACTTGGTTCCCCAAATTTCGTTCTCTTATGTTGAAGCGTTCGTTTCCAGTAACAGTTTGAATTTTTACGTTTCACTCTGTTTTCTCCTATATTGATAGATGTATTTGGAACTCTAAATCCAACACGGTTTGTGCAAGCTTCTTGAAACTTGACACAATAAAGTAGTTTCACGTTCTATCTATATGTTTTGTTTCCTCTAGATGTAGCCCTAAGCAGTGACTGGCGAGAAACACTTTCATGGAAAGGGGTTGCCAAGCTTCCAAAAATTACAAATCTCCAGAAATCTCAGCAAATATTTTTTCACCCAAACTGGTTGATACTTTCAGGTAATGATCAGTACACTAAGGTGACTTGGTTCCCCAAATTTCGTTCTTCTATGTTGAAGCATTCGTTTCCAGTAACAGTTTGAATTTTTAGGTTTCACTCTGTTTTCTCCTATATTGATAGATGTATTTGAAACTCTAAATCCGACACGGTTTGTGCTAGCTTCTTGAAACTTGACACAATAAAGTAGTTTCACGTTCTATCTCTATGTTTTGTTTCCTCTTGATGTAGCCCTAAGCAGTGACTGGCGAGAAACACTTTCATGGAAAGGGGTTGCCAAGCTTCCAAAAATTACGAATCTCCAGAAATCTCAGCAAATACTTTTTCACCCAAACTGGATGATACTTTCAGGTAATGATCAGTACACTGAGACGACTTGGTTTCCCAAATTTCGTTCTTCTATGTTGAAGCGTTCGTTTCCAGTAACAGTTTGAATTTTTAGGTTTCACTCTGTTTACTCCTATATTGATAGATGTATTTGGAACTCTAAATCCAACACGGTTTGTGCTAGCTTCTTGAAACTTGACACAATAAAGTAGTTTCACGTTCTATCTCTATGTTTTGTTTCCTCTTGATGTAGCCCTAAGCAGTGACTGGCGAGAAACACTTTCATGGAAAGGGGTTGCCAAGCTTCCAAAAATTACAAATCTCCACAAATCTCAGCAAAGAGTTTTTCACCCAAACTGGATGATACTTTCAGGTAATGATCAGTACACTAAGGCGACTTGGTTCGACACATTTCGTTCTTCTACGTTGAAGCGTTCGTTTCCAGTAACAGTTTGAATTTTTAGGTTTCACTCTGTTTTCTCCTATATTGATAGATGTATTTGGAACTCTATCCAACACGGTTTGTGCTAGCTTCTTGAAACTTGACACAATAAAGTAGTTTCACGTTCTATCTCTATGTTTTGTTTCCTCTTGATGTAGCCCTAAGCAGTGACTGGCGAGAAACACTTTCATGGAAAGGGGTTGCCAAGCTTCCAAAAATTACGAATCTCCAGAAATCTCAGCAAATATTTTTTCACCCAAACTGGATGATACTTTCAGGTAATGATCAGTACACTAAGGCGACTTGGTTCCCCAAATTTCGTTCTCTTATGTTGAAGCGTTCGTTTCCAGTAACAGTTTGAATTTTTACGTTTCACTCTGTTTTCTCCTATATTGATAGATGTATTTGGAACTCTAAATCCAACACGGTTTGTGCAAGCTTCTTGAAACTTGACACAATAAAGTAGTTTCACGTTCTATCTATATGTTTTGTTTCCTCTAGATGTAGCCCTAAGCAGTGACTGGCGAGAAACACTTTCATGGAAAGGGGTTGCCAAGCTTCCAAAAATTACAAATCTCCAGAAATCTCAGCAAATATTTTTTCACCCAAACTGGATGATACTTTCAGGTAATGATCAGTACACTAAGGTGACTTGGTTCCCCAAATTTCGTTCTTCTATGTTGAAGCATTCGTTTCCAGTAACAGTTTGAATTTTTAGGTTTCACTCTGTTTTCTCCTATATTGATAGATGTATTTGAAACTCTAAATCCGACACGGTTTGTGCTAGCTTCTTGAAACTTGACACAATAAAGTAGTTTCACGTTCTATCTCTATGTTTTGTTTCCTCTTGATGTAGCCCTAAGCAGTGACTGGCGAGAAACACTTTCATGGAAAGGGGTTGCCAAGCTTCCAAAAATTACGAATCTCCAGAAATCTCAGCAAATACTTTTTCAGCCAAACTGGATGATACTTTCAGGAAATGATCAGAACACTAAGGCAACTTGGTTCCCCAAATTTCGTTCTTCTATGTTGAAGCGTTCGTTTCCAGTAACAGTTTGAATTTTTAGGTTTCAATCTGTTTACTCCTATATTGATAGATGTATTTGGAACTCTAAATCCAACACGGTTTGTGCTAGCTTCTTGAAACTTGACACAATAAAGTAGTTTCACGTTCTATCTCTATGTTTTGTTTCCTCTTGGTGTAGCCCTAAGCAGTGACTGGCGAGAAACACTTTCATGGAAAAGGGTTGCCAAGCTTCCAAAAATTACGAATCTCCAGAAATCTCAGCAAATACTTTTTCACCCAAACTGGATGATACTTTCAGGTAATGATCAGTACACTAAGGCGACTTCGTTTCCCAAATTTCGTTCTTCTATATTGAAGCGTTCGTTTCCCGTAACAGTTTGAATTTTTAGGTTTCACTCTGTTTACTCCTATATTGATAGATGTATTTGGAACGCTAAATCCAACACGGTTTGTGCTAGCTTCTTGAAACTTGACACAATAAAGTAGTTTCACGTTCTATCTCTTTGTTTTGTTTCCTCTTGATGTAGCCCTAAGCAGTGACTGGCGAGAAACACTTTCATGGAAAGGCGTTGCCAAGCTTCCAAAAATTACGAATCTCCAGAAATCACAGCAAATATTTTTTCACCCAAACTGGATGATACTTTCAGGTAATGATCAGTACACTAAGGCGAATTGGTTCCCCACATTTCGTTCTTCTACGTTGAAGCGTTCGTTTCCAGTAACAGTTTGAATTTTTAGGTTTCACTCTGTTTTCTCCTATATTGATAGATGTATTTGGAACTCTATCCAACACGGTTTGTGCTAGCTTCTTGAAACTTGACACAATAAAGTAGTTTCACGTTCTATCTCTATGTTTTGTTTCCTCTTGATGTAGCCCTAAGCAGTGACTGGCGAGAAACACTTTCATGGAAAGGGGTTGCCAAGCTTCCAAAAATTACGAATCTCCAGAAATCTCAGCAAATATTTTTTCACCCAAACTGGATGATACTTTCAGGTAATGATCAGTACACTAAGGCGAATTGGTTCCCCACATTTCGTTCTTCTACGTTGAAGCGTTCGTTTCCAGTAACAGTTTGAATTTTTAGGTTTCACTCTGTTTTCTCCTATATTGATAGATGTATTTGGAACTCTAAATCCAACACGGTTTGTGCTAGCTTCTTGAAACTTGACACAATAAAGTAGTTTCACGTTCTATCTCTATGTTTTGTTTCCTCTTGATGTAGCCCTAAGCAGTGACTGGCGAGAAACACTTTCATAGAAAGCGGTTGCCAAGCTTCCAAAAATTACGAATCTCCAGAAATCTCAGCAAATACTTTTTCACCCAAACTGGATGATACTTTCAGGTAATGATCAGTACACTAAGGCGACTTGGTTTCCCAAATTTCGTTCTTCTATGTTGAAGCGTTCGTTTCCAGTAACAGTTTGAATTTTTAGGTTTCACTCTGTTTACTCCTATATTGATAGATGTATTTGGAACTCTATCCAACACGGTTTGTGTTAGCTTCTTGAAACTTGACACAATAAAGTAGTTTCACGTTCTATCTCTATGTTTTGTTTCCTCTTGATGTAGCCCTAAGCAGTGACTGGCGAGAAACACTTTCATGGAAAGGGGTTGCCAAGCTTCCAAAAATTACGAATCTCCAGAAATCTCAGCAAATATTTTTTCACCCAAACTGGATGATACTTTCAGGTAATGATCAGTACACTAAGGCGAATTGGTTCCCCACATTTCGTTCTTCTACGTTGAAGCGTTCGTTTCCAGTAACAGTTTGAATTTTTAGGTTTCACTCTGTTTTCTCCTATATTGATAGATGTATTTGGAACTCTAAATCCAACACGGTTTGTGCTAGCTTCTTGAAACTTGACACAATAAAGTAGTTTCACGTTCTATCTCTATGTTTTGTTTCCTCTTGATGTAGCCCTAAGCAGTGACTGGCGAGAAACAGTTTCATAGAAAGCGGTTGCCAAGCTTCCAAAAATTACGAATCTCCAGAAATCTCAGCAAATACTTTTTCACCCAAACTGGATGATACTTTCAGGAAATGATCAGAACACTAAGGCAACTTGGTTCCCCAAATTTCGTTCTTCTATGTTGAAGCGTTCGTTTCCAGTAACAGTTTGAATTTTTAGGTTTCAATCTGTTTACTCCTATATTGATAGATGTATTTGGAACTCTAAATCCAACACGGTTTGTGCTAGCTTCTTGAAACTTGACACAATAAAGTAGTTTCACGTTCTATCTCTATGTTTTGTTTCCTCTTGGTGTAGCCCTAAGCAGTGACTGGCGAGAAACACTTTCATGGAAAGGGGTTGCCAAGCTTCCAAAAATTACGAATCTCCAGAAATCTCAGCAAATACTTTTTCACCCAAACTGGATGATACTTTCAGGTAATGATCAGTACAGTGAGACGACTTGGTTTCCCAAATTTCGTTCTTCTATGTTGAAGCGTTCGTTTCCAGTAACAGTTTGAATTTTTAGGTTTCACTCTGTTTACTCCTATATTGATAGATGTATTTGGAACTCTAAATCCAACACGGTTTGTGCTAGCTTCTTGAAACTTGACACAATAAAGTAGTTTCACGTTCTATCTCTATGTTTTGTTTCCTCTTGATGTAGCCCTAAGCAGTGACTGGCGAGAAACACTTTCATGGAAAGGGGTTGCCAAGCTTCCAAAAATTACAAATCTCCACAAATCTCAGCAAAGAGTTTTTCACCCAAACTGGATGATACTTTCAGGTAATGATCAGTACACTAAGGCGACTTGGTTCGACACATTTCGTTCTTCTACGTTGAAGCGTTCGTTTCCAGTAACAGTTTGAATTTTTAGGTTTCACTCTGTTTTCTCCTATATTGATAGATGTATTTGGAACTCTATCCAACACGGTTTGTGCTAGCTTCTTGAAACTTGACACAATAAAGTAGTTTCACGTTCTATCTCTATGTTTTGTTTCCTCTTGATGTAGCCCTAAGCAGTGACTGGCGAGAAACACTTTCATGGAAAGGGGTTGCCAAGCTTCCAAAAATTACGAATCTCCAGAAATCTCAGCAAATATTTTTTCACCCAAACTGGATGATACTTTCAGGTAATGATCAGTACACTAAGGCGACTTGGTTCCCCAAATTTCGTTCTCTTATGTTGAAGCGTTCGTTTCCAGTAACAGTTTGAATTTTTACGTTTCACTCTGTTTTCTCCTATATTGATAGATGTATTTGGAACTCTAAATCCAACACGGTTTGTGCAAGCTTCTTGAAACTTGACACAATAAAGTAGTTTCACGTTCTATCTATATGTTTTGTTTCCTCTAGATGTAGCCCTAAGCAGTGACTGGCGAGAAACACTTTCATGGAAAGGGGTTGCCAAGCTTCCAAAAATTACAAATCTCCAGAAATCTCAGCAAATATTTTTTCACCCAAACTGGATGATACTTTCAGGTAATGATCAGTACACTAAGGTGACTTGGTTCCCCAAATTTCGTTCTTCTATGTTGAAGCATTCGTTTCCAGTAACAGTTTGAATTTTTAGGTTTCACTCTGTTTTCTCCTATATTGATAGATGTATTTGAAACACTAAATCCGACACGGTTTGTGCTAGCTTCTTGAAACTTGACACAATAAAGTAGTTTCACGTTCTATCTCTATGTTTTGTTTCCTCTGATGTAGCCCTAAGCAGTGACTGGCGAGAAACACTTTCATGGAAAGGGGTTGCCAAGCTTCCAAAAATTACGAATCTCCAGAAATCTCAGCAAATACTTTTTCAGCCAAACTGGATGATACTTTCAGGAAATGATCAGAACACTAAGGCAACTTGGTTCCCCAAATTTCGTTCTTCTATGTTGAAGCGTTCGTTTCCAGTAACAGTTTGAATTTTTAGGTTTCAATCTGTTTACTCCTATATTGATAGATGTATTTGGAACTCTAAATCCAACACGGTTTGTGCTAGCTTCTTGAAACTTGACACAATAAAGTAGTTTCACGTTCTATCTCTATGTTTTGTTTCCTCTTGGTGTAGCCCTAAGCAGTGACTGGCGAGAAACACTTTCATGGAAAGGGGTTGCCAAGCTTCCAAAAATTACGAATCTCCAGAAATCTCAGCAAATACTTTTTCACCCAAACTGGATGATACTTTCAGGTAATGATCAGTACACTGAGACGACTTGGTTTCCCAAATTTCGTTCTTCTATGTTGAAGCGTTCGTTTCCAGTAACAGTTTGAATTTTTAGGTTTCACTCTGTTTACTCCTATATTGATAGATGTATTTGGAACTCTAAATCCAACACGGTTTGTGCTAGCTTCTTGAAACTTGACACAATAAAGTAGTTTCACGTTCTATCTCTATGTTTTGTTTCCTCTTGATGTAGCCCTAAGCAGTGACTGGCAAGAAACACTTTCATGGAAAGGGGTTGCCAAGCTTCCAAAAATTACGAATCTCCTGAAATCTCAGCAAATACTTTTTCAGCCAAACTGGATGATACTTTCAGGAAAGGATCAGTACACCAAGGCAACTTGGTTCCCCAAATTTCGTTCTTCTATGTTGAAGCGTTCGTTTCCAGTAACAGTTTGAATTTTTAAGTTTCACTCTGTTTACTCCTATATTGATAGATGTATTTGGAACTCTAAATCCAACACGGTTTGTGCTAGCTTCTTGAAACTTGACCCAATAAATTAGTTTCACGGTCTATCTCTATGTTTTGTTTCCTCTTGATGTAGCCCTAAGCAGTGACTGGCGAGAAACACTTTCATGGAAAGGGGTTGCCAAGCTTCCAAAAATTACGAATCTCCAGAAATCTCAGCAAATACTTTTTCACCCAAACTGGATGATACTTTCAGGTAATGATCAGTACACTAAGGCGACTTCGTTTCCCAAATTTCGTTCTTCTATATTGAAGCGTTCGTTTCCCGTAACAGTTTGAATTTTTAGGTTTCACTCTGTTTACTCCTATATTGATAGATGTATTTGGAACGCTAAATCCAACACGGTTTGTGCTAGCTTCTTGAAACTTGACACAATAAAGTAGTTTCACGTTCTATCTCTTTGTTTTGTTTCCTCTTGATGTAGCCCTAAGCAGTGACTGGCGAGAAACACTTTCATGGAAAGGGGTTGCCAAGCTTCCAAAAATTACGAATCTCCAGAAATCTCAGCAAATATTTTTTCACCCAAACTGGATGATACTTTCAGGTAATGATCAGTACACTAAGGCGAATTGGTTCCCCACATTTCGTTCTTCTACGTTGAAGCGTTCGTTTCCAGTAACAGTTTGAATTTTTAGGTTTCACTCTGTTTTCTCCTATATTGATAGATGTATTTGGAACTCTAAATCCAACACGGTTTGTGCTAGCTTCTTGAAACTTGACACAATAAAGTAGTTTCACGTTCTATCTCTATGTTTTGTTTCCTCTTGATGTAGCCCTAAGCAGTGACTGGCGAGAAACAGTTTCATAGAAAGCGGTTGCCAAGCTTCCAAAAATTACGAATCTCCAGAAATCTCAGCAAATACTTTTTCACCCAAACTGGATGATACTTTCAGGTAATGATCAGTACACTAAGGCGACTTGGTTTCCCAAATTTCGTTCTTCTATGTTGAAGTGTTCGTTTCCAGTAACAGTTTGAATTTTTAGGTTTCACTCTGTTTACTCCTATATTGATAGATGTATTTGGAACTCTATTCAACACGGTTTGTGCTAGCTTCTTGAAACTTGACACAATAAAGTAGTTTCACGTTCTATCTCTATGTTTTGTTTCCTCTTGATGTAGCCATAAGCAGTGACTGGCGAGAAACACTTTCATGGAAAGGGGTTGCCAAGCTTCCAAAAATTACGAATCTCCAGAAATCTCAGCAAATATTTTTTCACCCAAACTGGATGATACTTTGAGGTAATGATCAGTACACTAAGGCGACTTGGTTCCCCACATTTCGTTCTTCTACGTTGAAGCGTTCGTTTCCAGTAACAGTTTGAATTTTTAGGTTTCACTCTGTTTTCTCCTATATTGATAGATGTATTTGGAACTCTAAATCCAACACGGTTTGTGCTAGCTTCTTGAAACTTGACACAATAAAGTAGTTTCACGTTCTATCTCTATGTTTTGTTTCCTCTTGATGTAGCCCTAAGCAGTGACTGGCGAGAAACACTTTCATGGAAAGGGGTTGCCAAGCTTCCAAAAATTACGAATCTCCAGAAATCTCAGCAAATACTTTTTCACCCAAACTGCATGATACTTTCAGGTAATGATCAGTACACTAAGGCGACTTGGTTTCCCAAATTTCGTTCTTCTATGTTGAAGCGTTCGTTTCCAGTAACAGTTTGAATTTTTAGGTTTCACTCTGTTTACTCCTATATTGATAGATGTATTTGGAACTCTAAATCCAACACGGTTTGTGCTAGCTTCTTGAAACTTGACACAATAAATTAGTTTCACGTTCTCTCTCTATGTTTTGTTTCCTCTTGATGTAGAGCTAAGCAGTGACTGGCGAGAAACACTTTCATGGAAAGGGGTTGCCAAGCTTCCAAAAATTACGAATCTCCAGAAATCTCAGCAAATACTTTTTCACCCAAACTGGATGATACTTTCTGGTAATGATCAGTACACTAAGGCGACTTGGTTTCCCAAATTTCGTTCTTCTATGTTGAAGCGTTCGTTTCCAGTAACAGTTTGAATTTTTAGGTTTCACTCTGTTTACTCCTATATTGATAGATGTATTTGGAACTCTATCCATCACGGTTTGTGCTAGCTTCTTGAAACTTGACAAAATAAAGTAGTTTCACGTTCTATCTCTATGTTTTGTTTCCTCTTGATGTAGCCCTAAGCAGTGACTGGCGAGAAACACTTTCATGGAAAGGGGTTGCCAAGCTTCCAAAAATTACAAATCTCCAGGATTCTCAGCAAATATTTTTTCACCCAAACTGGATGATACTTTCAGGTAATGATCAGTACACTAAGGCGACTTGGTTCCCCACATTTCTTTCTTCTACGTTGAAGCGTTCGTTTCCAGTAACAGTTTGAATTTTTAGGTTTCACTCTGTTTTCTCCTATATTGATAGATGTATTTGGAACTCTATCCAACACGGTTTGTGCTAGCTTCTTGAAACTTGACACAATAAAGTAGTTTCACGTTCTATCTCTATGTTTTGTTTCCTCTTGATGTAGCCCTAAGCAGTGACTGGCGAGAAACACTTTCATGGAAAGGGGTTGCCAAGCTTCCAAAAATTACGAATCTCCAGAAATCTCAGCAAATATTTTTTCACCCAAACTGGATGATACTTTCAGGTAATGATCAGTACACTAAGGCGACTTGGTTCCAAACATTTCGTTCTTCTACGTTGAAGCGTTCGTTTCCAGTAACAGTTTGAATTTTTAGGTTTCACTCTGTTTTCTCCTATATTGATAGATGTATTTGGAACTCTAAATCCAACACGGTTTGTGCTAGCTTCTTGAAACTTGACACAATAAAGTAGTTTCACGTTCTATCTCTATGTTTTGTTTCCTCTTGATGTAGCCCTAAGCAGTGACTGGCGAGAAACACTTTCATGGAAAGGGGTTGCCAAGCTTCCAAAAATTACGAATCTCCAGAAATCTCAGCAAATACTTTTTCACCCAAACTGGATGATACTATCAGGTAATGATCAGTACACTAAGGCGACTTGGTTTCCCAAATTTCGTTCTTCTATGTTGAAGCGTTCGTTTCCAGTAACAGTTTGAATTTTTAGGTTTCACTCTGTTTACTCCTATATTGATAGATGTATTTGGAACTCTAAATCCAACACGGTTTGTGTTAGCTTCTTGAAACTTGACACAATAAAGTAGTTTCACGTTCTATCTCTATGTTTTGTTTCCTCTTGATGTAGCCCTAAGCAGTGACTGGCGAGAAACACTTTCATGGAAAGGGGTTGCCAAGCTTCCAAAAATTACGAATCTCCAGAAATCTCAGCAAATACTTTTTCACCCAAACTGGATGATACTTTCAGGTAATGATCAGTACACTAAGTCCACTTGCTTGACCAAATTTTGTTCTTCTACGTTGAAGCGATCGTTTCCAGTAACAGTTTGAATTTTTAGGTGTCACTCTGTTTACTCCTATATTGATAGATGTATTTGGAACTCTATCCAACACGGTTTGTGCTAGCTTCTTGAAACTTGACACAATAAAGTAGTTTCACGTTCTATCTCTATGTTTTGTTTCCTCTTGATGTAGCCCTAAGCAGTGACTGGCGAGAAACACTTTCATGGAAAGGTGTTGCCAAGCTTCCAAAAATTACGAATCTCCAGAAATCTCAGCAAATATTTTTTCACCCAAACTGGATGATACTTTCAGGTAATGATCAGTACACTAAGGCGACTTGGTTCCCCACATTTCGTTCTTCTACGTTGAAGCGTTCGTTTCCAGTAACAGTTTGAATTTTTAGGTTTCACTCTGTTTTCTCCTATATTGATAGATGTATTTGGAACTCTAAATCCAACACGGTTTATGCTAGCTTCTTGAAACTTGACACAGTACAGTAGTTTCACGTTCTATCTCTATGTTTTGTTTCCTCTTGATGTAGCCCTAAGCAGTGACTGGCGAGAAACACTTACATGGAAAGGGGTTGCCAAGCTTCCAAAAATTACAAATCTCCGGAAATCTCAGCAAGAATTTTTTCACCCAAACTGGATAATACTTTCAGGTAATGATCAGTACACTAAGGCGACTTGGTTCCCCAAATTTCATTCTTCTATGTAGAAGCATTCGTTTCCAGTAACAGTTTGAATTTTTAGGTTTCACTCTGTTTTCTCCTATATTGATAGATGTATTTGAAACTCTAAATCCGACACGGTTTCTGCTAGCTTCTTGAAACTTGACACAATAAAGTAGTTTCACGTTCTATCTCTATGTTTTGTTTCCTCTTGATGTAGCCCTAAGCAGTGACTGGCGAGAAACACTTTCATGGAAAGGGGTTGCCAAGCTTCCAAAAATTACGAATCTCCAGAAATCTCAGCAAATACTTTTTCACCCAAACTGGATGATACTTTCAGGTAATGATCAGTACACTAAGGCGACTTGGTTTCCCAAATTTCGTTCTTCTATGTTGAAGCGTTCGTTTCCAGTAACAGTTTGAATTTTTAGGTTTCACTCTGTTTACTCCTATATTGATAGATGTATTTGGAACTCTAAATCCAACACGGTTTGTGTTAGCTTCTTGAAACTTGACACAATAAAGTAGTTTCACGTTCTATCTCTATGTTTTGTTTCCTCTTGATGTAGCCCTAAGCAGTGACTGGCGAGAAACACTTTCATGGAAAGGGGTTGCCAAGCTTCCAAAAATTACGAATCTCCAGAAATCTCAGCAAATACTTTTTCACCCAAACTGGATGATACTTTCAGGTAATGATCAGTACACTAAGTCCACTTGCTTCACCAAATTTTGTTCTTCTACGTTGAAGCGATCGTTTCCAGTAACAGTTTGAATTTTTAGGTGTCACTCTGTTTACTCCTATATTGATAGATGTATTTGGAACTCTATCCAACACGGTTTGTGCTAGCTTCTTGAAACTTGACACAATAAAGTAGTTTCACGTTCTATCTCTATGTTTTGTTTCCTCTTGATGTAGCCCTAAGCAGTGACTGGCGAGAAACACTTTCATGGAAAGGTGTTGCCAAGCTTCCAAAAATTACGAATCTCCAGAAATCTCAGCAAATATTTTTTCACCCAAACTGGATGATACTTTCAGGTAATGATCAGTACACTAAGGCGACTTGGTTCCCCACATTTCGTTCTTCTACGTTGAAGCGTTCGTTTCCAGTAACAGTTTGAATTTTTAGGTTTCACTCTGTTTTCTCCTATATTGATAGATGTATTTGGAACTCTAAATCCAACACGGTTTATGCTAGCTTCTTGAACCTTGACACAGTACAGTAGTTTCACGTTCTATCTCTATGTTTTGTTTCCTCTTGATGTAGCCCTAAGCAGTGACTGGCGAGAAACACTTACATGGAAAGGGGTTGCCAAGCTTCCAAAAATTACAAATCTCCGGAAATCTCAGCAAGAATTTTTTCACCCAAACTGGATAATACTTTCAGGTAATGATCAGTACACTAAGGCGACTTGGTTCCCCAAATTTCGTTCTTCTATGTAGAAGCATTCGTTTCCAGTAACAGTTTGAATTTTTAGGTTTCACTCTGTTTTCTCCTATATTGATAGATGTATTTGAAACTCTAAATCCGACACGGTTTCTGCTAGCTTCTTGAAACTTGACACAATAAAGTAGTTTCACGTTCTATCTCTATGTTTTGTTTCCTCTTGATGTAGCCCTAAGCAGTGACTGGCGAGAAACACTTTCATGGAAAGGGGTTGCCAAGCTTCCAAAAATTACGAATCTCCAGAAATCTCAGCAAATACTTTTTCAGCCAAACTGGATGATACTTTCAGGAAATGATCAGTACACTAAGGCAACTTGGTTCCCCAAATTTCGTTCTTCTATGTTGAAGCGTTCGTTTCCAGTAACAGTTTGAATTTTTAAGTTTCACTCTGTTTACTCGTATATTGATAGATGTATTTGGAACTCTATCCAACATGGTTTGTGCTAGCTTCTTGAAACTTGACACAATAAAGTAGTTTCACGTTCTATCTCTATGTTTTGTTTCCTCTTGATGTAGCCCTAAGCAGTGACTGGCGAGAAACACTTTCATGGAAAGGTGTTGCCAAGCTTCCAAAAATTACGAATCTCCAGAAATCTCAGCAAATATTTTTTCACCCAAACTGGATGATACTTTCAGGAAATGATCAGTACACTAAGGCGACTTGGTTCCCCACATTTCGTTCTTCTACGTTGAAGCGTTCGTTTCCAGTAACAGTTTGAATTTTTAGGTTTCACTCTGTTTTCTCCTATATTGATAGATGTATTTGGAACTCTAAATCCAACACGGTTTATGCTAGCTTCTTGAAACTTGACACAGTACAGTAGTTTCACGTTCTATCTCTATGTTTTGTTTCCTCTTGATGTAGCCCTAAGCAGTGACTGGCGAGAAACACTTTCATGGAAAGGGGTTGCCAAGCTTCCAAAAATTACGAATCTCCAGAAATCTCAGCAAATACTTTTTCACCCAAACTGGATGATACTTTCAGGTAATGATCAGTACACTAAGGCGACTTGGTTTCCCAAATTTCGTTCTTCTATGTTGAAGCGTTCGTTTCCAGTAACAGTTTGAATTTTTAGGTTTCACTCTGTTTACTCCTATATTGATAGATGTATTTGGAACTCTAAATCCAACACGGTTTGTGTTAGCTTCTTGAAACTTGACACAATAAAGTAGTTTCACGTTCTATCTCTATGTTTTGTTTCCTCTTGATGTAGCCCTAAGCAGTGACTGGCGAGAAACACTTTCATGGAAAGGGGTTGCCAAGCTTCCAAAAATTACGAATCTCCAGAAATCTCAGCAAATACTTTTTCACCCAAACTGGATGATACTTTCAGGTAATGATCAGTACACTAAGGCGACTTGGTTCCCCACATTTCGTTCTTCTACGTTGAAGGGTTCGTTTCCAGTAACAGTTTGAATTTTTAGGTTTCACTCTGTTTTCTCCTATATTGATAGATGTATTTGGAACTCTAAATCCAACACGGTTTATGCTAGCTTCTTGAAACTTGACACAGTACAGTAGTTTCACGTTCTATCACTATGTTTTGTTTCCTCTTGATGTAGCCCTAAGCAGTGACTGGCGAGAAACACTTTCATGGAAAGGGGTTGCCAAGCTTCCAAAAATTACAAATCTCCAGAAATCTCAGCAAGTATTTTTTCACCCAAACTGGATAATACTTTCAGGTAATGATCAGTACACTAAGGCGACTTGGTTCCCCAAATTTCGTTCTTCTATGTAGAAGCATTCGTTTCCAGTAACAGTTTGAATTTTTAGGTTTCACTCTGTTTTCTCCTATATTGATAGATGTATTTGAAACTCTAAATCCGACACGGTTTCTGCTAGCTTCTTGAAACTTGACACAATAAAGTAGTTTCACGTTCTATCTCTATGTTTTGTTTCCTCTTGATGTAAACCTAAGCAGTGACTGGCGAGAAACACTTTCATGGAAAGGGGTTGCCAAGTTTCCAAAAATTACGAATCTCCAGAAATCTCAGCAAATACTTTTTCAGCCAAACTGGATGATACTTTCAGGAAATGATCAGTACACTAAGGCAACTTGGTTCCCCAAATTTCGTTCTTCTATGTTGAAGCGTTCGTTTCCAGTAACAGTTTGAATTTTTAAGTTTCACTCTGTTTACTCCTATATTGATAGATGTATTTGGAACGCTAAATCCAACACGGTTTGTGCTAGCTCCTTGAAACTTGACACAATAAAGTAGTTTCACGTTCTATCTCTATGTTTTGTTTCCTCTTGATGTAGCCCTAAGCAGTGACTGGCGAGAAACACTTTAATGGAAAGGGGTTGCCAAGGTTCCAAAAATTACGAATCTCCAGAAATCTCAGCAAATACATTTTCACCCAAACTGGATGATACTTTCAGGTAATGATCAGTACACTAAGGCGACTTGGTTTCCCAAATTTCGTTCTTCTATGTTGAAGCGTTCGTTTCCAGTAACAGTTTGAATTTTTAGGTTTCACTTTGTTTACTCCTATATTGATAGATGTATTTGGAACTCTAAATCCAACACGGTTTATGCTAGCTTCTTGAAACTTGACACAGTACAGTAGTTTCACGTTCTATCTCTATGTTTTGTTTCCTCTTGATGTAGCCCTAAGCAGTGACTGGCGAGAAACACTTTCATGGAAAGGGGTTGCCAAGCTTCCAAAAATTACGAATCTCCAGAAATCTCAGCAAATATTTTTTCACCCAAACTGGATGATACTTTCAGGTAATGATCAGTACACTAAGGCGACTTGGTTCGCCACATTTCGTTCTTCTACGTTGAAGCGTTCGTTTCCAGTAACAGTTTGAATTTTTAGGTTTCACTCTGTTTTCTCCTATATTGATAGATGTATTTGGAACTCTAAATCCAACACGGTTTGTGCTAGCTTCTTGAAACTTGACACAATAAAGTAGTTTCACGTTCTATCTCTATGTTTTGTTTCCTCTTGATGTAGCCCTAAGCAGTGACTGGCGAGAAACACTTTCATGGAAAGGGGTTGCCAAGCTTCCAAAAATTACGAATCTCCAGAAATCTCAGCAAATATTTTTTCACCCAAACTGGATGATACTTTCAGGTAATGATCAGTACACTAAGGCGACTTGGTTCCCCACATTTCGTTCTTCTACGTTGAAGCGTTCGTTTCCAGTAACAGTTTGAATTTTTAGGTTTCACTCTGTTTTCTCCTATATTGATAGATGTATTTGGAACTCTAAATCCAACACGGTTTGTGCTAGCTTCTTGAAACTTGACACAATAAAGTAGTTTCACGTTCTATCTCTATGTTTTGTTTCCTCTTGATGTAGCCCTAAGCAGTGACTGGCGAGAAACACTTTCATGGAAAGGGGTTGCCAAGCTTCCAAAAATTACGAATCTCCAGAAATCTCAGCAAATACTTTTTCACCCAAACTGCATGATACTTTCAGGTAATGATCAGTACAGTAAGGCGACTTGGTTTCCCAAATTTCGTTCTTCTATGTTGAAGCGTTCGTTTCCAGTAACAGTTTGAATTTTTAGGTTTCACTCTGTTTACTCCTATATTGATAGATGTATTTGGAACTCTAAATCCAACACGGTTTGTGCTAGCTTCTTGAAACTTGACACAATAAATTAGTTTCACGTTCTCTCTCTATGTTTTGTTTCCTCTTGATGTAGAGCTAAGCAGTGACTGGCGAGAAACACTTTCATGGAAAGGGGTTGCCAAGCTTCCAAAAATTACGAATCTCCAGAAATCTCAGCAAATACTTTTTCACCCAAACTGGATGATACTTTCTGGTAATGATCAGTACACTATGGCGACTTGGTTTCCCAAATTTCGTTCTTCTATGTTGAAGCGTTCGTTTCCAGTAACAGTTTGAATTTTTAGGTTTCACTCTGTTTACTCCTATATTGATAGATGTATTTGGAACTCTATCCATCACGGTTTGTGCTAGCTTCTTGAAACTTGACAAAATAAAGTAGTTTCACGTTCTATCTCTATGTTTTGTTTCCTCTTGATGTAGCCCTAAGCAGTGACTGGCGAGAAACACTTTCATGGAAAGGGGTTGCCAAGCTTCCAAAAATTACAAATCTCCAGGATTCTCAGCAAATATTTTTTCACCCAAACTGGATGATACTTTCAGGTAATGATCAGTACACTAAGGCGACTTGGTTCCCCACATTTCTTTCTTCTACGTTGAAGCGTTCGTTTCCAGTAACAGTTTGAATTTTTAGGTTTCACTCTGTTTTCTCCTATATTGATAGATGTATTTGGAACTCTATCCAACACGGTTTGTGCTAGCTTCTTGAAACTTGACACAATAAAGTAGTTTCACGTTCTATCTCTATGTTTTGTTTCCTCTTGATGTAGCCCTAAGCAGTGACTGGCGAGAAACACTTTCATGGAAAGGGGTTGCCAAGCTTCCAAAAATTACGAATCTCCAGAAATCTCAGCAAATATTTTTTCACCCAAACTGGATGATACTTTCAGGTAATGATCAGTACACTAAGGCGACTTGGTTCCAAACATTTCGTTCTTCTACGTTGAAGCGTTCGTTTCCAGTAACAGTTTGAATTTTTAGGTTTCACTCTGTTTTCTCCTATATTGATAGATGTATTTGGAACTCTAAATCCAACACGGTTTGTGCTAGCTTCTTGAAACTTGACACAATAAAGTAGTTTCACGTTCTATCTCTATGTTTTGTTTCCTCTTGATGTAGCCCTAAGCAGTGACTGGCGAGAAACACTTTCATGGAAAGGGGTTGCCAAGCTTCCAAAAATTACGAATCTCCAGAAATCTCAGCAAATACTTTTTCACCCAAACTGGATGATACTTTCAGTTAATGATCAGTACACTAAGGCGACTTGGTTTCCCAAATTTCGTTTTTCTATATTGAAGCGTTCGTTTCCAGTAACAGTTTGAATTTTTAGGTTTCACTCTGTTTACTCCTATATTGATAGATGTATTTGGAACTCTAAATCCAACACGGTTTGTGTTAGCTTCTTGAAACTTGACACAATAAAGTAGTTTCACGTTCTATCTCTATGTTTTGTTTCCTCTTGATGTAGCCCTAAGCAGTGACTGGCGAGAAACACTTTCATGGAAAGGGGTTGCCAAGCTTCCAAAAATTATGAATCTCCAGAAATCTCAGCAAATACTTTTTCACCCAAACTGGATGATACTTTCAGGTAATGATCAGTACACTAAGTCCACTTGCTTCACCAAATTTTGTTCTTCTACGTTGAAGCGATCGTTTCCAGTAACAGTTTGAATTTTTAGGTGTCACTCTGTTTACTCCTATATTGATAGATGTATTTGGAACTCTATCCAACACGGTTTGTGCTAGCTTCTTGAAACTTGACACAATAAAGTAGTTTCACGTTCTATCTCTATGTTTTGTTTCCTCTTGATGTAGCCCTAAGCAGTGACTGGCGAGAAACACTTTCATGGAAAGGTGTTGCCAAGCTTCCAAAAATTACGAATCTCCAGAAATCTCAGCAAATATTTTTTCACCCAAACTGGATGATACTTTCAGGTAATGATCAGTACACTAAGGCGACTTCGTTCCCCACATTTCGTTCTTCTACGTTGAAGCGTTCGTTTCCAGTAACAGTTTGAATTTTTAGGTTTCACTCTGTTTTCTCCTATATTGATAGATGTATTTGGAACTCTAAATCCAACACGGTTTATGCTAGCTTCTTGAAACTTGACACAGTACAGTAGTTTCACGTTCTATCTCTATGTTTTGTTTCCTCTTGATGTAGCCCTAAGCAGTGACTGGCGAGAAACACTTACATGGAAAGGGGTTGCCAAGCTTCCAAAAATTACAAATCTCCGGAAATCTCAGCAAGAATTTTTTCACCCAAACTGGATAATACTTTCAGGTAATGATCAGTACACTAAGGCGACTTGGTTCCCCAAATTTCGTTCTTCTATGTAGAAGCATTCGTTTCCAGTAACAGTTTGAATTTTTAGGTTTCACTCTGTTTTCTCCTATATTGATAGATGTATTTGAAACTCTAAATCCGACACGGTTTCTGCTAGCTTCTTGAAACTTGACACAATAAAGTAGTTTCACGTTCTATCTCTATGTTTTGTTTCCTCTTGATGTAGCCCTAAGCAGTGACTGGCGAGAAACACTTTCATGGAAAGGGGTTGCCAAGCTTCCAAAAATTACGAATCTCCAGAAATCTCAGCAAATACTTTTTCAGCCAAACTGGATGATACTTTCAGGAAATGATCAGTACACTAAGGCAACTTGGTTCCCCAAATTTCGTTCTTCTATGTTGTAGCGTTCGTTTCCAGTAACAGTTTGAATTTTTAAGTTTCACTCTGTTTACTCGTATATTGATAGATGTATTTGGAACTCTATCCAACATGGTTTGTGCTAGCTTCTTGAAACTTGACACAATAAAGTAGTTTCACGTTCTATCTCTATGTTTTGTTTCCTCTTGATGTAGCCCTAAGCAGTGACTGGCGAGAAACACTTTCATGGAAAGGTGTTGCCAAGCTTCCAAAAATTACGAATCTCCAGAAATCTCAGCAAATATTTTTTCACCCAAACTGGATGATACTTTCAGGTAATGATCAGTACACTAAGGCGACTTGGTTCCCCACATTTCGTTCTTCTACGTTGAAGCGTTCGTTTCCAGTAACAGTTTGAATTTTTAGGTTTCACTCTGTTTTCTCCTATATTGATAGATGTATTTGGAACTCTAAATCCAACACGGTTTATGCTAGCTTCTTGAAACTTGACACAGTACAGTAGTTTCACGTTCTATCTCTATGTTTTGTTTCCTCTTGATGTAGCCCTAAGCAGTGACTGGCGAGAAACACTTTCATGGAAAGGGGTTGCCAAGCTTCCAAAAATTACAAATCTCCAGAAATCTCAGCAAGTATTTTTTCACCCAAACTGGATAATACTTTCAGGTAATGATCAGTACACTAAGGCGACTTGGTTCCCCAAATTTCGTTCTTCTATGTAGAAGCATTCGTTTCCAGTAACAGTTTGAATTTTTAGGTTTCACTCTGTTTTCTCCTATATTGATAGATGTATTTGAAACTCTAAATCCGACACGGTTTCTGCTAGCTTCTTGAAACTTGACACAATAAAGTAGTTTCACGTTCTATCTCTATGTTTTGTTTCCTCTTGATGTAGCCCTAAGCAGTGACTGGCGAGAAACACTTTCATGGAAAGGGGTTGCCAAGCTTCCAAAAATTACGAATCTCCAGAAATCTCAGCAAATACTTTTTCAGCCAAACTGGATGATACTTTCAGGAAATGATCAGTACACTAAGGCGACTTGGTTCCCCAAATTTCATTCTTCTATGTTGAAGCGTTCGTTTCCAGTAACAGTTTGAATTTTTCAGTTTCACTCTGTATACTCCTATATTGATAGATGTATTTGGAACGCTAAATCCAACACGGTTTGTGCTAGCTCCTTGAAACTTGACACAATAAAGTAGTTTCACGTTCTATCTCTATGTTTTGTTTCCTCTTGATGTAGCCCTAAGCAGTGACTGGCGAGAAACACTTTCATGGAAAGGGGTTGCCAAGCTTCCAAAAATTACGAATCTCCAGAAATCTCAGCAAATACTTTTTCACCCAAACTGGATGATACTTTCAGGTAATGATCAGTACACTAAGGCGACTTGGTTTCCCAAATTTCGTTCTTCTATGTTGAAGCGTTCGTTTCCCGTAACAGTTTGAATTTTTAGGTTTCACTCTGTTTACTCCTATATTGATAGATGTATTTGGAACTCTAAATCCAACACGGTTTGTGTTAGCTTCTTGAAACTTGACACAATAAAGTAGTTTCACGTTCTATCTCTATGTTTTGTTTCCTCTTGATGTAGCCCTAAGCAGTGACTGGCGAGAAACACTTTCATGGAAAGGGGTTGCCAAGCTTCCAAAAATTACGAATCTCCAGAAATCTCAGCAAATACTTTTTCACCCAAACTGGATGATACTTTCAGGTAATGATCAGTACACTAAGGCGACTTGGTTCCCCACATTTCGTTCTTCTACGTTGAAGGGTTCGTTTCCAGTAACAGTTTGAATTTTTAGGTTTCACTCTGTTTTCTCCTATATTGATAGATGTATTTGGAACTCTAAATCCAACACGGTTTATGCTAGCTTCTTGAAACTTGACACAGTACAGTAGTTTCACGTTCTATCACTATGTTTTGTTTCCTCTTGATGTAGCCCTAAGCAGTGACTGGCGAGAAACACTTTCATGGAAAGGGGTTGCCAAGCTTCCAAAAATTACAAATCTCCAGAAATCTCAGCAAGTATTTTTTCACCCAAACTGGATAATACTTTCAGGTAATGATCAGTACACTAAGGCGACTTGGTTCCCCAAATTTCGTTCTTCTATGTAGAAGCATTCGTTTCCAGTAACAGTTTGAATTTTTAGGTTTCACTCTGTTTTCTCCTATATTGATAGATGTATTTGAAACTCTAAATCCGACACGGTTTCTGCTAGCTTCTTGAAACTTGACACAATAAAGTAGTTTCACGTTCTATCTCTATGTTTTGTTTCCTCTTGATGTAGCCCTAAGCAGTGACTGGCGAGAAACACTTTCATGGAAAGGGGTTGCCAAGTTTCCAAAAATTACGAATCTCCAGAAATCTCAGCAAATACTTTTTCAGCCAAACTGGATGATACTTTCAGGAAATGATCAGTACACTAAGGCAACTTGGTTCCCCAAATTTCGTTCTTCTATGTTGAAGCGTTCGTTTCCAGTAACAGTTTGAATTTTTAAGTTTCACTCTGTTTACTCCTATATTGATAGATGTATTTGGAACGCTAAATCCAACACGGTTTGTGCTAGCTCCTTGAAACTTGACACAATAAAGTAGTTTCACGTTCTATCTCTATGTTTTGTTTCCTCTTGATGTAGCCCTAAGCAGTGACTGGCGAGAAACACTTTAATGGAAAGGGGTTGCCAAGGTTCCAAAAATTACGAATCTCCAGAAATCTCAGCAAATACTTTTTCACCCAAACTGGATGATACTTTCAGGTAATGATCAGTACACTAAGGCGACTTGGTTTCCCAAATTTCGTTCTTCTATGTTGAAGCGTTCGTTTCCAGTAACAGTTTGAATTTTTAGGTTTCACTTTGTTTACTCCTATATTGATAGATGTATTTGGAACTCTAAATCCAACACGGTTTATGCTAGCTTCTTGAAACTTGACACAGTACAGTAGTTTCACGTTCTATCTCTATGTTTTGTTTCCTCTTGATGTAGCCCTAAGCAGTGACTGGCGAGAAACACTTTCATGGAAAGGGGTTGCCAAGCTTCCAAAAATTACGAATCTCCAGAAATCTCAGCAAATATTTTTTCACCCAAACTGGATGATACTTTCAGGTAATGATCAGTACACTAAGGCGACTTGGTTCGCCACATTTCGTTCTTCTACGTTGAAGCGTTCGTTTCCAGTAACAGTTTGAATTTTTAGGTTTCACTCTGTTTTCTCCTATATTGATAGATGTATTTGGAACTCTAAATCCAACACGGTTTGTGCTAGCTTCTTGAAACTTGACACAATAAAGTAGTTTCACGTTCTATCTCTATGTTTTGTTTCCTCTTGATGTAGCCCTAAGCAGTGACTGGCGAGAAACACTTTCATGGAAAGGGGTTGCCAAGCTTCCAAAAATTACGAATCTCCAGAAATCTCAGCAAATATTTTTTCACCCAAACTGGATGATACTTTCAGGTAATGATCAGTACGCTAAGGCGACTTGGTTCCCCAAATTTCGTTCTCTTATGTTGAAGCGTTCGTTTCCAGTAACAGTTTGAATTTTTACGTTTCAATCTGTTTTCTCCTATATTGACAGATGTATTTGGAACTCTAAATCCAACACGGTTTGTGCAAGCTTCTTGAAACTTGACACAATAAAGTAGTTTCACGTTCTATCTCTAAGTTTTGTTTCCTCTAGATGTAGCCCAAAGCAGTGACTGGCGAGAAACACTTTCATGGAAAGGGGTTGCCAAGCTTCCAAAAATTACAAATCTCCAGAAATCTCAGCAAATACTTTTTCACCCAAACTGGATGATACTTTCAGGTAATGATCAGTACACTAAGGTGACTTGGTTCCCCAAATTTCGTTCTTCTATGTTGAACCATTCGTTTCCAGTAACAGTTTGAATTTTTAGGTTTCACTCTGTTTTCTCCTATATTGATAGATGTATTTGAAACTCTAAATCCGACACGGTTTGTGCTAGCTTCTTGAAACTTGACACAATAAAGTAGTTTCACGTTCTATCTCTATGTTTTGTTTCCTCTTGATGTAGCCCTAAGCAGTGACTGGCGAGAAACACTTTCATGGAAAGGTGTTGCCAAGCTTCCAAAAATTACGAATCTCCAGAAATCTCAGCAAATATTTTTTCAACCAAACTGGATGATACTTTCAGGTAATGATCAGTACACTAAGGCGACTTCGTTCCCCACATTTCGTTCTTCTACGTTGAAGCGTTCGTTTCCAGTAACAGTTTGAATTTTTAGGTTTCACTCTGTTTTCTCCTATATTGATAGATGTATTTTGAACTCTAAATCCAACACGGTTTATGCTAGCTTCTTGAAACTTGACACAGTACAGTAGTTTCACGTTCTATCACTATGTTTTGTTTCCTCTTGATGTAGCCCTAAGCAGTGACTGGCGAGAAACACTTTCATGGAAAGGGGTTGCCAAGCTTCCAAAAATTACAAATCTCCAGAAATCTCAGCAAGTATTTTTTCACCCAAACTGGATAATACTTTCAGGTAATGATCAGTACACTAAGGCGACTTGGTTCCCCAAATTTCGTTCTTCTATGTAGAAGCATTCGTTTCCAGTAACAGTTTGAATTTTTAGGTTTCACTCTGTTTTCTCCTATATTGATAGATGTATTTGAAACTCTAAATCCGACACGGTTTCTGCTGGCTTCTTGAAACTTGACACAATAAAGTAGTTTCACGTTCTATCTCTATGTTTTGTTTCCTCTTGATGTAGCCCTAAGCAGTGACTGGCGAGAAACACTTTCATGGAAAGGGGTTGCCAAGCTTCCAAAAATTACGAATCTCCAGAAATCTCAGCAAATACTTTTTCAGCCAAACTGGATGATACTTTCAGGAAATGATCAGTACACTAAGGCAACTTGGTTCCCCAAATTTCGTTCTTCTATGTTGAAGCGTTCGTTTCCAGTAACAGTTTGAATTTTTAAGTTTCACTCTGTTTACTCCTATATTGATAGATGTATTTGGAACGCTAAATCCAACACGGTTTGTGCTAGCTCCTTGAAACTTGACACAATAAAGTAGTTTCACGTTCTATCTCTATGTTTTGTTTCCTCTTGATGTAGCCCTAAGCAGTGACTGGCGAGAAACACTTTAATGGAAAGGGGTTGCCAAGGTTCCAAAAATTACGAATCTCCAGAAATCTCAGCAAATACTTTTTCACCCAAACTGGATGATACTTTCAGGTAATGATCAGTACACTAAGGCGACTTGGTTTCCCAAATTTCGTTCTTCTATGTTGAAGCGTTCGTTTCCAGTAACAGTTTGAATTTTTAGGTTTCACTTTGTTTACTCCTATATTGATAGATGTATTTGGAACTCTAAATCCAACACGGTTTGTGCTAGCTTCTTGAAACTTGACACAATAAAGTAGGTTCACGTTCTATCTCTATGTTTTGTTTCCTCTTGATGTAGCCCTAAGCAGTGACTGGCGAGAAACACTTTCATGGAAAGGGGTTGCCAAGCTTCCAAAAATTACAAATCTCCAGAAATCTCAGCAAATATTTTTTCACCCAAACTGGATGATACTTTCAGGTAATGATCAGTACGCTAAGGCGACTTGGTTCCCCAAATTTCGTTCTCTTATGTTGAAGCGTTCGTTTCCAGTAACAGTTTGAATTTTTACGTTTCACTCTGTTTTCTCCTATATTGACAGATGTATATGGAACTCTAAATCCAACACGGTTTGTGCAAGCTTCTTGAAACTTGACACAATAAAGTAGTTTCACGTTCTATCTCTATGTTTTGTTTCCTCTAGATGTAGCCCTAAGCAGTGACTGGCGAGAAACACTTTCATGGAAAGGGGTTGCCAAGCTTCCAAAAATTACAAATCTCCAGAAATCTCAGCAAATATTTTTTCACCCAAACTGGATGATACTTTCAGGTAATGATCAGTACACTAAGGTGACTTGGTTCCCCAAATTTCGTTCTTCTATGTTGAACCGTTCGTTTCCAGTAACAGTTTGAATTTTTAGGTTTCACTCTGTTTTCTCCTATATTGATAGATGTATTTGAAACTCTAAATCCGACACGGTTTGTGCTAGCTTCTTGAAACTTGACACAATAAAGGAGTTTCACGTTCAATCTCTATGTTTTGTTTCCTCTTGATGTAGCCCTAAGCAGTGACTGGTGAGAAACACTTTCATGGAAAGGGGTTGCCAAGCTTCCAAAAATTACGAATCTCCAGAAATCTCAGCAAATACTTTTTCAGCCAAACTGGATGATACTTTCAGGAAATGATCAGAACACTAAGGCAACTTGGTTCCCCAATTTCGTTCTTCTATGTTGAAGCGTTTGAATTTTTAGGTTTCATTCTGTTTACTCCTATATTGATAGATGTATTTGGAACTCTAAATCCAACACGGTTTGTGCTAGCTTCTTGAAACTTTACACAATAAAGTAGTTTCACGTTCTATCTCTATGTTTTGTTTCCTCTTGATGTAGCCCTAAGCAGTGACTGGCGAGAAACACTTTCATGAAAAGGGGTTGCCAAGCTTCCAAAAATTACGAATCTCCAGAAATATCAGCAAATACTTTTTCACCCAAACTGGATGATACTTTCAGGTAATGATCAGTACACTGAGACGACTTGGTTTCCCAAATTTCGTTCTTCTATGTTGAAGCGTTCGTTTCCAGTAACAGTTTGAATTTTTAGGTTTCACTCTGTTTACTCCTATATTGATAGATGTATTTGGAACTCTAAATCCAACACGGTTTGTGCTAGCTTCTTGAAAGTTGACACACTAAAGTAGTTTCACGTTCTATTTCTATGTTTTGTTTCCTCTTGATGTAGCCCTAAGCAGTGACTGGCAAGAAACACTTTCATGGAAAGGGGTTGCCAAGCTTCCAAAAATTACGAATCTCCTGAAATCTCAGCAAATACTTTTTCAGCCAAACTGGATGATACTTTCAGGAAAGGATCAGTACACCAAGGCAACTTGGTTCCCCAAATTTCGTTCTTCTATGTTGAAGCGTTCGTTTCCAGTAACAGTTTGAATTCTTAGGTTTCACTCTGTTTACTCCTATATTGATAGATGTATTTGGAACTCTAAATCCAACACGGTTTGTGCTAGCTTCTTGAAACTTGACCCAATAAATTAGTTTCACGTTCTATCTCTATGTTTTGTTTCCACTTGATGTAGCCCTAAGCAGTGACTGGCGAGAAACACTTTCATGGAAAGCGGTTGCCAAGCTTCCAAAAATTACGAATCTCCAGAAATCTCAGCAAATACTTTTTCACCCAAACTGGATGATACTTTCAGGTAATGATCAGTACACTAAGGCGACTTGGTTTCCCAAATTTCGTTCTTCTATGTTTAAGCGTTCGTTTCCAGTAACAGTTTGAATTTTTAGGTTTCACTCTGTTTACTCCTATATTGATAGATGTATTTGGAACTCTATCCAACACGGTTTGTGCTAGCTTCTTGAAACTTGACACAATAAAGTAGTTTCACATTCTCTCTCTATGTTTTGTTTCCTCTTGATGTAGAGCTAAGCAGTGACTGGCGAGAAACACTTTCATGGAAAGGGGTTGCCAAGCTTCCAAAAATTACGAATCTCCAGAAATCTCAGCAAATATTTTTTCACCCAAACTGGATGATACTTTCAGGTAATGATCAGTACACTAAGGCGACTTGGTTTCCCAAATTTCGTTCTTCTATGTTGAAGCGTTCGTTTCCAGTAACAGTTTGAATTTTTAGGTTTCACTCTGTTTACTCCTATATTGATAGATAATTGGAACTCTAAATCCAACACGGTTTATGCTAGCTTCTTGAAACTTGACACAGTACAGTAGTTTCACGTTCTATCTCTATGTTTGCTTTCCTCTTGATGTAGCCCGAAGCAGTGACTGGCGAGAAACACTTTCATGGAAAGTGGTTGCCAAGCTTCCAAAAATTACGAATCTCCAGAAATCTCAGCAAATATTTTTTCACCCAAACTGGATGATACTTTCAGGTAATGATCAGTACACTAAGGCGACTTGGTTCCCCACATTTCGTTCTTCTACGTTGAAGCGTTCGTTTCCAGTAAAAGTTTGAATTTTTAGGTTTCACTCTGTTTTCTCCTATATTGATAGATGTATTTGGAACTCTAAATCCAACACGGTTTGTGCTAGCTTCTGGAACTTGACACAATAAAGTAGTTTCACGTTCTATCTCTATGTTTTGTTTCCTCTTGATGTAGCCCTAAGCAGTGACTGGCGAGAAACACTTTCATGGAAAGGGGTTGCCAAGCTTCCAAAAATTACGAATCTCCAGAAATCTCAGCAAATATTTTTTCACCCAAACTGGATGATACTTTCAGGTAATGATCAGTACACTAAGGCGACTTGGTTCCCCAAATTTCGTTCTTCTATGTTGAAGCATTCGTTTCCAGTAACAGTTTGAATTTTTAGGTTTCACTCTGTTTTCTCCTATATTGATAGATGTATTTGGAACTCTAAATCCAACACGGTTTGTGCAAGCTTCTTGAAACTTGACACAATAAAGTAGTTTCACGTTCTCTCTCTATGTTTTGTTTCCTCTTGATGTAGCCCTAAGCAGTGACTGGCGAGAAACACTTTCATGGAAAGGGGTTGCCAAGCTTCCAAAAATTACGAATCTCCAGAAATCTCAGCAAATATTTTTTCACCCAAACTGGATGATACTTTCAGGTAATAATCAGTACACTAAGGCAACTTGGTTCCCCAAATTTCGTTCTTCTATGTTGAAGCGTTCGTTTCCAGTAACAGTTTGAATTTTAGGTTTCACTCTGTTTACTCCTATATTGATAGATGTATTTGGAACTCTATCCAACACGGTTTGTGCTAGCTTCTTGAAACTTGACACAATAAAGTAGTTTCACGTTCTATCTCTATGTTTTGTTTCCTCTTGATGTAGCCCTAAGCAGTGACTGGCGAGAAACACTTTCATGGAAAGGGGTTGCCAAGATTCCAAAAATTACGAATCTCCAGAAATCTCAGCAAATACTTTTTCACCCAAACTGGATGATACTTTCAGGTAATGATCAGTACACTAAGGCGACTTGGTTTCCCAAATTTCGTTCTTCTACGTTGAAGCATTCGTTTCCAGTAACAGTTTGAATTTTTAGGTTTCACTCTGTTTACTCCTATATTGATAGATGTATTTGGAACTCTAAATCCAACACGGTTTGTGCTAGCTTCTTGAAACTTGACACAGTACAGTAGTTTCAAGTTGTATCTCTACGTTTTGTTTCCTCTTGATGTAGCCCTAAGCAGTGACTGGCGAGAAACACTTTCATGGAAAGGGGTTGCCAAGCTTCCAAAAATTACAAATCTCCAGAAATCTCAGCAAATATTTTTTCACCCAAACTGGATGATACTTTCAGGTAATGATCTGTACACGAAGGTGACTTGGTTACCCAAATTTCATTCTCTTATGTTGAAGCGTTCGTTTCCAGTAACAGTTTGAATTTTTAGGTTTCACTCTGTTTTCTCCTATATTGATAGATGTATTTGGAACTCTAAATCCAACACGGTTTGTGCAAGCTTCTTGAAACTTGACACAATAAAGTAGTTTCACGTTCTATCTCTATGTTTTGTTTCCTCTTGATGTAGCCCTAAGCAGTGACTGGCGAGAAACACTTTCATGGAAAGGGGTTGCCAAGCTTCCAAAAATTACGAATCTCCAGAAATCTCAGCAAATATTTTTTCACCCAAACTGGATGATACTTTCAGGTAATGATCAGTACACTAAGGCGACTTGGTTCCCCAAATTTCGTTCTTCTATATTGAAGCATTCGTTTCCAGTAACAGTTTGAATTTTTAGGTTTCACTCTGTTTTCTCCTATATTCATTGATGTATTTGGAACTCTAAATCCAACACGGTTTGTGCGAGCTTCTTGAAACTTGACACAATAAAGTAGTTTCACGTTCTATCTCTATGTTTTGTTTCCTGTTGATGTAGCCCTAAGCAGTGACTGGCGAGAAACACTTTCATGGAAAGGGGTTGCCAAGCTTCCAAAAATTACGAATCTCCAGAAATCTCAGCAAACACTTTTTCACCCAAACTGGATGATACTTTCAGGTAATGATCAGTACACTAAGGTGACTTGGTTTCCCAAATTTCGTTCTTCTATGTTGAAGCGTTTGTTACCAGTAACAGTTTGAATTTTTAGGTTTCACTCTGTTTACTCCTATATTGATAGATGTATTTGAAACTCTAAATCCGACACGGTTTGTGCTAGCTTCTTGAAACTTGACACAATAAAGTAGTTTCACGTTCTATCTCTATGTTTTGTTTCCTCTTGATGTAGCCCTAAGCAGTGACTGGCGAGAAACACTTTCATGGAAAGGGGTTGCCAAGCTTCCAAAAATTACAAATCTCCAGAAATCTCAGCAAATATTTTTTCACCCAAACTGGATGATACTTTCAGGTAATGATCAGAACACTAAGGCAACTTGGTTCCCCAAATTTCGTTCTTCTATGTTGAAGCGTTCGTTTGCAGTAACAGTTTGAATTTTTAGGTTTCACTCTGTTTACTCCTATATTGATAGATGTATTTGGAACTCTAAATCCAACACGGTTTGTGCTAGCTTCTTGAAACTTGACACACTAAAGTAGTTTCACGTTCTATCTCTATGTTTTGTTTCCTCTTGAAGTAGCCCTAAGCAGTGACTGGCAAGAAACACTTTCATGGAAAGGGGTTGCCAAGCTTCCGAAAATTACGAATCTCCTGAAATCTCAGCAAATACTTTTTCAGCCAAACTGGATGATACTTTCAGGAAAGGATCAGTACACCAAGGCCACTTGGTTCCCCAAATTTCGTTCTTCTATGTTGAAGCGTTCGTTTCCAGTAACAGTTTGAATTCTTAGGTTTCACTCTGTTTACTCCTATATTGATAGATGTATTTGGAACTCTAAATCCAACACGGTTTGTGCTAGCTTCTTGAAACTTGACCCAATAAATTAGTTTCACGTTCTATCTCTATGTTTTGTTTCCTCTTGATGTAGCCCTAAGCAGTGACTGGCGAGAAACACTTTCATGGAAAGGGGTTGCCAAGCTTCCAAAAATTACGAATCTCCAGAAATCTCAGCAAATACTTTTTCACCCAAACTGGATGATACTTTCAGGTAATGATCAGTACACTAAGGCGACTTGGTTTCCCAAATTTCGTTCTTCTATGTTGAAGCGTTCGTTTCCAGTAACAGTTTGAATTTTTAGGTTTCACTCTGTTTACTCCTATATTGATAGATGTATTTGGAACTCTAAATCCAACACGGTTTATGCTAGCTTCTTGAAACTTGACACAATAAATTAGTTTCACGTTCTATCTCTATGTTGTGTTTCCTCTTGATGTAGCCCTAAGCAGTGACTGGCGAGAAACACTTTCAAGGAAAGGGGTTGCCAAGCTTCCAAAAATTACGAATCTCCAGAAATCTCAGCAAATATTTTTTCACCCAAACTGGATGATACTTTCAGGTAATGATCAGTACACTAAGGCGACTTGGTTTCCCAAATTTCGTTCTTCTATGTTGAAGCGTTCGTTTCCAGTAACAGTTTGAATTTTTAGGTTTCACTCTGTTTACTCCTATATTGATAGATGTATTTGGAACTCTATCCAACACGGTTTGTGCTAGCTTCTTGAAACTTGACACAATAAAGTAGTTTCACATTCTCTCTCTATGTTTTGTTTCCTCTTGATGTAGAGCTAAGCAGTGACTGGCGAGAAACACTTTCATGGAAAGGGGTTGCCAAGCTTCCAAAAATTACGAATCTCCAGAAATCTCAACAAATACTTTTTCACCCAAACTGGATGATACTTTCAGGTAATGATCAGTACACTAAGGCGACTTGGTTTCCCAAATTTCGTTCTTCTATGTTGAAGCGTTCGTTTCCAGTAACAGTTTGAATTTTTAGGTTTCACTCTTTTTACTCCTATATTGATAGATGTATTTGGAACTCTAAATCCAACACGGTTTGTGCTAGCTTCTTGAAACTTGACACAGTACAGTAGTTTCACGTTCTATCTCTATGTTTTGTTTCCTCTTGATGTAGCCCTAAGCAGTGACTGGCGAGAAACACTTTCATGGAAAGGGGTTGCCAAGCTTCCAAAAATTACGAATCTCCAGAAATCTCAGCAAATACTTTTTCACCCAAAATGGATGATACTTTCAGGTAATGATCAGTACACTAAGGCGACTTGGTTCCCCGCATGTCGTTCTGCTACGTTGAAGCGTTCGTTTCCAGTAACAGTTTGAATTTTTAGGTATCACTCTGTTTTCTCCTATATTGATAGATGTATTTGGAACTCTAAATCCAACACGGTTTGTGCTAGCTTCTTGAAAGTTGACACAACAAAGTAGTTTCACGTTCTATCTCTATGTTTTGTTTCCTCTTGATGTAGCCCTAAGCAGTGACTGGCGAGAAACACTTTCATGGAAAGGGGTTGCCAAGCTTCCAAAAATTACGAATCTCCAAAAATCTCAGCAAATACTTTTTCACCCAAACTGGATGATACTTTCAGGTAATGATCAGTACACTAAGGCGACTTGGTTCCCCACATTTCGTTCTTCTACGTTGAAGCGTTCGTTTCCAGTAACAGTTTTAATTTTTGGTTTCACTCTGTTTTCTCTTATATTGATAGATGTATTTGGAACTCTAAATCCAACACGGTTTGTGCTAGCTTCTTGAAACTTGACACAATAAAGTAGTTTCACGTTCTATCTCTATGTTTTGTTTCCTCTTGATGTAGCCCTAAGCAGTGACTGGCGAGAAACACTTTCATGGAAAGGGGTTGCCAAGCTTCCAAAAATTACGAATCTCCAGAAATCTCAGCAAATACTTTTTTACCCAAACTGGATGATACTTTCAGGTAATGATCAGTACACTAAGGCGACTTGGTTCCCCACATTTCGTTCTTCTACGTTGAAGCGTTCGTTTCCAGTAACAGTTTTAATTTTTAGGTTTCACTCTGTTTTCTCCTATATTGATAGATGTATTTGGAACTCTAAATCCAACACGGTTTGTGCTAGCTTCTTGAAACTTGACACAGTACAGTAGTTTCACGTTCTATCTCTATGTTTTGTTTCCTCTTGATGTAAACCTAAGCAGTGACTGGCGAGAAACACTTTCATGGAAAGGGGTTGCCAAGCTTCCAAAAATTACGAATCTCCAGAAATCTCAGCAAATACTTTTTCACCCAAAATGGATGATACTTTCAGGTAATGATCAGTACACTAAGGTGACTTGGTTCCCAAAATTTCGTTCTTCTATGTTGAAGCATTCGTTTCCAGTAACAGTTTGAATTTTTAGGTTTCACTGTGTTTTCTCCTATATTGATGGATGTATTTGGAACTCTAAATCCAACACGGTTTGTGCTAGCTTCTTGAAACTTGACACAATAAAGTAGTTTCACGTTCTATCTCTATGTTTTGTTTCCTCTTGATGTAGCCCTAAGCAGTGACTGGCGAGAAACACTTTCATGGAAAGGGGTTGCCAAGCTTCCAAAAATTACGAATCTCCAGAAATCTCAGCAAATACTTTTTCACCCAAACTGGATGATACTTTCAAGTAATGATCAGTACACGAAGGCGACTTGGTTCCCAAATTTTCGTTCTTCTACGTTGAAGCATTCGTTTCCAGTAACAGTTTGAATTTTTAGGTTTCACTCTGTTTTCTCCTATATTGATAGATGTATTTGGAACTCTAAATCCAACACGGTTTATGCTAGCTTCTTGAAACTTGACACAGTACAGTAGTTTCACGTTCTATCTCTATGTTTTGTTTCCTCTTGCTGTAGCCCTAAGCAGTGACTGGCGAGAAACACTTTCATGGAAAGGGGTTGCCAAACTTCCAAAAATTACGAATCTCCAGAAATCTCAGCAAATACTTTTTCACCCAAACTGGATGATACTTTCAGGTAATGATCAGTACACTAAGGCGACTTGGTTTCCCAAATTTCGTTATTCTATGTTGAAGCGTTCGTTTCCAGTAACAGTTTGAATTTTTAGGTTTCACTCTTTTTACTCCTATATTGATAGATGTATTTGGAACTCTAAATCCAACACGGTTTGTGCTAGCTTCTTGAAACTTGACACAGTACAGTAGTTTCACGTTCCGTCTCTATGTATTGTTTCCTCTTGATGTAGCCCTAAGCAGTGACTGGCGAGAAACACTTTCATGGAAAGGGGTTGCCAAGCTTCCAAAAATTACGAATCTCCAGAAATCTCAGCAAATACTTTTTCACCCAAAATGGATGATACTTTCATGTAATGATCAGTACACTAAGGCGACTTGGTTCCCAAAATTACGTTCTTCTATGTTGAAGCATTCGTTTCCAGTAACAGTTTGAATTTTTAATTTTCACTCTGTTTTCTCCTATAGTGATAGATGTATTTGGAACTCTAAATCCAACACGGTTTGTGCTAGCTTCTTGAAACTTGACACAATAAAGTAGTTTCACGTTCTATCTCTATGTTTTCTTTCCTCTTGATGTAGCCCTAAGCAGTGACTGGCGAGAAACACTTTCATGGAAAGGGGTTGCCAAGCTTCCAAAAATTACGAATCTCCAGAAATCTCAGCAAATACTTTTTCACCCAAACTGGATGATACTTTCAGGTAATGATCAGTACACTAAGGCGACTTGGTTTCCCAAATTTCGTTCTTCTATGTTGAAGCGTTCGTTTCCAGTAACAGTTTGAACCTTTAGGTTTCACTCTGTTTACTCCTATATTGATAGATGTATTTGGAACTCTAAATCCAACACGGTTTGTGCTAGCTTCTTGAAACTTGACACAGTACAGTAGTTTCACGTTCTATCTCTATGTTTTGTTTCCTCTTGATGTAGCCCTAAGCAGTGACTGGCGAGAAACACTTTCATGGAAAGGGGTTGCCAAGCTTCCAAAAATTACGAATCTCCAGAAATCTCAGCAAATACTTTTTCACCCAAACTGGATGATACTTTCAGGTAATGATCAGTACACTAAGGCGACTTGGTTCCCAAAATTTCGTTCTTCTATGTTGAAGCATTCGTTTCCAGTAACAGTTTGAATTTTTAGGTTTCACTCTGTTTTCTCCTATATTGATAGATGTATTTGGAACTCTAAATCCAACACGGTTTGTGCTAGCTTCTTGAAACTTGACACAATAAAGTAGTTTCACGTTCTATCTCTATGTTTTGTTTCCTCTTGATGTAGCCCTAAGCAGTGACTGGCGAGAAACACTTTCATGGAAAGGGGTTGCCAAGCTTCCAAAAATTACGAATCTCCAGAAATCTCAGCAAATACTTTTTCACCCAAACTGGATGATACTTTCAGGTAATGATCAGTACACTAAGGCGACTTTGTTCCCAAAATTTCGTTCTTCTATGTTGAAGCATTCGTTTCCAGTAACAGTTTGAATTTTTAGGTTTCACTCTGTTTTCTCCTATATTGATAGATGTATTTGGAACTCTAAATCCAACACGGTTTGTGCTAGCTTCTTGAAACTTGACACAATAAAGTAGTTTCACGTTCTATCTCTATGTTTTGTTTCCTCTTGCTGTAGCCCTAAGCAGTGACTGGCGAGAAACACTTTCATGGAAAGGGGTTGCCAAGCTTCCAAAAATTACGAATCTCCAGAAATCTCAGCAAATACTTTTTCACCCAAACTGGATGATACTTTCAGGTAATGATCAGTACACTAAGGCGACTTGGTTCCCCACATTTCGTTCTTCTACGTTGAAGCGTTCGTTTCCAGTAACAGTTTGAATTTTTAGGTTTCACTCTGTTTTCTCCTATATTGATAGATGTATTTGGAACTCTAAATCCAACACGGTTTGTGCTAGCTTCTTGAAACTTGACACAATAAAGTAGTTTCACGTTCTATCTGTATGTTTTGTTTCCTCTTGATGTAGCCCTAAGCAGTGACTGGCGAGAAACACTTTCATGGAAAGGGGTTGCCAAGCTTCCAAAAATTACGAATCTCCAGAAATCTCAGCAAATACTTTTTCACCCAAACTGGATGATACTTTCAGGTAATGATCAGTACACTAAGGCGACTTGGTTTCCCAAATTTCGTTCTTCTATGTTGAAGCGTTTGTTTCCAGTAACAGTTTGAACTTTTAGGTTTCACTCTGTTTACTCCTATATTGATAGATGTATTTGGAACTCTAAATCCAACACGGTTTGTGCTAGCTTCTTTAAACTTGACACAGTACAGTAGTTTCACGTTCTATCTCTATGTTTTGTTTCCTCTTGATGTAGCCCTAAGCAGTGACTGGCGAGAAACACTTTCATGGAAAGGGGTTGCCAAGCTTCCAAAAATTACGAATCTCCAGAAATCTCAGCAAATACTTTTTCACCCAAAATGGATGATACTTTCAAGTAATGATCAGTACACTAAGGCGACGTGGTTCCCAAAATTTCGTTCTTCTATGTTGATGCATTCGTTTCCAGTAACAGTTTGAATTTTTAGGTTTCACTCTGTTTTCTCCTATATTGATAGATGTATTTGGAACTCTAAATCCAACACGGTTTGTGCTAGCTTCTTGAAACTTGACACAATAAATTAGTTTCACGTTCTATCTCTATGTTTTGTTTCCTCTTGATGTAGCCCTAAGCAGTGACTGGCGAGAAACACTTTCATGTAAAGGGGTTGCCAAGCTTCCAAAAATTACGAATCTCCAGAAATCTCAGCAAATACTTTTTCACCGAAACTGGATGATACTTTCAGGTAATGATCAGTACACTAAGGCGACTTGGTTTCCCAAACTTTTGTTCTTCTATGTTGAAGCATTCGTTTCCAGTAACAGTTTGAAGTTTTAGGTTTCACTCTGTTTTCTCCTATATTGATAGATGTATTTGGAACTCTAAATCCAACACGGTTTGTGCTAGCTTCTTGAAACTTGACACAATAAAGAAGATTCACGTTCTATCTCTATGTTTTGTTTCCTCTTGATGTAGCCCTAAGCAGTGACTGGCGAGAAACACTTTCATGGAAAGGGGTTGCCAAGCTTCCAAAAATTACGAATCTCCAGAAATCTCAGCAAATTCTTTTTCACCCAAACTGGATGATACTTTCAGGTAATGATCATTACACTAAGGCGACTTGGTTTCCCAAATTTCGTTCTTCTACGTTGAAGCGTTCGTTTCCAGTAACAGTTTGAATTTTTAGGTTTCACTCTGTTTTCTCCTATATTGATAGATGTATTTGGAACTCTAAATCCAACACGGTTTGTGCTGGCTTCTTGAAACTTGACACAATAAAGTAGTTTCACGTTCTATCTCTATGTTTTGTTTCTTCTTGATGTAGCCCTAAGCAGTGACTGGCGAGAAACACTTTCATGGAAAGGGGTTGCCAAGCTTCCAAAAATTACGAATCTCCAGAAATCTCAGCAAATACTTTTTCACCCAAACTGGATGATACTTTCAGGTAATGATCAGTACACTAAGGCGACTTGGTTTCCCAAATTTCGTTCTTCTATGTTGAAGCGTTCGTTTCCAGTAACAGTTTGAATTTTTAGGTTTCACTCTGTTTTCTCCTATATTGATAGATGTATTTGGAACTCTAAATCCAACACGGTTTGTGCTAGCTTCATGAAACTTGACACAATAAAGTAGTTTCACGTTCTATCTCTATGTTTTGTTTCCTCTTGATGTAGCCCTAAGCAGTGACTGGCGAGAAACACTTTCATGGAAAGGGGTTGCCAAGCTTCCAAAAATTACGAATCTCCAGAAATCTCAGCAAATACTTTTTCACCCAAACTGGATGATACTTTCAGGTAATGATCAGTACACTAAGCCCACTTGCTTCACCAAATTTTGTTCTTCTACGTTGAAGCGTTCGTTTCCAGTAACAGCTTGAATTTTTAGGTTTCACTCTTTTTACTCCTATATTGATAGATGTATTTGGAACTCTAAATCCAACACGGTTTATGCTAGCTTCTTGAAACTTGACACAGTACAGTAGTTTCACGTTCTGTCTCTATGTATTGTTTCCTCTTGATGTAGCCCTAAGCAGTGACTGGCGAGAAACACTTTCATGGAAAGGGGTTGCCAAGCTTCCAAAAATTACGAATCTCCAGAAATCTCAGCAAATACTTTTTCACCCAAACTGGATGATACTTTCAGGTAATGATCAGTACACTAAGGCGACTTGGTTTCCCAAATTTCGTTCTTCTATGTTGAAGCATTCGTTTCCAGTAACAGTTTGAATTTTTACGTTTCACTCTGTTTTCTCCTATATTGATAGATGTATTTGGAACTCTAAATCCAACACGGTTTGTGCTGGCTTCTTGAAACTTGACACAATAAAGTAGTTTCACGTTCTATCTCTATGTTTTGTTTCTTCTTGATGTAGCCCTAAGCAGTGACTGGCGAGAAACACTTTCATGGAAAGGGGTTGCCAAGCTTCCAAAAATTACGAATCTCCAGAAATCTCAGCAAATACTTTTTCACCCAAACTGGATGATTACTTTCAGGTAATGATCAGTACACTAAGGCGACTTGGTTTCCCAAATTTCGTTCTTCTATGTTGAAGCGTTCGTTTCCAGTAACAGTTTGAATTTTTAGGTTTCACTCTGTTTTCTCCTATATTGATAGATGTATTTGGATCTCTAAATCCAACACGGTTTGTGCTAGCTTCTTGAAACTTGACACAATAAAGTAGTTTCACGTTCTATCTCTATGTTTTGTTTCCTCTTGATGTAGCCCTAAGCAGTGACTGGCGAGAAACACTTTCATGGAAAGGGGTTGCCAAGCTTCCAAAAATTACAAATCTCCAGAAATCTCAGCAAATATTTTTTCACCCAAACTGGATGATACTTTCAGGTAATGATCAGAACACTAAGGCAACTTGGTTCCCCAAATTTCGTTCTTCTATGTTGAAGCGTTCGTTTGCAGTAACAGTTTGAATTTTTAGGTTTCACTCTGTTTACTCCTATATTGATAGATGTATTTGGAACTCTAAATCCAACACGGTTTGTGCTAGCTTCTTGAACTTGACACACTAAAGTAGTTTCACGTTCTATCTCTATGTTTTGTTTCCTCTTGAAGTAGCCCTAAGCAGTGACTGGCAAGAAACACTTTCATGGAAAGGGGTTGCCAAGCTTCCGAAAATTACGAATCTCCTGAAATCTCAGCAAATACTTTTTCAGCCAAACTGGATGATACTTTCAGGAAAGGATCAGTACACCAAGGCCACTTGGTTCCCCAAATTTCGTTCTTCTATGTTGAAGCGTTCGTTTCCAGTAACAGTTTGAATTCTTAGGTTTCACTCTGTTTACTCCTATATTGATAGATGTATTTGGAACTCTAAATCCAACACGGTTTGTGCTAGCTTCTTGAAACTTGACCCAATAAATTAGTTTCACGTTCTATCTCTATGTTTTGTTTCCTCTTGATGTAGCCCTAAGCAGTGACTGGCGAGAAACACTTTCATGGAAAGGGGTTGCCAAGCTTCCAAAAATTACGAATCTCCAGAAATCTCAGCAAATACTTTTTCACCCAAACTGGATGATACTTTCAGGTAATGATCAGTACACTAAGGCGACTTGGTTTCCCAAATTTCGTTCTTCTATGTTGAAGCGTTCGTTTCCAGTAACAGTTTGAATTTTTAGGTTTCACTCTGTTTACTCCTATATTGATAGATGTATTTGGAACTCTAAATCCAACACGGTTTGTGCTAGCTTCTTGAAACTTGACACAATAAATTAGTTTCACGTTCTATCTCTATGTTGTGTTTCCTCTTGATGTAGCCCTAAGCAGTGACTGGCGAGAAACACTTTCAAGGAAAGGGGTTGCCAAGCTTCCAAAAATTACGAATCTCCAGAAATCTCAGCAAATATTTTTCACCCAAACTGGATGATACTTTCAGGTAATGATCAGTACACTAAGGCGACTTTGGTTTCCCAAATTTCGTTCTTCTATGTTGAAGCGTTCGTTTCCAGTAACAGTTTGAATTTTTAGGTTTCACTCTGTTTACTCCTATATTGATAGATGTATTTGGAACTCTATCCAACACGGTTTGTGCTAGCTTCTTGAAACTTGACACAATAAAGTAGTTTCACATTCTCTCTCTATGTTTTGTTTTCCTCTTGATGTAGAGCTAAGCAGTGACTGGCGAGAAACACTTTCATGGAAAGGGGTTGCCAAGCTTCCCAAAAATTACGAATCTCCAGAAATCTCAACAAATACTTTTTCACCCAAACTGGATGATACTTTCAGGTAATGATCAGTACACTAAGGCGACTTGGTTTCCCAAATTTCGTTCTTCTATGTTGAAGCGTTCGTTTCCAGTAACAGTTTGAATTTTTAGGTTTCACTCTTTTTACTCCTATATTGATAGATGTATTTGGAACTCTAAATCCAACACGGTTTGTGCTAGCTTCTTGAAACTTGACACAGTACAGTAGTTTCACGTTCTATCTCTATGTTTTGTTTCCTCTTGATGTAGCCCTAAGCAGTGACTGGCGAGAAACACTTTCATGGAAAGGGGTTGCCAAGCTTCCAAAAATTACGAATCTCCAGAAATCTCAGCAAATACTTTTTCACCCAAAATGGATGATACTTTCAGGTAATGATCAGTACACTAAGGCGACTTGGTTCCCCGCATGTCGTTCTGCTACGTTGAAGCGTTCGTTTCCAGTAACAGTTTGAATTTTTAGGTATCACTCTGTTTTCTCCTATATTGATAGATGTATTTGGAACTCTAAATCCAACACGGTTTGTGCTAGCTTCTTGAAAGTTGACACAACAAAGTAGTTTCACGTTCTATCTCTATGTTTGTTTCCTCTTGATGTAGCCCTAAGCAGTGACTGGCGAGAAACACTTTCATGGAAAGGGGTTGCCAAGCTTCCAAAAATTACGAATCTCCAAAAATCTCAGCAAATACTTTTTCACCCAAACTGGATGATACTTTCAGGTAATGATCAGTACACTAAGGCGACTTGGTTCCCCACATTTCGTTCTTCTACGTTGAAGGCGTTCGTTTCCAGTAACAGTTTTAATTTTTGGTTTCACTCTGTTTTCTCTTATATTGATAGATGTATTTGGAACTCTAAATCCAACACGGTTTGTGCTAGCTTCTTGAAACTTGACACAATAAAGTAGTTTCACGTTCTATCTCTATGTTTTGTTTCCTCTTGATGTAGCCCTAAGCAGTGACTGGCGAGAAACACTTTCATGGAAAGGGGTTGCCAAGCTTCCAAAAATTACGAATCTCCAGAAATCTCAGCAAATACTTTTTTACCCAAACTGGATGATACTTTCAGGTAATGATCAGTACACTAAGGCGACTTGGTTCCCCACATTTCGTTCTTCTACGTTGAAGCGTTCGTTTCCAGTAACAGTTTTAATTTTTAGGTTTCACTCTGTTTTCTCCTATATTGATAGATGTATTTGGAACTCTAAATCCAACACGGTTTGTGCTAGCTTCTTGAAACTTGACACAATAAAGTAGTTTCACGTTCTATCTCTATGTTTTGTTTCCTCTTGCTGTAGCCGTAAGCAGTGACTGGCGAGAAACACTTTCATGGAAAGGGGTTGCCAAGCTTCCAAAAATTACGAATCTCCAGAAATCTCAGCAAATACTTTTTCACCCAAACTGGATGATACTTTCAAGTAATGATCAGTACACGAAGGCGACTTGGTTCCCAAATTTTCGTTCTTCTACGTTGAAGCATTCGTTTCCAGTAACAGTTTGAATTTTTAGGTTTCACTCTGTTTTCTCCTATATTGATAGATGTATTTGGAACTCTAAATCCAACACGGTTTATGCTAGCTTCTTGAAACTTGACACAGTACAGTAGTTTCACGTTCTATCTCTATGTTTTGTTTCCTCTTGCTGTAGCCCTAAGCAGTGACTGGCGAGAAACACTTTCATGGAAAGGGGTTGCCAAACTTCCAAAAATTACGAATCTCCAGAAATCTCAGCAAATACTTTTTCACCCAAACTGGATGATACTTTCAGGTAATGATCAGTACACTAAGGCGACTTGGTTTCCCAAATTTCGTTATTCTATGTTGAAGCGTTCGTTTCCAGTAACAGTTTGAATTTTTAGGTTTCACTCTTTTTACTCCTATATTGATAGATGTATTTGGAACTCTAAATCCAACACGGTTTGTGCTAGCTTCTTGAAACTTGACACAGTACAGTAGTTTCACGTTCCGTCTCTATGTATTGTTTCCTCTTGATGTAGCCCTAAGCAGTGACTGGCGAGAAACACTTTCATGGAAAGGGGTTGCCAAGCTTCCAAAAATTACGAATCTCCAGAAATCTCAGCAAATACTTTTTCACCCAAAATGGATGATACTTTCATGTAATGATCAGTACACTAAGGCGACTTGGTTCCCAAAATTACGTTCTTCTATGTTGAAGCATTCGTTTCCAGTAACAGTTTGAATTTTTAATTTTCACTCTGTTTTCTCCTATAGTGATAGATGTATTTGGAACTCTAAATCCAACACGGTTTGTGCTAGCTTCTTGAAACTTGACACAATAAAGTAGTTTCACGTTCTATCTCTATGTTTTCTTTCCTCTTGATGTAGCCCTAAGCAGTGACTGGCGAGAAACACTTTCATGGAAAGGGGTTGCCAAGCTTCCAAAAATTACGAATCTCCAGAAATCTCAGCAAATACTTTTTCACCCAAACTGGATGATACTTTCAGGTAATGATCAGTACACTAAGGTGACTTGGTTTCCCAAATTTCGTTCTTCTATGTTGAAGCGTTCGTTTCCAGTAACAGTTTGAACCTTTAGGTTTCACTCTGTTTACTCCTATATTGATAGATGTATTTGGAACTCTAAATCCAACACGGTTTGTGCTAGCTTCTTGAAACTTGACACAGTACAGTAGTTTCACGTTCTATCTCTATGTTTTGTTTCCTCTTGATGTAGCCCTAAGCAGTGACTGGCGAGAAACACTTTCATGGAAAGGGGTTGCCAAGCTTCCAAAAATTACGAATCTCCAGAAATCTCAGCAAATACTTTTTCACCCAAACTGGATGATACTTTCAGGTAATGATCAGTACACTAAGGCGACTTGGTTCCCAAAATTTCGTTCTTCTATGTTGAAGCATTCGTTTCCAGTAACAGTTTGAATTTTTAGGTTTCACTCTGTTTTCTCCTATATTGATAGATGTATTTGGAACTCTAAATCCAACACGGTTTGTGCTAGCTTCTTGAAACTTGACACAATAAAGTAGTTTCACGTTCTATCTCTATGTTTTGTTTCCTCTTGATGTAGCCCTAAGCAGTGACTGGCGAGAAACACTTTCATGGAAAGGGGTTGCCAAGCTTCCAAAAATTACGAATCTCCAGAAATCTCAGCAAATACTTTTTCACCCAAACTGGATGATACTTTCAGGTAATGATCAGTACACTAAGGCGACTTTGTTCCCAAAATTTCGTTCTTCTATGTTGAAGCATTCGTTTCCAGTAACAGTTTGAATTTTTAGGTTTCACTCTGTTTTCTCCTATATTGATAGATGTATTTGGAACTCTAAATCCAACACGGTTTGTGCTAGCTTCTTGAAACTTGACACAATAAAGTAGTTTCACGTTCTATCTCTATGTTTTGTTTCCTCTTGCTGTAGCCCTAAGCAGTGACTGGCGAGAAACACTTTCATGGAAAGGGGTTGCCAAGCTTCCAAAAATTACGAATCTCCAGAAATCTCAGCAAATACTTTTTCACCCAAACTGGATGATACTTTCAGGTAATGATCAGTACACTAAGGCGACTTGGTTCCCCACATTTCGTTCTTCTACGTTGAAGCGTTCGTTTCCAGTAACAGTTTGAATTTTTAGGTTTCACTCTGTTTTCTCCTATATTGATAGATGTATTTGGAACTCTAAATCCAACACGGTTTGTGCTAGCTTCTTGAAACTTGACACAATAAAGTAGTTTCACGTTCTATCTGTATGTTTTGTTTCCTCTTGATGTAGCCCTAAGCAGTGACTGGCGAGAAACACTTTCATGGAAAGGGGTTGCCAAGCTTCCAAAAATTACGAATCTCCAGAAATCTCAGCAAATACTTTTTCACCCAAACTGGATGATACTTTCAGGTAATGATCAGTACACTAAGGCGACTTGGTTTCCCAAATTTCGTTCTTCTATGTTGAAGCGTTTGTTTCCAGTAACAGTTTGAACTTTTAGGTTTCACTCTGTTTACTCCTATATTGATAGATGTATTTGGAACTCTAAATCCAACACGGTTTGTGCTAGCTTCTTTAAACTTGACACAGTACAGTAGTTTCACGTTCTATCTCTATGTTTTGTTTCCTCTTGATGTAGCCCTAAGCAGTGACTGGCGAGAAACACTTTCATGGAAAGGGGTTGCCAAGCTTCCAAAAATTACGAATCTCCAGAAATCTCAGCAAATACTTTTTCACCCAAAATGGATGATACTTTCAAGTAATGATCAGTACACTAAGGCGACGTGGTTCCCAAAATTTCGTTCTTCTATGTTGATGCATTCGTTTCCAGTAACAGTTTGAATTTTTAGGTTTCACTCTGTTTTCTCCTATATTGATAGATGTATTTGGAACTCTAAATCCGACACGGTTTGTGCTAGCTTCTTGAAACTTGACACAATAAATTAGTTTCACGTTCTATCTCTATGTTTTGTTTCCTCTTGATGTAGCCCTAAGCAGTGACTGGCGAGAAACACTTTCATGTAAAGGGGTTGCCAAGCTTCCAAAAATTACGAATCTCCAGAAATCTCAGCAAATACTTTTTCACCGAAACTGGATGATACTTTCAGGTAATGATCAGTACACTAAGGCGACTTGGTTTCCCAAACTTTTGTTCTTCTATGTTGAAGCATTCGTTTCCAGTAACAGTTTGAAGTTTTAGGTTTCACTCTGTTTTCTCCTATATTGATAGATGTATTTGGAACTCTAAATCCAACACGGTTTGTGCTAGCTTCTTGAAACTTGACACAATAAAGTAGATTCACGTTCTATCTCTATGTTTTGTTTCCTCTTGATGTAGCCCTAAGCAGTGACTGGCGAGAAACACTTTCATGGAAAGGGGTTGCCAAGCTTCCAAAAATTACGAATCTCCAGAAATCTCAGCAAATTCTTTTTCACCCAAACTGGATGATACTTTCAGGTAATGATCATTACACTAAGGCGACTTGGTTTCCCAAATTTCGTTCTTCTACGTTGAAGCGTTCGTTTCCAGTAACAGTTTGAATTTTTAGGTTTCACTCTGTTTTCTCCTATATTGATAGATGTATTTGGAACTCTAAATCCAACACGGTTTGTGCTGGCTTCTTGAAACTTGACACAATAAAGTAGTTTCACGTTCTATCTCTATGTTTTGTTTCTTCTTGATGTAGCCCTAAGCAGTGACTGGCGAGAAACACTTTCATGGAAAGGGGTTGCCAAGCTTCCAAAAATTACGAATCTCCAGAAATCTCAGCAAATACTTTTTCACCCAAACTGGATGATACTTTCAGGTAATGATTAGTACACTAAGGCGACTTGGTTTCCCAAATTTCGTTCTTCTATGTTGAAGCGTTCGTTTCCAGTAACAGTTTGAATTTTTAGGTTTCACTCTGTTTTCTCCTATATTGATAGATGTATTTGGAACTCTAAATCCAACACGGTTTGTGCTAGCTTCATGAAACTTGACACAATAAAGTAGTTTCACGTTCTATCTCTATGTTTTGTTTCCTCTTGATGTAGCCCTAAGCAGTGACTGGCGAGAAACACTTTCATGGAAAGGGGTTGCCAAGCTTCCAAAAATTACGAATCTCCAGAAATCTCAGCAAATACTTTTTCACCCAAACTGGATGATACTTTCAGGTAATGATCAGTACACTAAGCCCACTTGCTTCACCAAATTTTGTTCTTCTACGTTGAAGCGTTCGTTTCCAGTAACAGCTTGAATTTTTAGGTTTCACTCTTTTTACTCCTATATTGATAGATGTATTTGGAACTCTAAATCCAACACGGTTTATGCTAGCTTCTTGAAACTTGACACAGTACAGTAGTTTCACGTTCTGTCTCTATGTATTGTTTCCTCTTGATGTAGCCCTAAGCAGTGACTGGCGAGAAACACTTTCATGGAAAGGGGTTGCCAAGCTTCCAAAAATTACGAATCTCCAGAAATCTCAGCAAATACTTTTTCACCCAAACTGGATGATACTTTCAGGTAATGATCAGTACACTAAGGCGACTTGGTTTCCCAAATTTCGTTCTTCTATGTTGAAGCATTCGTTTCCAGTAACAGTTTGAATTTTTAGGTTTCACTCTGTTTTCTCCTATATTGATAGATGTATTTGGAACTCTAAATCCAACACGGTTTGTGCTGGCTTCTTGAAACTTGACACAATAAAGTAGTTTCACGTTCTATCTCTATGTTTTGTTTCTTCTTGATGTAGCCCTAAGCAGTGACTGGCGAGAAACACTTTCATGGAAAGGGGTTGCCAAGCTTCCAAAAATTACGAATCTCCAGAAATCTCAGCAAATACTTTTTCACCCAAACTGGATGATACTTTCAGGTAATGATCAGTACACTAAGGCGACTTGGTTTCCCAAATTTCGTTCTTCTATGTTGAAGCGTTCGTTTCCAGTAACAGTTTGAATTTTTAGGTTTCACTCTGTTTTCTCCTATATTGATAGATGTATTTGGATCTCTAAATCCAACACGGTTTGTGCTAGCTTCTTGAAACTTGACACAATAAAGTAGTTTCACGTTCTATCTCTATGTTTTGTTTCCTCTTGATGTAGCCCTAAGCAGTGACTGGCGAGAAACACTTTCATGGAAAGGGGTTGCCAAGCTTCCAAAAATTACGAATCTCCAGAAATCTCAGCAAATACTTTTTCACCCAAACTGGATGATACTTTCAGGTAATGATCAGTACACTAAGCCCACTTGCTTCACTAAATTTTGTTCTTCTACGTTGAAGCGTTCGTTTCCAGTAACAGCTTGAATTTTTAGGTTTCACTCTTTTTACTCCTATATTGATAGATGTATTTGGAACTCTAAATCCAACACGGTTTATGCTAGCTTCTTGAAACTTGACACAGTACAGTAGTTTCACGTTCTGTCTCTATGTATTGTTTCCTCTTGATGTAGCCCTAAGCAGTGACTGGCGAGAAACACTTTCATGGAAAGGGGTTGCCAAGCTTCCAAAAATTACAAATCTCCAGAAATCTCAGCAAATATTTTTTCACCCAAACTGGATGATACTTTCAGGTAATGATCAGAACACTAAGGCAACTTGGTTCCCCAAATTTCGTTCTTCTATGTTGAAGCGTTCGTTTGCAGTAACAGTTTGAATTTTTAGGTTTCACTCTGTTTACTCCTATATTGATAGATGTATTTGGAACTCTAAATCCAACACGGTTTGTGCTAGCTTCTTGAAACTTGACACACTAAAGTAGTTTCACGTTCTATCTCTATGTTTTGTTTCCTCTTGAAGTAGCCCTAAGCAGTGACTGGCAAGAAACACTTTCATGGAAAGGGGTTGCCAAGCTTCCGAAAATTACGAATCTCCTGAAATCTCAGCAAATACTTTTTCAGCCAAACTGGATGATACTTTCAGGAAAGGATCAGTACACCAAGGCCACTTGGTTCCCCAAATTTCGTTCTTCTATGTTGAAGCGTTCGTTTCCAGTAACAGTTTGAATTCTTAGGTTTCACTCTGTTTACTCCTATATTGATAGATGTATTTGGAACTCTAAATCCAACACGGTTTGTGCTAGCTTCTTGAAACTTGACCCAATAAATTAGTTTCACGTTCTATCTCTATGTTTTGTTTCCTCTTGATGTAGCCCTAAGCAGTGACTGGCGAGAAACACTTTCATGGAAAGGGGTTGCCAAGCTTCCAAAAATTACGAATCTCCAGAAATCTCAGCAAATACTTTTTCACCCAAACTGGATGATACTTTCAGGTAATGATCAGTACACTAAGGCGACTTGGTTTCCCAAATTTCGTTCTTCTATGTTGAAGCGTTCGTTTCCAGTAACAGTTTGAATTTTTAGGTTTCACTCTGTTTACTCCTATATTGATAGATGTATTTGGAACTCTAAATCCAACACGGTTTGTGCTAGCTTCTTGAAACTTGACACAATAAATTAGTTTCACGTTCTATCTCTATGTTGTGTTTCCTCTTGATGTAGCCCTAAGCAGTGACTGGCGAGAAACACTTTCAAGGAAAGGGGTTGCCAAGCTTCCAAAAATTACGAATCTCCAGAAATCTCAGCAAATATTTTTTCACCCAAACTGGATGATACTTTCAGGTAATGATCAGTACACTAAGGCGACTTGGTTTCCCAAATTTCGTTCTTCTATGTTGAAGCGTTCGTTTCCAGTAACAGTTTGAATTTTTAGGTTTCACTCTGTTTACTCCTATATTGATAGATGTATTTGGAACTCTATCCAACACGGTTTGTGCTAGCTTCTTGAAACTTGACACAATAAAGTAGTTTCACATTCTCTCTCTATGTTTTGTTTCCTCTTGATGTAGAGCTAAGCAGTGACTGGCGAGAAACACTTTCATGGAAAGGGGTTGCCAAGCTTCCAAAAATTACGAATCTCCAGAAATCTCAACAAATACTTTTTCACCCAAACTGGATGATACTTTCAGGTAATGATCAGTACACTAAGGCGACTTGGTTTCCCAAATTTCGTTCTTCTATGTTGAAGCGTTCGTTTCCAGTAACAGTTTGAATTTTTAGGTTTCACTCTTTTTACTCCTATATTGATAGATGTATTTGGAACTCTAAATCCAACACGGTTTGTGCTAGCTTCTTGAAACTTGACACAGTACAGTAGTTTCACGTTCTATCTCTATGTTTTGTTTCCTCTTGATGTAGCCCTAAGCAGTGACTGGCGAGAAACACTTTCATGGAAAGGGGTTGCCAAGCTTCCAAAAATTACGAATCTCCAGAAATCTCAGCAAATACTTTTTCACCCAAAATGGATGATACTTTCAGGTAATGATCAGTACACTAAGGCGACTTGGTTCCCCGCATGTCGTTCTGCTACGTTGAAGCGTTCGTTTCCAGTAACAGTTTGAATTTTTAGGTATCACTCTGTTTTCTCCTATATTGATAGATGTATTTGGAACTCTAAATCCAACACGGTTTGTGCTAGCTTCTTGAAAGTTGACACAACAAAGTAGTTTCACGTTCTATCTCTATGTTTTGTTTCCTCTTGATGTAGCCCTAAGCAGTGACTGGCGAGAAACACTTTCATGGAAAGGGGTTGCCAAGCTTCCAAAAATTACGAATCTCCAAAAATCTCAGCAAATACTTTTTCACCCAAACTGGATGATACTTTCAGGTAATGATCAGTACACTAAGGCGACTTGGTTCCCCACATTTCGTTCTTCTACGTTGAAGCGTTCGTTTCCAGTAACAGTTTTAATTTTTGGTTTCACTCTGTTTTCTCTTATATTGATAGATGTATTTGGAACTCTAAATCCAACACGGTTTGTGCTAGCTTCTTGAAACTTGACACAATAAAGTAGTTTCACGTTCTATCTCTATGTTTTGTTTCCTCTTGATGTAGCCCTAAGCAGTGACTGGCGAGAAACACTTTCATGGAAAGGGGTTGCCAAGCTTCCAAAAATTACGAATCTCCAGAAATCTCAGCAAATACTTTTTTACCCAAACTGGATGATACTTTCAGGTAATGATCAGTACACTAAGGCGACTTGGTTCCCCACATTTCGTTCTTCTACGTTGAAGCGTTCGTTTCCAGTAACAGTTTTAATTTTTAGGTTTCACTCTGTTTTCTCCTATATTGATAAATGTATTTGGAACTCTAAATCCAACACGGTTTGTGCTAGCTTCTTGAAACTTGACACAATAAAGTAGTTTCACGTTCTATCTCTATGTTTTGTTTCCTCTTGCTGTAGCCCTAAGCAGTGACTGGCGAGAAACACTTTCATGGAAAGGGGTTGCCAAGCTTCCAAAAATTACGAATCTCCAGAAATCTCAGCAAATACTTTTTCACCCAAACTGGATGATACTTTCAGGTAATGATCAGTACACTAAGGCGACTTGGTTTCCCAAATTTCGTTCTTCTATGTTGAAGCGTTCGTTTCCAGTAACAGTTTGAATTTTTAGGTTTCACTCTTTTTACTCCTATATTGATAGATGTATTTGGAACTCTAAATCCAACACGGTTTGTGCTAGCTTCTTGAAACTTGACACAGTACAGTAGTTTCACGTTCCGTCTCTATGTATTGTTTCCTCTTGATGTAGCCCTAAGCAGTGACTGGCGAGAAACACTTTCATGGAAAGGGGTTGCCAAGCTTCCAAAAATTACGAATCTCCAGAAATCTCAGCCAATACTTTTTCACCCAAAATGGATGATACTTTCAGGTAATGATCAGTACACTAAGGCGACTTGGTTCCCAAAATTTCGTTCTTCTATGTTGAAGCATTCGTTTCCAGTAACAGTTTGAATTTTTAGGTTTCACTCTGTTTTCTCCTATATTGATAGATGTATTTGGAACTCTAAATCCAACATGGTTTGTGCTAGCTTCTTGAAACTTGACACAATAAAGTAGTTTCACGTTCTATCTCTATGTTTTGTTTCCTCTTGATGTAGCCCTAAGCAGTGACTGGCGAGAAAAAATTTCATGGAAAGGGGTTGCCAAGCTTCCAAAAATTACGAATCTCCAGATATCTCAGCAAATACTTTTTCACCCAAACTGGATGATACTTTCAGGTAATGATCAGTACACTAAGGCGACTTGGTTTCCCAAATTTCGTTCTTCTATGTTGAAGCGTTCGTTTCCAGTATCAGTTTGAACCTTTAGGTTTCACTCTGTTTACTCCTATATTGATAGATGTATTTGGAACTCTAAATCCAACACGGTTTGTGCTAGCTTCTTGAAACTTGACACAGTACAGTAGTTTCACGTTCTATCTCTATGTTTTGTTTCCTCTTGATGTAAACCTAAGCAGTGACTGGCGAGAAACACTTTCATGGAAAGGGGTTGCCAAGCTTCCAAAAATTACGAATCTCCAGAAATCTCAGCAAATACTTTTTCACCCAAAATGGATGATACTTTCAGGTAATGATCAGTACACTAAGGTGACTTGGTTCCCAAAATTTCGTTCTTCTATGTTGAAGCATTCGTTTCCAGTAACAGTTTGAATTTTTAGGTTTCACTGTGTTTTCTCCTATATTGATGGATGTATTTGGAACTCTAAATCCAACACGGTTTGTGCTAGCTTCTTGAAACTTGACACAATAAAGTAGTTTCACGTTCTATCTCTATGTTTTGTTTCCTCTTGATGTAGCCCTAAGCAGTGACTGGCGAGAAACACTTTCATGGAAAGGGGTTGCCAAGCTTCCAAAAATTACGAATCTCCAGAAATCTCAGCAAATACTTTTTCACCCAAACTGGATGATACTTTCAAGTAATGATCAGTACACTAAGGCGACTTGGTTCCCAAATTTTCGTTCTTCTACGTTGAAGCATTCGTTTCCAGTAACAGTTTGAATTTTTAGGTTTCACTCTGTTTTCTCCTATATTGATAGATGTATTTGGAACTCTAAATCCAACACGGTTTATGCTAGCTTCTTGAAACTTGACACAGTACAGTAGTTTCACGTTCTATCTCTATGTTTTGTTTCCTCTTGCTGTAGCCCTAAGCAGTGACTGGCGAGAAACACTTTCATGGAAAGGGGTTGCCAAACTTCCAAAAATTACGAATCTCCAGAAATCTCAGCAAATACTTTTTCACCCAAACTGGATGATACTTTCAGGTAATGATCAGTACACTAAGGCGACTTGGTTTCCCAAATTTCGTTATTCTATGTTGAAGCGTTCGTTTCCAGTAACAGTTTGAATTTTTAGGTTTCACTCTTTTTACTCCTATATTGATAGATGTATTTGGAACTCTAAATCCAACACGGTTTGTGCTAGCTTCTTGAAACTTGACACAGTACAGTAGTTTCACGTTCCGTCTCTATGTATTGCTTCCTCTTGATGTAGCCCTAAGCAGTGACTGGCGAGAAACACTTTCATGGAAAGGGGTTGCCAAGCTTCCAAAAATTACGAATCTCCAGAAATCTCAGCAAATACTTTTTCACCCAAAATGGATGATACTTTCATGTAATGATCAGTACACTAAGGCGACTTGGTTCCCAAAATTACGTTCTTCTATGTTGAAGCATTCGTTTCCAGTAACAGTTTGAATTTTTAATTTTCACTCTGTTTTCTCCTATAGTGATAGATGTATTTGGAACTCTAAATCCAACACGGTTTGTGCTAGCTTCTTGAAACTTGACACAATAAAGTAGTTTCACGTTCTATCTCTATGTTTTGTTTCCTCTTGATGTAGCCCTAAGCAGTGACTGGCGAGAAACACTTTCATGGAAAGGGGTTGCCAAGCTTCCAAAAATTACGAATCTCCAGAAATCTCAGCAAATACTTTTTCACCCAAACTGGATGATACTTTCAGGTAATGATCAGTACACTAAGGCGACTTGGTTCCCAAAATTTCGTTCTTCTATGTTGAAGCATTCGTTTCCAGTAACAGTTTGAATTTTTAGGTTTCACTCTGTTTTCTCCTATATTGATAGATGTATTTGGAACTCTAAATCCAACACGGTTTGTGCTAGCTTCTTGAAACTTGACACAATAAAGTAGTTTCACGTTCTATCTCTATGTTTTGTTTCCTCTTGATGTAGCCCTAAGCAGTGACTGGCGAGAAACACTTTCATGGAAAGGGGTTGCCAAGCTTCCAAAAATTACGAATCTCCAGAAATCTCAGCAAATACTTTTTCACCCAAACTGGATGATACTTTCAGGTAATGATCAGTACACTAAGGCGACTTTGTTCCCAAAATTTCGTTCTTCTATGTTGAAGCATTCGTTTCCAGTAACAGTTTGAATTTTTAGGTTTCACTCTGTTTTCTCCTATATTGATAGATGTATTTGGAACTCTAAATCCAACACGGTTTGTGCTAGCTTCTTGAAACTTGACACAATAAAGTAGTTTCACGTTCTATCTCTATGTTTTGTTTCCTCTTGCTGTAGCCCTAAGCAGTGACTGGCGAGAAACACTTTCATGGAAAGGGGTTGCCAAGCTTCCAAAAATTACGAATCTCCAGAAATCTCAGCAAATACTTTTTCACCCAAACTGGATGATACTTTCAGGTAATGATCAGTACACTAAGGCGACTTGGTTCCCCACATTTCGTTCTTCTACGTTGAAGCGTTCGTTTCCAGTAACAGTTTGAATTTTTAGGTTTCACTCTGTTTTCTCCTATATTGATAGATGTATTTGGAACTCTAAATCCAACACGGTTTGTGCTAGCTTCTTGAAACTTGACACAGTACAGTAGTTTCACGTTCTATCTGTATGTTTTGTTTCCTCTTGATGTAGCCCTAAGCAGTGACTGGCGAGAAACACTTTCATGGAAAGGGGTTGCCAAGCTTCCAAAAATTACGAATCTCCAGAAATCTCAGCAAATACTTTTTCACCCAAACTGGATGATACTTTCAGGTAATGATCAGTACACTAAGGCGACTTGGTTTCCCAAATTTCGTTCTTCTATGTTGAAGCGTTCGTTTCCAGTAACAGTTTGAACTTTTAGGTTTCACTCTGTTTACTCCTATATTGATAGATGTATTTGGAACTCTAAATCCAACACGGTTTGTGCTAGCTTCTTTAAACTTGACACAGTACAGTAGTTTCACGTTCTATCTCTATGTTTTGTTTCCTCTTGATGTAGCCCTAAGCAGTGACTGGCGAGAAACACTTTCATGGAAAGGGGTTGCCAAGCTTCCAAAAATTACGAATCTCCAGAAATCTCAGCAAATACTTTTTCACCCAAAATGGATGATACTTTCAAGTAATGATCAGTACACTAAGGCGACGTGGTTCCCAAAATTTCGTTCTTCTATGTTGATGCATTCGTTTCCAGTAACAGTTTGAATTTTTAGGTTTCACTCTGTTTTCTCCTATATTGATAGATGTATTTGGAACTCTAAATCCAACACGGTTTGTGCTAGCTTCTTGAAACTTGACACAATAAATTAGTTTCACGTTCTATCTCTATGTTTTGTTTCCTCTTGATGTAGCCCTAAGCAGTGACTGGCGAGAAACACTTTCATGGAAAGGGGTTGCCAAGCTTCCATAAATTATGAATCTCCAGAAATCTCAGCAAATACTTTTTCACCGAAACTGGATGATACTTTCAGGTAATGATCAGTACACTAAGGCGACTTGGTTTCCCAAACTTTTGTTCTTCTATGTTGAAGCATTCGTTTCCAGTAACAGTTTGAAGTTTTAGGTTTCACTCTGTTTTCTCCTATATTGATAGATGTATTTGGAACTCTAAATCCAACACGGTTTGTGCTAGCTTCTTGAAACTTGACACAATAAAGTAGATTCACGTTCTATCTCTATGTTTTGTTTCCTCTTGATGTAGCCCTAAGCAGTGACTGGCGAGAAACACTTTCATGGAAAGGGGTTGCCAAGCTTCCAAAAATTACGAATCTCCAGAAATCTCAGCAAATACTTTTTCACCCAAACTGGATGATACTTTCAGGTAATGATCAGTACACTAAGGCGACTTGGTTTCCCAAATTTCGTTCTTCTATGTTGAAGCATTCGTTTCCAGTAACAGTTTGAATTTTTAGGTTTCACTCTGTTTTCTCCTATATTGATAGATGTATTTGGAACTCTAAATCCAACACGGTTTGTGCTGGCTTCTTGAAACTTGACACAATAAAGTAGTTTCACGTTCTATCTCTATGTTTTGTTTCTTCTTGATGTAGCCCTAAGCAGTGACTGGCGAGAAACACTTTCATGGAAAGGGGTTGCCAAGCTTCCAAAAATTACGAATCTCCAGAAATCTCAGCAAATACTTTTTCACCCAAACTGGATGATACTTTCAGGTAATGATCAGTACACTAAGGCGACTTGGTTTCCCAAATTTCGTTCTTCTATGTTGAAGCGTTCGTTTCCAGTAACAGTTTGAATTTTTAGGTTTCACTCTGTTTTCTCCTATATTGATAGATGTATTTGGATCTCTAAATCCAACACGGTTTGTGCTAGCTTCTTGAAACTTGACACAATAAAGTAGTTTCACGTTCTATCTCTATGTTTTGTTTCCTCTTGATGTAGCCCTAAGCAGTGACTGGCGAGAAACACTTTCATGGAAAGGGGTTGCCAAGCTTCCAAAAATTACGAATCTCCAGAAATCTCAGCAAATACTTTTTCACCCAAACTGGATGATACTTTCAGGTAATGATCAGTACACTAAGCCCACTTGCTTCACTAAATTTTGTTCTTCTACGTTGAAGCGTTCGTTTCCAGTAACAGCTTGAATTTTTAGGTTTCACTCTTTTTACTCCTATATTGATAGATGTATTTGGAACTCTAAATCCAACACGGTTTATGCTAGCTTCTTGAAACTTGACACAGTACAGTAGTTTCACGTTCTGTCTCTATGTATTGTTTCCTCTTGATGTAGCCCTAAGCAGTGACTGGCGAGAAACACTTTCATGGAAAGGGGTTGCCAAGCTTCCAAAAATTACGAATCTCCAGAAATCTCAGCAAATACTTTTTCACCCAAACTGGATGATACTTTCAGGTAATGATCAGTACACTAAGGCGACTTGGTTTCCCAAATTTCGTTCTTCTATGTTGAAGCATTCGTTTCCAGTAACAGTTTGAATTTTTAGGTTTCACTCTGTTTTCTCCTATATTGATAGATGTATTTGGAACTCTAAATCCAACACGGTTTGTGCTGGCTTCTTGAAACTTGACACAATAAAGTAGTTTCACGTTCTATCTCTATGTTTTGTTTCTTCTTGATGTAGCCCTAAGCAGTGACTGGCGAGAAACACTTTCATGGAAAGGGGTTGCCAAGCTTCCAAAAATTACGAATCTCCAGAAATCTCAGCAAATACTTTTTCACCCAAACTGGATGATACTTTCAGGTAATGATCAGTACACTAAGGCGACTTGGTTTCCCAAATTTCGTTCTTCTATGTTGAAGCATTCGTTTCCAGTAACAGTTTGAATTTTTAGGTTTCACTCTGTTTTCTCCTATATTGATAGATGTATTTGGAACTCTAAATCCAACACGGTTTGTGCTAGCTTCTTGAAACTTGACACAGTACAGTAGTTTCACGTTCTATCTCTATGTTTTGTTTCCTCTTGATGTAGCCCTAAGCAGTGACTGGCGAGAAACACTTTCATGGAAAGGGGTTGCCAAGCTTCCAAAAATTACGAATCTCCAGAAATCTCAGCAAATACTTTTTCACCCAAAATGGATGATACTTTCAAGTAATGATCAGTACACTAAGGCGACTTGGTTCCCAAAATTTCGTTCTTCTATGTTGAAGCATTCGTTTCCAGTAACAGTTTGAATTTTTAGGTTTCACTCTGTTTTCTCCTATATTGATAGATGTATTTGGAACTCTAAATCCAACACGGTTTGTGCTAGCTTCTTGAAACTTGACACAATAAAGTAGTTTCACGTTCTATCTCTATGTTTTTTTTTCCTCTTGATGTAGCCCTAAGCAGTGACTGGCGAGAAACACTTTCATGGAAAGGGGTTGCCAAGCTTCCAAAAATTACGAATCTCCAGAAATCTCAGCAAATACTTTTTCACCCAAAATGGATGATACTTTGAGGTAATGATCAGTACACTAAGGCGACTTGGTTCCCAAAATTTCGTTCTTCTATGTTGAAGCATTCGTTTCCAGTAACAGTTTGAATTTTTAGGTTTCACTCTGTTTTCTCCTATTTTGATAGATGTATTTGGAACTCTAAATCCAACACGGTTTGTGCTAGCTTCTTGAAACTTGACACAATAAAGTAGTTTCACGTTCTATCTCTATGTTTTGTTTCCTCTTGCTGTAGCCCTAAGCAGTGACTGGCGAGAAACACTTTCATGGAAAGGGGTTGCCAAGCTTCCAAAAATTACGAATCTCCAGAAATCTCAGCAAATACTTTTTCACCCAAACTGGATGATACTTTCAGGTAATGATCAGTACACTAAGGCGACTTGGTTCCTCACATTTCGTTCTTCTACGTTGAAGCGTTCGTTTCCAGTAACAGTTTGAATTTTTGGTTTCACTCTGTTTTCTCTTATATTGATAGATGTATTTGGAACTCTAAATCCAACACGGTTTGTGCTAGCTTCTTGAAACTTGACACAATAAAGTAGTTTCACGTTCTATCTCTATGTTTTGTTTCCTCTTGATGTAGCCCTAAGCAGTGACTGGCGAGAAACACTTTCATGGAAAGGGGTTGCCAAGCTTCCAAAAATTACAAATCTCCAGAAATCTCAGCAAATACTTTTTCACCCAAAATGGATGATACTTTCAGGTAATGATCAGTACACTAAGGCGACTTGGTTCCCCACATTTCGTTCTTCTACGTTGAAGTGTTCGTTTCCAGTAACAGTATGAATTTTTAGGTTTCACTCTGTTTTCTCCTATATTGATAGATGTATTTGGAACTCTAAATCCAACACGGTTTGTGCTAGCTTCTTGAAACTTGACACAATAAAGTAGTTTCACGTTCTATCTCTATGTTTTGTTTCCTCTTGATGTAGCCCTAAGCAGTGACTGGCGAGAAACACTTTCATGGAAAGGGGTTGCCAAGCTTCCAAAAATTACGAATCTCCAGAAATCTCAGCAAATACTTTTTCACCCAAACTAGATGATACTTTCAGGTAATGATCAGTACACTAAGGCGACTTGGTTTCCCAAATTTCGTTCTTCTATGTTGAAGCGTTCGTTTCCAGTAACAGTTTGAATTTTTAGGTTTCACTCTGTTTTCTCCTATATTGATAGATGTATTTGGAACTCTAAATCCAACACGGTTTGTGCTAGCTTCTTGAAACTTGACACAATAAAGTAGTTTCACGTTCTATCTCTATGTTTTGTTTCCTCTTGATGTAGCCCTAAGCAGTGACTGGCGAGAAACACTTTCATGGAAAGGGGTTGCCAAGCTTCCAAAAATTACGAATCTCCAGAAATCTCAGCAAATACTTTTTCACCCAAACTGGATGATACTTTCAGGTAATGATCAGTACACTAAGGCGACTTGGTTTCCCAAATTTCGTTCTTCTATGTTGAAGCGTTCGTTTCCAGTAACAGTTTGAACTTTTAGGTTTCACTCTGTTTACTCCTATATTGATAGATGTATTTGGAACTCTAAATCCAACACGGTTTGTGCTAGCTTCTTGAAACTTGACACAGTACAGTAGTTTCACGTTCTATCTCTATGTTTTGTTTCCTCTTGATGTAGCCCTAAGCAGTGACTGGCGAGTAACACTTTCATGGAAAGGGGTTGCCAAGCTTCCAAAAATTACGAATCTCCAGAAATCTCAGCAAATACTTTTTCACCCAAAATGGATGATACTTTCAAGTAATGATCAGTACACTAAGGCGACTTGGTTCCCAAAATTTCGTTCTTCTATGTTGAAGCATTCGTTTCCAGTAACAGTTTGAATTTTTAGGTTTCACTCTGTTTTCTCCTATATTGATAGATGTATTTGGAACTCTAAATCCAACACGGTTTGTGCTAGCTTCTTGAAACTTGACACAATAAAGTAGTTTCACGTTCTATCTCTATGTTTTTTTTCCTCTTGATGTAGCCCTAAGCAGTGACTGGCGAGAAACACTTTCATGGAAAGGGGTTGCCAAGCTTCCAAAAATTACGAATCTCCAGAAATCTCAGCAAATACTTTTTCACCCAAAATGGATGATACTTTGAGGTAATGATCAGTACACTAAGGCGACTTGGTTCCCAAAATTTCGTTCTTCTATGTTGAAGCATTCGTTTCCAGTAACAGTTTGAATTTTTAGGTTTCACTCTGTTTTCTCCTACTTTGATAGATGTATTTGGAACTCTAAATCCAACACGGTTTGTGCTAGCTTCTTGAAACTTGACACAATAAAGTAGTTTCACGTTCTATCTCTATGTTTTGTTTCCTCTTGCTGTAGCCCTAAGCAGTGACTGGCGAGAAACACTTTCATGGAAAGGGGTTGCCAAGCTTCCAAAAATTACGAATCTCCAGAAATCTCAGCAAATACTTTTTCACCCAAACAGGATGATACTTTCAGGTAATGATCAGTACACTAAGGCGACTTGGTTCCCCACATTTCGTTCTTCTACGTTGAAGCGTTCGTTTCCAGTAACAGTTTGAATTTTTGGTTTCACTCTGTTTTCTCTTATATTGATAGATGTATTTGGAACTCTATATCCAACACGGTTTGTGCTAGCTTCTTGAAACTTGACACAATAAAGTAGTTTCACGTTCTATCTCTATGTTTTGTTTCCTCTTGATGTAGCCCTAAGCAGTGACTGGCGAGAAACACTTTCATGGAAAGGGGTTGCCAAGCTTCCAAAAATTACGAATCTCCAGAAATCTCAGCAAATACTTTTTCACCCAAACTGGATGATACTTTCAGGTAATGATCAGTACACTAAGGCGACTTGGTTTCCCAAATTTCGTTCTTTTATGTTGAAGCGTTTGTTTCCAGTAACAGTTTGAACCTTTAGGTTTCACTCTGTTTACTCCTATATTGATAGATGTATTTGGAACTCTAAATCCAACACGGTTTGTGCTAGCTTCTTGAAACTTGACACAGTACAGTAGTTTCACGTTCTATCTCTATGTTTTGTTTCCTCTTGATGTAGCCCTAAGCAGTGACTGGCGAGAAACACTTTCATGGAAAGGGGTTGCCAAGCTTCCAAAAATTACGAATCTCCAGAAATCTCAGCAAATACTTTTTCACCCAAAATGGATGATACTTTCAGGTAATGATCAGTACACTAAGGCGACTTGGTTCCCAAAATTTCGTTCTTCTATGTTGAAGCATTCGTTTCCAGTAACAGTTTGAATTTTTAGGTTTCACTCTGTTTTCTCCTATATTGATAGATGTATTTGGAACTCTAAATCCAACATGGTTTGTGCTAGCTTCTTGAAACTTGACACAATAAAGTAGTTTCACGTTCTATCTCTATGTTTTGTTTCCTCTTGCTGTAGCCCTAAGCAGTGACTGGCGAGAAAAAATTTCATGGAAAGGGGTTGCCAAGCTTCCAAAAATTACGAATCTCCAGAAATCTCAGCAAATACTTTTTCACCCAAACTGGATGATACTTTCAGGTAATGATCAGTACACTAAGGCGACTTGGTTTCCCAAATTTCGTTCTTCTATGTTGAAGCGTTCGTTTCCAGTAACAGTTTGAACCTTTAGGTTTCACTCTGTTTACTCCTATATTGATAGATGTATTTGGAACTCTAAATCCAACACGGTTTGTGCTAGCTTCTTGAAACTTGACACAGTACAGTAGTTTCACGTTCTATCTCTATGTTTTGTTTCCTCTTGATGTAAACCTAAGCAGTGACTGGCGAGAAACACTTTCATGGAAAGGGGTTGGCAAGCTTCCAAAAATTACGAATCTCCAGAAATCTCAGCAAATACTTTTTCACCCAAAATGGATGATACTTTCAGGTAATGATCAGTACACTAAGGCGACTTGGTTCCCAAAATTTCGTTCTTCTATGTTGAAGCATTCGTTTCCAGTAACAGTTTGAATTTTTAGGTTTCACTCTGTTTTCTCCTATATTGATAGATGTATTTGGAACTCTAAATCCAACACGGTTTGTGCTAGCTTCTTGAAACTTGACACAATAAAGTAGTTTCACGTTCTATCTCTATGTTTTGTTTCCTCTTGCTGTAGCCCTAAGCAGTGACTGGCGAGAAACACTTTCATGGAAAGGGGTTGCCAAGCTTCCAAAAATTACGAATCTCCAGAAATCTCAGCAAATACTTTTTCACCCAAACTGGATGATACTTTCAGGTAATGATCAGTACACTAAGGCGACTTGGTTTCCCAAATTTCGTTCTTCTATGTTGAAGCGTTCGTTTCCAGTAACAGTTTGAATTTTTAGGTTTCACTCTGTTTTCTCCTATATTGATAGATGTATTTGGATCTCTAAATCCAACACGGTTTGTGCTAGCTTCTTGAAACTTGACACAATAAAGTAGTTTCACGTTCTATCTCTATGTTTTGTTTCCTCTTGATGTAGCCCTAAGCAGTGACTGGCGAGAAACACTTTCATGGAAAGGGGTTGCCAAGCTTCCAAAAATTACGAATCTCCAGAAATCTCAGCAAATACTTTTTCACCCAAACTGGATGATACTTTCAGGTAATGATCAGTACACTAAGCCCACTTGCTTCACTAAATTTTGTTCTTCTACGTTGAAGCGTTCGTTTCCAGTAACAGCTTGAATTTTTAGGTTTCACTCTTTTTACTCCTATATTGATAGATGTATTTGGAACTCTAAATCCAACACGGTTTATGCTAGCTTCTTGAAACTTGACACAGTACAGTAGTTTCACGTTCTGTCTCTATGTATTGTTTCCTCTTGATGTAGCCCTAAGCAGTGACTGGCGAGAAACACTTTCATGGAAAGGGGTTGCCAAGCTTCCAAAAATTACGAATCTCCAGAAATCTCAGCAAATACTTTTTCACCCAAACTGGATGATACTTTCAGGTAATGATCAGTACACTAAGGCGACTTGGTTTCCCAAATTTCGTTCTTCTATGTTGAAGCATTCGTTTCCAGTAACAGTTTGAATTTTTAGGTTTCACTCTGTTTTCTCCTATATTGATAGATGTATTTGGAACTCTAAATCCAACACGGTTTGTGCTGGCTTCTTGAAACTTGACACAATAAAGTAGTTTCACGTTCTATCTCTATGTTTTGTTTCTTCTTGATGTAGCCCTAAGCAGTGACTGGCGAGAAACACTTTCATGGAAAGGGGTTGCCAAGCTTCCAAAAATTACGAATCTCCAGAAATCTCAGCAAATACTTTTTCACCCAAACTGGATGATACTTTCAGGTAATGATCAGTACACTAAGGCGACTTGGTTTCCCAAATTTCGTTCTTCTATGTTGAAGCATTCGTTTCCAGTAACAGTTTGAATTTTTAGGTTTCACTCTGTTTTCTCCTATATTGATAGATGTATTTGGAACTCTAAATCCAACACGGTTTGTGCTAGCTTCTTGAAACTTGACACAGTACAGTAGTTTCACGTTCTATCTCTATGTTTTGTTTCCTCTTGATGTAGCCCTAAGCAGTGACTGGCGAGAAACACTTTCATGGAAAGGGGTTGCCAAGCTTCCAAAAATTACGAATCTCCAGAAATCTCAGCAAATACTTTTTCACCCAAAATGGATGATACTTTCAAGTAATGATCAGTACACTAAGGCGACTTGGTTCCCAAAATTTCGTTCTTCTATGTTGAAGCATTCGTTTCCAGTAACAGTTTGAATTTTTAGGTTTCACTCTGTTTTCTCCTATATTGATAGATGTATTTGGAACTCTAAATCCAACACGGTTTGTGCTAGCTTCTTGAAACTTGACACAATAAAGTAGTTTCACGTTCTATCTCTATGTTTTTTTTCCTCTTGATGTAGCCCTAAGCAGTGACTGGCGAGAAACACTTTCATGGAAAGGGGTTGCCAAGCTTCCAAAAATTACGAATCTCCAGAAATCTCAGCAAATACTTTTTCACCCAAAATGGATGATACTTTGAGGTAATGATCAGTACACTAAGGCGACTTGGTTCCCAAAATTTCGTTCTTCTATGTTGAAGCATTCGTTTCCAGTAACAGTTTGAATTTTTAGGTTTCACTCTGTTTTCTCCTATTTTGATAGATGTATTTGGAACTCTAAATCCAACACGGTTTGTGCTAGCTTCTTGAAACTTGACACAATAAAGTAGTTTCACGTTCTATCTCTATGTTTTGTTTCCTCTTGCTGTAGCCCTAAGCAGTGACTGGCGAGAAACACTTTCATGGAAAGGGGTTGCCAAGCTTCCAAAAATTACGAATCTCCAGAAATCTCAGCAAATACTTTTTCACCCAAACTGGATGATACTTTCAGGTAATGATCAGTACACTAAGGCGACTTGGTTCCTCACATTTCGTTCTTCTACGTTGAAGCGTTCGTTTCCAGTAACAGTTTGAATTTTTGGTTTCACTCTGTTTTCTCTTATATTGATAGATGTATTTGGAACTCTAAATCCAACACGGTTTGTGCTAGCTTCTTGAAACTTGACACAATAAAGTAGTTTCACGTTCTATCTCTATGTTTTGTTTCCTCTTGATGTAGCCCTAAGCAGTGACTGGCGAGAAACACTTTCATGGAAAGGGGTTGCCAAGCTTCCAAAAATTACAAATCTCCAGAAATCTCAGCAAATACTTTTTCACCCAAAATGGATGATACTTTCAGGTAATGATCAGTACACTAAGGCGACTTGGTTCCCCACATTTCGTTCTTCTACGTTGAAGTGTTCGTTTCCAGTAACAGTATGAATTTTTAGGTTTCACTCTGTTTTCTCCTATATTGATAGATGTATTTGGAACTCTAAATCCAACACGGTTTGTGCTAGCTTCTTGAAACTTGACACAATAAAGTAGTTTCACGTTCTATCTCTATGTTTTGTTTCCTCTTGATGTAGCCCTAAGCAGTGACTGGCGAGAAACACTTTCATGGAAAGGGGTTGCCAAGCTTCCAAAAATTACGAATCTCCAGAAATCTCAGCAAATACTTTTTCACCCAAACTAGATGATACTTTCAGGTAATGATCAGTACACTAAGGCGACTTGGTTTCCCAAATTTCGTTCTTCTATGTTGAAGCGTTCGTTTCCAGTAACAGTTTGAATTTTTAGGTTTCACTCTGTTTTCTCCTATATTGATAGATGTATTTGGAACTCTAAATCCAACACGGTTTGTGCTAGCTTCTTGAAACTTGACACAATAAAGTAGTTTCACGTTCTATCTCTATGTTTTGTTTCCTCTTGATGTAGCCCTAAGCAGTGACTGGCGAGAAACACTTTCATGGAAAGGGGTTGCCAAGCTTCCAAAAATTACGAATCTCCAGAAATCTCAGCAAATACTTTTTCACCCAAACTGGATGATACTTTCAGGTAATGATCAGTACACTAAGGCGACTTGGTTTCCCAAATTTCGTTCTTCTATGTTGAAGCGTTCGTTTCCAGTAACAGTTTGAACTTTTAGGTTTCACTCTGTTTACTCCTATATTGATAGATGTATTTGGAACTCTAAATCCAACACGGTTTGTGCTAGCTTCTTGAAACTTGACACAGTACAGTAGTTTCACGTTCTATCTCTATGTTTTGTTTCCTCTTGATGTAGCCCTAAGCAGTGACTGGCGAGTAACACTTTCATGGAAAGGGGTTGCCAAGCTTCCAAAAATTACGAATCTCCAGAAATCTCAGCAAATACTTTTTCACCCAAAATGGATGATACTTTCAAGTAATGATCAGTACACTAAGGCGACTTGGTTCCCAAAATTTCGTTCTTCTATGTTGAAGCATTCGTTTCCAGTAACAGTTTGAATTTTTAGGTTTCACTCTGTTTTCTCCTATATTGATAGATGTATTTGGAACTCTAAATCCAACACGGTTTGTGCTAGCTTCTTGAAACTTGACACAATAAAGTAGTTTCACGTTCTATCTCTATGTTTTTTTTCCTCTTGATGTAGCCCTAAGCAGTGACTGGCGAGAAACACTTTCATGGAAAGGGGTTGCCAAGCTTCCAAAAATTACGAATCTCCAGAAATCTCAGCAAATACTTTTTCACCCAAAATGGATGATACTTTGAGGTAATGATCAGTACACTAAGGCGACTTGGTTCCCAAAATTTCGTTCTTCTATGTTGAAGCATTCGTTTCCAGTAACAGTTTGAATTTTTAGGTTTCACTCTGTTTTCTCCTATTTTGATAGATGTATTTGGAACTCTAAATCCAACACGGTTTGTGCTAGCTTCTTGAAACTTGACACAATAAAGTAGTTTCACGTTCTATCTCTATGTTTTGTTTCCTCTTGCTGTAGCCCTAAGCAGTGACTGGCGAGAAACACTTTCATGGAAAGGGGTTGCCAAGCTTCCAAAAATTACGAATCTCCAGAAATCTCAGCAAATACTTTTTCACCCAAACAGGATGATACTTTCAGGTAATGATCAGTACACTAAGGCGACTTGGTTCCCCACATTTCGTTCTTCTACGTTGAAGCGTTCGTTTCCAGTAACAGTTTGAATTTTTGGTTTCACTCTGTTTTCTCTTATATTGATAGATGTATTTGGAACTCTATATCCAACACGGTTTGTGCTAGCTTCTTGAAACTTGACACAATAAAGTAGTTTCACGTTCTATCTCTATGTTTTGTTTCCTCTTGATGTAGCCCTAAGCAGTGACTGGCGAGAAACACTTTCATGGAAAGGGGTTGCCAAGCTTCCAAAAATTACGAATCTCCAGAAATCTCAGCAAATACTTTTTCACCCAAACTGGATGATACTTTCAGGTAATGATCAGTACACTAAGGCGACTTGGTTTCCCAAATTTCGTTCTTTTATGTTGAAGCGTTTGTTTCCAGTAACAGTTTGAACCTTTAGGTTTCACTCTGTTTACTCCTATATTGATAGATGTATTTGGAACTCTAAATCCAACACGGTTTGTGCTAGCTTCTTGAAACTTGACACAGTACAGTAGTTTCACGTTCTATCTCTATGTTTTGTTTCCTCTTGATGTAGCCCTAAGCAGTGACTGGCGAGAAACACTTTCATGGAAAGGGGTTGCCAAGCTTCCAAAAATTACGAATCTCCAGAAATCTCAGCAAATACTTTTTCACCCAAAATGGATGATACTTTCAGGTAATGATCAGTACACTAAGGCGACTTGGTTCCCAAAATTTCGTTCTTCTATGTTGAAGCATTCGTTTCCAGTAACAGTTTGAATTTTTAGGTTTCACTCTGTTTTCTCCTATATTGATAGATGTATTTGGAACTCTAAATCCAACACGGTTTGTGCTAGCTTCTTGAAACTTGACACAATAAAGTAGTTTCACGTTCTATCTCTATGTTTTTTTTCCTCTTGATGTAGCCCTAAGCAGTGACTGGCGAGAAACACTTTCATGGAAAGGGGTTGCCAAGCTTCCAAAAATTACGAATCTCCAGAAATCTCAGCAAATACTTTTTCACCCAAAATGGATGATACTTTGAGGTAATGATCAGTACACTAAGGCGACTTGGTTCCCAAAATTTCGTTCTTCTATGTTGAAGCATTCGTTTCCAGTAACAGTTTGAATTTTTAGGTTTCACTCTGTTTTCTCCTATTTTGATAGATGTATTTGGAACTCTAAATCCAACACGGTTTGTGCTAGCTTCTTGAAACTTGACACAATAAAGTAGTTTCACGTTCTATCTCTATGTTTTGTTTCCTCTTGCTGTAGCCCTAAGCAGTGACTGGCGAGAAACACTTTCATGGAAAGGGGTTGCCAAGCTTCCAAAAATTACGAATCTCCAGAAATCTCAGCAAATACTTTTTCACCCAAACAGGATGATACTTTCAGGTAATGATCAGTACACTAAGGCGACTTGGTTCCCCACATTTCGTTCTTCTACGTTGAAGCGTTCGTTTCCAGTAACAGTTTGAATTTTTGGTTTCACTCTGTTTTCTCTTATATTGATAGATGTATTTGGAACTCTATATCCAACAAGGTTTGTGCTAGCTTCTTGAAACTTGACACAATAAAGTAGTTTCACGTTCTATCTCTATGTTTTGTTTCCTCTTGATGTAGCCCTAAGCAGTGACTGGCGAGAAACACTTTCATGGAAAGGGGTTGCCAAGCTTCCAAAAATTACGAATCTCCAGAAATCTCAGCAAATACTTTTTCACCCAAACTGGATGATACTTTCAGGTAATGATCAGTACACTAAGGCGACTTGGTTTCCCAAATTTCGTTCTTTTATGTTGAAGCGTTTGTTTCCAGTAACAGTTTGAACCTTTAGGTTTCACTCTGTTTACTCCCATATTGATAGATGTATTTGGAACTCTAAATCCAACACGGTTTGTGCTAGCTTCTTGAAACTTGACACAGTACAGTAGTTTCACGTTCTATCTCTATGTTTTGTTTCGTCTTGATGTAGCCCTAAGCAGTGACTGGCGAGAAACACTTTCATGGAAAGGGGTTGCCAAGCTTCCAAAAATTACGAATCTCCAGAAATCTCAGCAAATACTTTTTCACCCAAAATGGATGATACTTTCAGGTAATGATCAGTACACTAAGGCGACTTGGTTCCCAAAATTTCGTTCTTCTATGTTGAAGCATTCGTTTCCAGTAACAGTTTGAATTTTTAGGTTTCACTCTGTTTTCTCCTATATTGATAGATGTATTTGGAACTCTAAATCCAACATGGTTTGTGCTAGCTTCTTGAAACTTGACACAATAAAGTAGTTTCACGTTCTATCTCTATGTTTTGTTTCCTCTTGCTGTAGCCCTAAGCAGTGACTGGCGAGAAAAAATTTCATGGAAAGGGGTTGCCAAGCTTCCAAAAATTACGAATCTCCAGAAATCTCAGCAAATACTTTTTCACCCAAACTGGATGATACTTTCAGGTAATGATCAGTACACTAAGGCGACTTGGTTTCCCAAATTTCGTTCTTCTATGTTGAAGCGTTCGTTTCCAGTAACAGTTTGAACCTTTAGGTTTCACTCTGTTTACTCCTATATTGATAGATGTATTTGGAACTCTAAATCCAACACGGTTTGTGCTAGCTTCTTGAAACTTGACACAGTACAGTAGTTTCACGTTCTATCTCTATGTTTTGTTTCCTCTTGATGTAAACCTAAGCAGTGACTGGCGAGAAACACTTTCATGGAAAGGGGTTGGCAAGCTTCCAAAAATTACGAATCTCCAGAAATCTCAGCAAATACTTTTTCACCCAAAATGGATGATACTTTCAGGTAATGATCAGTACACTAAGGCGACTTGGTTCCCAAAATTTCGTTCTTCTATGTTGAAGCATTCGTTTCCAGTAACAGTTTGAATTTTTAGGTTTCACTCTGTTTTCTCCTATATTGATGGATGTATTTGGAACTCTAAATCCAACACGGTTTGTGCTAGCTTCTTGAAACTTGACACAATAAAGTAGTTTCACGTTCTATCTCTATGTTTTGTTTCCTCTTGATGTAGCCCTAAGCAGTGACTGGCGAGAAACACTTTCATGGAAAGGGGTTGCCAAGCTTCCAAAAATTATGAATCTCCAGAAATCTCAGCAAATACTTTTTCACCCAAACTGGATGATACTTTCAGGTAATGATCAGTACACTAAGGTGACTTGGTTCCCCACATTTCGTTCTTCTACGTTGAAGCGTTCGTTTCCAGTAACAGTTTGAATTTTTAGGTTTCACTCTGTTTTCTCCTATATTGATAGATGTATTTGGAACTCTAAATCCAACACGGTTTGTGCTAGCTTCTTGAAACTTGACACAATAAAGTAGTTTCACGTTCTATCTCTATGTTTTCTTTCCTCTTGATGTAGCCCTAAGCAGTGACTGGCGAGAAACACTTTCATGGAAAGGGGTTGCCAAGCTTCCAAAAATGACGAATCTCCAGAAATCTCAGCAAATACTTTTTCACCCAAACTGGATGATACTTTCAGGTAATGATCAGTACACTAAGGCGACTTGGTTTCCCAAATTTCGTTCTTCTATGTTGAAGCGTTCGTTTCCAGTAACAGTTTGAACCTTTAGATTTCACTCTGTTTACTCCTATATTGATAGATGTATTTGGAACTCTAAATCCAACACGGTTTGTGCTAGCTTCTTGAAACTTGACACAGTACAGTAGTTTCACGTTCTATCTCTATGTTTTGTTTCCTCTTGATGTTGCCCTAAGCAGTGACTGGCGAGAAACACTTTCATGGAAAGGGGTTGCCAAGCTTCCAAAAATTACGAATCTCCAGAAATCTCAGCAAATACTTTTTCACCCAAACTGGATGATACTTTCAGGTAATGATCAGTACACTAAGGCGACTTGGTTCCCAAAATTTCGTTCTTCTATGTTGAAGCATTCGTTTCCAGTAACAGTTTGAATTTTTAGGTTTCACTCTGTTTTCTCCTATATTGATAGATGTATTTGGAACTCTAAATCCAACACGGTTTGTGCTAGCTTCTTGAAACTTGACACAATAAAGTAGTTTCACGTTCTATCTCTATGTTTTGTTTCCTCTTGCTGTAGCCCTAAGCAGTGACTGGCGAGAAACACTTTCATGGAAAGGGGTTGCCAAGCTTCCAAAAATTACGAATCTCCAGAAATCTCAGCAAATACTTTTTCACCCAAACTGGATGATACTTTCAGGTAATGATCAGTACACTAAGGCGACTTGGTTCCCAAAATTTCGTTCTTCTATGTTGAAGCATTCGTTTCCAGTAACAGTTTGAATTTTTAGGTTTCACTCTGTTTTCTCCTATATTGATAGATGTATTTGGAACTCTAAATCCAACACGGTTTGTGCTAGCTTCTTGAAACTTGACACATTAAAGTAGTTTCACGTTCTATCTCTATGTTTTGTTTCCTCTTGCTGTAGCCCTAAGCAGTGACTGGCGAGAAACACTTTCATGGAAAGGGGTTGCCAAGCTTCCAAAAATTACGAATCTCCAGAAATCTCAGCAAATACTTTTTCACCCAAACTGGATGATACTTTCAGGTAATGATCAGTACACTAAGGCGACTTGGTTCCCCACATTTCGTTCTTCTACGTTGAAGCGTTCGTTTCCAGTAACAGTTTGAATTTTTAGGTTTCACTCTGTTTTCTCCTATATTGATAGATGTATTTGGAACTCTAAATCCAACACGGTTTGTGCTAGCTTCTTGAAACTTGACACAATAAAGTAGTTTCACGTTCTATCTCTATGTTTTGTTTCCTCTTGATGTAGCCCTAAGCAGTTACTGGCGAGAAACACTTTCATGGAAAGGGGTTGCCAAGCTTCCAAAAATTACGAATCTCCAGAAATCTCAGCAAATTCTTTTTCACCCAAAATGGATGATACTTTCAGGTAATGATCATTACACTAAGGCGACTTGGTTTCCCAAATTTCGTTCTTCTACGTTGAAGCGTTCGTTTCCAGTAACAGTTTGAATTTTTAGGTTTCACTCTGTTTTCTCCTATATTGATAGATGTATTTGGAACTCTAAATCCAACACGGTTTGTGCTGGCTTCTTGAAACTTGACACAATAAAGTAGTTTCACGTTCTATCTCTATGTTTTGTTTCTTCTTGATGTAGCCCTAAGCAGTGACTGGCGAGAAACACTTTCATGGAAAGGGGTTGCCAAGCTTCCAAAAATTACGAATCTCCAGAAATCTCAGCAAATACTTTTTCACCCAAACTGGATGATACTTTCAGGTAATGATCAGTACACTAAGGCGACTTGGTTTCCCAAATTTCGTTCTTCTATGTTGAAGCGTTCGTTTCCAGTAACAGTTTGAATTTTTAGGTTTCACTCTGTTTTCTCCTATATTGATAGATGTATTTGGAACTCTAAATCCAACACGGTTTGTGCTAGCTTCATGAAACTTGACACAATAAAGTAGTTTCACGTTCTATCTCTATGTTTTGTTTCCTCTTGATGTAGCCCTAAGCAGTGACTGGCGAGAAACACTTTCATGGAAAGGGGTTGCCAAGCTTCCAAAAATTACGAATCTCCAGAAATCTCAGCAAATACTTTTTCACCCAAACTGGATGATACTTTCAGGTAATGATCAGTACACTAAGCCCACTTGCTTCACCAAATTTTGTTCTTCTACGTTGAAGCGTTCGTTTCCAGTAACAGCTTGAATTTTTAGGTTTCACTCTTTTTACTCCTATATTGATAGATGTATTTGGAACTCTAAATCCAACACGGTTTATGCTAGCTTCTTGAAACTTGACACAGTACAGTAGTTTCACGTTCTGTCTCTATGTATTGTTTCCTCTTGATGTAGCCCTAAGCAGTGACTGGCGAGAAACACTTTCATGGAAAGGGGTTGCCAAGCTTCCAAAAATTACGAATCTCCAGAAATCTCAGCAAATACTTTTTCACCCAAACTGGATGATACTTTCAGGTAATGATCAGTACACTAAGGCGACTTGGTTTCCCAAATTTCGTTCTTCTATGTTGAAGCATTCGTTTCCAGTAACAGTTTGAATTTTTAGGTTTCACTCTGTTTTCTCCTATATTGATAGATGTATTTGGAACTCTAAATCCAACACGGTTTGTGCTGGCTTCTTGAAACTTGACACAATAAAGTAGTTTCACGTTCTATCTCTATGTTTTGTTTCTTCTTGATGTAGCCCTAAGCAGTGACTGGCGAGAAACACTTTCATGGAAAGGGGTTGCCAAGCTTCCAAAAATTACGAATCTCCAGAAATCTCAGCAAATACTTTTTCACCCAAACTGGATGATACTTTCAGGTAATGATCAGTACACTAAGGCGACTTGGTTTCCCAAATTTCGTTCTTCTATGTTGAAGCGTTCGTTTCCAGTAACAGTTTGAATTTTTAGGTTTCACTCTGTTTTCTCCTATATTGATAGATGTATTTGGATCTCTAAATCCAACACGGTTTGTGCTAGCTTCTTGAAACTTGACACAATAAAGTAGTTTCACGTTCTATCTCTATGTTTTGTTTCCTCTTGATGTAGCCCTAAGCAGTGACTGGCGAGAAACACTTTCATGGAAAGGGGTTGCCAAGCTTCCAAAAATTACGAATCTCCAGAAATCTCAGCAAATACTTTTTCACCCAAACTGGATGATACTTTCAGGTAATGATCAGTACACTAAGGCGACTTGGTTTCCCAAATTTCGTTCTTCTATGTTGAAGCATTCGTTTCCAGTAACAGTTTGAATTTTTAGGTTTCACTCTGTTTTCTCCTATATTGATAGATGTATTTGGAACTCTAAATCCAACACGGTTTGTGCTAGCTTCTTGAAACTTGACACAGTACAGTAGTTTCACGTTCTATCTCTATGTTTTGTTTCCTCTTGATGTAGCCCTAAGCAGTGACTGGCGAGAAACACTTTCATGGAAAGGGGTTGCCAAGCTTCCAAAAATTACGAATCTCCAGAAATCTCAGCAAATACTTTTTCACCCAAAATGGATGATACTTTGAGGTAATGATCAGTACACTAAGGCGACTTGGTTCCCAAAATTTCGTTCTTCTATGTTGAAGCATTCGTTTCCAGTAACAGTTTGAATTTTTAGGTTTCACTCTGTTTTCTCCTATTTTGATAGATGTATTTGGAACTCTAAATCCAACACGGTTTGTGCTAGCTTCTTGAAACTTGACACAATAAAGTAGTTTCACGTTCTATCTCTATGTTTTGTTTCCTCTTGCTGTAGCCCTAAGCAGTGACTGGCGAGAAACACTTTCATGGAAAGGGGTTGCCAAGCTTCCAAAAATTACGAATCTCCAGAAATCTCAGCAAATACTTTTTCACCCAAACTGGATGATACTTTCAGGTAATGATCAGTACACTAAGGCGACTTGGTTCCCCACATTTCGTTCTTCTACGTTGAAGCGTTCGTTTCCAGTAACAGTTTGAATTTTTGGTTTCACTCTGTTTTCTCTTATATTGATAGATGTATTTGGAACTCTATATCCAACACGGTTTGTGCTAGCTTCTTGAAACTTGACACAATAAAGTAGTTTCACGTTCTATCTCTATGTTTTGTTTCCTCTTGATGTAGCCCTAAGCAGTGACTGGCGAGAAACACTTTAATGGAAAGGGGTTGCCAAGCTTCCAAAAATTACGAATCTCCAGAAATCTCAGCAAATACTTTTTCACCCAAACTGGATGATACTTTCAGGTAATGATCAGTACACTAAGGCGACTTGGTTCCCCACATTTCGTTCTTCTACGTTGAAGTGTTCGTTTCCAGTAACAGTTTGAATTTTTAGGTTTCACTCTGTTTTCTCCTATATTGATAGATGTATTTGGAACTCTAAATCCAACACGGTTTGTGCTAGCTTCTTGAAACTTGACACAATAAAGTAGTTTCACGTTCTATCTGTATGTTTTGTTTCCTCTTGATGTAGCCCTAAGCAGTGACTGGCGAGAAACACTTTCATGGAAAGGGGTTGCCAAGCTTCCAAAAATTACGAATCTCCAGAAATCTCAGCAAATACTTTTTCACCCAAACTGGATGATACTTTCAGGTAATGATCAGTACACTAAGGCGACTTGGTTTCCCAAATTTCGTTCTTCTATGTTGAAGCGTTCGTTTCCAGTAACAGTTTGAACTTTTAGGTTTCACTCTGTTTACTCCTATATTGATAGATGTATTTGGAACTCTAAATCCAACACGGTTTGTGCTAGCTTCTTGAAACTTGACACAGTACAGTAGTTTCACGTTCTATCTCTATGTTTTGTTTCCTCTTGATGTAGCCCTAAGCAGTGACTGGCGAGAAACACTTTCATGGAAAGGGGTTGCCAAGCTTCCAAAAATTACGAATCTCCAGAAATCTCAGCAAATACTTTTTCACCCAAAATGGATGATACTTTCAAGTAATGATCAGTACACTAAGGCGACTTGGTTCCCAAAATTTCGTTCTTCTATGTTGAAGCATTCGTTTCCAGTAACAGTTTGAATTTTTAGGTTTCACTCTGTTTTCTCCTATATTGATAGATGTATTTGGAACTCTAAATCCAACACGGTTTGTGCTAGCTTCTTGAAACTTGACACAATAAAGTAGTTTCACGTTCTATCTCTATGTTTTTTTTCCTCTTGATGTAGCCCTAAGCAGTGACTGGCGAGAAACACTTTCATGGAAAGGGGTTGCCAAGCTTCCAAAAATTACGAATCTCCAGAAATCTCAGCAAATACTTTTTCACCCAAAATGGATGATACTTTGAGGGAATGATCAGTACACTAAGGCGACTTGGTTCCCAAAATTTCGTTCTTCTATGTTGAAGCATTCGTTTCCAGTAACAGTTTGAATTTTTAGGTTTCACTCTGTTTTCTCCTATTTTGATAGATGTATTTGGAACTCTAAATCCAACACGGTTTGTGCTAGCTTCTTGAAACTTGACACAATAAAGTAGTTTCACGTTCTATCTCTATGTTTTGTTTCCTCTTGCTGTAGCCCTAAGCAGTGACTGGCGAGAAACACTTTCATGGAAAGGGGTTGCCAAGCTTCCAAAAATTACGAATCTCCAGAAATCTCAGCAAATACTTTTTCACCCAAACTGGATGATACTTTCAGGTAATGATCAGTACACTAAGGCGACTTGGTTCCCCACATTTCGTTCTTCTACGTTGAAGCGTTCGTTTCCAGTAACAGTTTGAATTTTTGGTTTCACTCTGTTTTCTCTTATATTGATAGATGTATTTGGAACTCTATATCCAACATGGTTTGTGCTAGCTTCTTGAAACTTGACACAATAAAGTAGTTTCACGTTCTATCTCTATGTTTTGTTTCCTCTTGATGTAGCCCTAAGCAGTGACTGGCGAGAAACACTTTCATGGAAAGGGGTTGCCAAGCTTCCAAAAATTACGAATCTCCAGAAATCTCAGCAAATACTTTTTCACCCAAACTGGATGATACTTTCAGGTAATGATCAGTACACTAAGGCGACTTGGTTTCCCAAATTTCGTTCTTTTATGTTGAAGCGTTTGTTTCCAGTAACAGTTTGAACCTTTAGGTTTCACTCTGTTTACTCCTATATTGATAGATGTATTTGGAACTCTAAATCCAACACGGTTTGTGCTAGCTTCTTGAAACTTGACACAGTACAGTAGTTTCACGTTCTATCTCTATGTTTTGTTTCCTCTTGATGTAGCCCTAAGCAGTGACTGGCGAGAAACACTTTCATGGAAAGGGGTTGCCAAGCTTCCAAAAATTACGAATCTCCAGAAATCTCAGCAAATACTTTTTCACCCAAAATGGATGATACTTTCAGGTAATGATCAGTACACTAAGGCGACTTGGTTCCCAAAATTTCGTTCTTCTATGTTGAAGCATTCGTTTCCAGTAACAGTTTGAATTTTTAGGTTTCACTCTGTTTTCTCCTATATTGATAGATGTATTTGGAACTCTAAATCCAACATGGTTTGTGCTAGCTTCTTGAAACTTGACACAATAAAGTAGTTTCACGTTCTATCTCTATGTTTTGTTTCCTCTTGCTGTAGCCCTAAGCAGTGACTGGCGAGAAAAAATTTCATGGAAAGGGGTTGCCAAGCTTCCAAAAATTACGAATCTCCAGAAATCTCAGCAAATACTTTTTCACCCAAACTGGATGATACTTTCAGGTAATGATCAGTACACTAAGGCGACTTGGTTTCCCAAATTTCGTTCTTCTATGTTGAAGCGTTCGTTTCCAGTAACAGTTTGAACCTTTAGGTTTCACTCTGTTTACTCCTATATTGATAGATGTATTTGGAACTCTAAATCCAACACGGTTTGTGCTAGCTTCTTGAAACTTGACACAGTACAGTAGTTTCACGTTCTATCTCTATGTTTTGTTTCCTCTTGATGTAAACCTAAGCAGTGACTGGCGAGAAACACTTTCATGGAAAGGGGTTGGCAAGCTTCCAAAAATTACGAATCTCCAGAAATCTCAGCAAATACTTTTTCACCCAAAATGGATGATACTTTCAGGTAATGATCAGTACACTAAGGCGACTTGGTTCCCAAAATTTCGTTCTTCTATGTTGAAGCATTCGTTTCCAGTAACAGTTTGAATTTTTAGGTTTCACTCTGTTTTCTCCTATATTGATGGATGTATTTGGAACTCTAAATCCAACACGGTTTGTGCTAGCTTCTTGAAACTTGACACAGTACAGTAGTTTCACGTTCTATCTCTATGTTTTGTTTCCTCTTGATGTAAACCTAAGCAGTGACTGGCGAGAAACACTTTCATGGAAAGGGGTTGCCAAGCTTCCAAAAATTACGAATCTCCACAAATCTCAGCAAATACTTTTTCACCCAAAATGGATGATACTTTCAGGTAATGATCAGTACACTAAGGCGACTTGGTTCCCAAAATTTCGTTCTTCTATGTTGAAGCATTCGTTTCCAGTAACAGTTTGAATTTTTAGGTTTCACTCTGTTTTCTCCTATATTGATGGATGTATTTGGAACTCTAAATCCAACACGGTTTGTGCTAGCTTCTTGAAACTTGACACAATAAAGTAGTTTCACGTTCTATCTCTATGTTTTGTTTCCTCTTGATGTAGCCCTAAGCAGTGACTGGCGAGAAACACTTTCATGGAAAGGGGTTGCCAAGCTTCCAAAAATTATGAATCTCCAGAAATCTCAGCAAATACTTTTTCACCCAAACTGGATGATACTTTCAGGTAATGATCAGTACACTAAGGCGACTTGGTTTCCCAAATTTCGTTCTTCTATATTGAAGCGTTCGTTTCCAGTAACAGTTTGAACCTTTAGGTTTCACTCTGTTTACTCCTATATTGATAGATGTATTTGGAACTCTAAATCCAACACGGTTTGTGCTAGCTTCTTGAAACTTGACACAATAAAGTAGTTTCACGTTCTATCTGTATGTTTTGTTTCCTCTTGATGTAGCCCTAAGCAGTGACTGGCGAGAAACACTTTCTTGGAAAGGGGTTGCCAAGCTTCCAAAAATTACGAATCTCCAAAAATCTCAGCAAATACTTTTTCACCCAAACTGGATGATATTTTCAGGTAATGATCAGTACACTAAGGCGACTTGGTTTCCCAAATTTCGTTCTTCTATGTTGAAGCGTTCGTTTCCAGTAACAGTTTGAACCTTTAGGTTTCACTCTGTTTACTCCTATATTGATAGATGTATTTGGAACTCTAAATCCAACATGGTTTGTGCTAGCTTCTTGAAACTTGACACAATAAAGTAGTTTCACGTTCTATCTCTATGTTTTGTTTCCTCTTGATGTAAACCTAAGCAGTGACTGGCGAGAAACACTTTCATGGAAAGGGGTTGGCAAGCTTCCAAAAATTACGAATCTCCAGAAATCTCAGCAAATACTTTTTCACCCAAAATGGATGATACTTTCAGGTAATGATCAGTACACTAAGGCGACTTGTTCCCAAAATTTCGTTCTTCTATGTTGAAGCATTCGTTTCCAGTAACAGTTTGAATTTTTAGGTTTCACTCTGTTTTCTCTTATATTGATGGATGTATTTGGAACTCTAAATCCAACACGGTTTGTGCTAGCTTCTTGAAACTTGACACAATAAAGTAGTTTCACGTTCTATCTCTATGTTTTGTTTCCTCTTGATGTAGCCCTAAGCAGTGACTGGCGAGAAACACTTTCATGGAAAGGGGTTGCCAAGCTTCCAAAAATTATGAATCTCCAGAAATCTCAGCAAATACTTTTTCACCCAAACTGGATGATACTTTCAGGTAATGATCAGTACACTAAGGTGACTTGGTTCCCCACATTTCGTTCTTCTACGTTGAAGCGTTCGTTTCCAGTAACAGTTTGAATTTTTAGGTTTCACTCTGTTTTCTCCTATATTGATAGATGTATTTGGAACTCTAAATCCAAACGGTTTGTGCTAGCTTCTTGAAACTTGACACAATAAAGTAGTTTCACGTTCTATCTCTATGTTTTCTTTCCTCTTGATGTAGCCCTAAGCAGTGACTGGCGAGAAACACTTTCATGGAAAGGGGTTGCCAAGCTTCCAAAAATTACGAATCTCCAGAAATCTCAGCAAATACTTTTTCACCCAAACTGGATGATACTTTCAGGTAATGATCAGTACACTAAGGCGACTTGGTTTCCCAAATTTCGTTCTTCTATGTTGAAGCGTTCGTTTCCAGTAACAGTTTGAACCTTTAGATTTCACTCTGTTTACTCCTATATTGATAGATGTATTTGGAACTCTAAATCCAACACGGTTTGTGCTAGCTTCTTGAAACTTGACACAGTACAGTAGTTTCACGTTCTATCTCTATGTTTTGTTTCCTCTTGATGTAGCCCTAAGCAGTGACTGGCGAGAAACACTTTCATGGAAAGGGGTTGCCAAGCTTCCAAAAATTACGAATCTCCAGAAATCTCAGCAAATACTTTTTCACCCAAACTGGATGATACTTTCAGGTAATGATCAGTACACTAAGGCGACTTGGTTCCCAAAATTTCGTTCTTCTATGTTGAAGCATTCGTTTCCAGTAACAGTTTGAATTTTTAGGTTTCACTCTGTTTTCTCCTATATTGATAGATGTATTTGGAACTCTAAATCCAACACGGTTTGTGCTAGCTTCTTGAAACTTGACACAATAAAGTAGTTTCACGTTCTATCTCTATGTTTTGTTTCCTCTTGCTGTAGCCCTAAGCAGTGACTGGCGAGAAACACTTTCATGGAAAGGGGTTGCCAAGCTTCCAAAAATTACGAATCTCCAGAAATCTCAGCAAATACTTTTTCACCCAAACTGGATGATACTTTCAGGTAATGATCAGTACACTAAGGCGACTTGGTTCCCAAAATTTCGTTCTTCTATGTTGAAGCATTCGTTTCCAGTAACAGTTTGAATTTTTAGGTTTCACTCTGTTTTCTCCTATATTGATAGATGTATTTGGAACTCTAAATCCAACACGGTTTGTGCTAGCTTCTTGAAACTTGACACAATAAAGTAGTTTCACGTTCTATCTCTATGTTTTGTTTCCTCTTGCTGTAGCCCTAAGCAGTGACTGGCGAGAAACACTTTCATGGAAAGGGGTTGCCAAGCTTCCAAAAATTACGAATCTCCAGAAATCTCAGCAAATACTTTTTCACCCAAACTGGATGATACTTTCAGGTAATGATCAGTACACTAAGGCGACTTGGTTCCCCACATTTCGTTCTTCTACGTTGAAGCGTTCGTTTCCAGTAACAGTTTGAATTTTTAGGTTTCACTCTGTTTTCTCCTATATTGATAGATGTATTTGGAACTCTAAATCCAACACGGTTTGTGCTAGCTTCTTGAAACTTGACACAATAAAGTAGTTTCACGTTCTATCTCTATGTTTTCTTTCCTCTTGATGTAGCCCTAAGCAGTGACTGGCGAGAAACACTTTCATGGAAAGGGGTTGCCAAGCTTCCAAAAATTACGAATCTCCAGAAATCTCAGCAAATACTTTTTCACCCAAACTGGATGATACTTTCAGGTAATGATCAGTACACTAAGGCAACTTGGTTTCCCAAATTTCGTTCTTCTATGTTGAAGCGTTCGTTTCCAGTAAGAGTTTGAATTTTTAGGTTTCACTCTGTTTTCTCCTATATTGATAGATGTATTTGGAACTCTAAATCCAACACGGTTTGTGCTAGCTTCTTGAAACTTGACACAATAAAGTAGTTTCACGTTCTATCTGTATGTTTTGTTTCCTCTTGATGTAGCCCTAAGCAGTGACTGGCGAGAAACACTTTCATGGAAAGGGGTTGCCAAGCTTCCAAAAATTACGAATCTCCAGAAATCTCAGCAAATACTTTTTCACCCAAACTGGATGATACTTTCAGGTAATGATCAGTACACTAAGGCGACTTGGTTTCCCAAATTTCGTTCTTCTATGTTGAAGCGTTCGTTTCCAGTAACAGTTTGAACTTTTAGGTTTCACTCTGTTTACTCCTATATTGATAGATGTATTTGGAACTCTAAATCCAACACGGTTTGTGCTAGCTTCTTGAAACTTGACACAGTACAGTAGTTTCACGTTCTATCTCTATGTTTTGTTTCCTCTTGCTGTAGCCCTAAGCAGTGACTGGCGAGAAACACTTTCATGGAAAGGGGTTGCCAAGCTTCCAAAAATTACGAATCTCCAGAAATCTCAGCAAATACTTTTTCACCCAAAATGGATGATACTTTCAAGTAATGATCAGTACACTAAGGCGACTTGGTTCCCAAAATTTCGTTCTTCTATGTTGAAGCATTCGTTTCCAGTAACAGTTTGAATTTTTAGGTTTCACTCTGTTTTCTCCTATATTGATAGATGTATTTGGAACTCTAAATCCAACACGGTTTGTGCTAGCTTCTTGAAACTTGACACAATAAAGTAGTTTCACGTTCTATCTCTATGTTTTTTTTCCTCTTGATGTAGCCCTAAGCAGTGACTGGCGAGAAACACTTTCATGGAAAGGGGTTGCCAAGCTTCCAAAAATTACGAATCTCCAGAAATCTCAGCAAATACTTTTTCACCCAAACTGGATGATACTTTCAGGTAATGATCAGTACACTAAGGCGACTTGGTTTCCCAAACTTTTGTTCTTCTATGTTGAAGCATTCGTTTCCAGTAACAGTTTGAATTTTTAGGTTTCACTCTGTTTTCTCCTATATTGATAGATGTATTTGGAACTCTAAATCCAACACGGTTTGTGCTAGCTTCTTGAAACTTGACACAATAAAGTAGTTTCACGTTCTATCTCTATGTTTTGTTTCCTCTTGATGTAGCCCTAAGCAGTGACTGGCGAGAAACACTTTCATGGAAAGGGGTTGCCAAGCTTCCAAAAATTACGAATCTCCAGAAATCTCAGCAAATACTTTTTCACCCAAAATGGATGATACTTTGAAGTAATGATCAGTACACTAAGGCGACTTGGTTCCCAAAATTTCGTTCTTCTATGTTGAAGCATTCGTTTCCAGTAACAGTTTGAATTTTTAGGTTTCACTCTGTTTTCTCCTATATTGATAGATGTATTTGGAACTCTAAATCCAACACGGTTTGTGCTAGCTTCTTGAAACTTGACACAATAAAGTAGTTTCACGTTCTATCTCTATGTTTTGTTTCCTCTTGAAGTAGCCCTAAGCAGTGACTGGCGAGAAACACTTTCATGGAAAGGGGTTGCCAAGCTTCCAAAAATTACGAATCTCCAGAAATCTCAGCAAATACTTTTTCACCCAAAATGGATGATACTTTCAGGTAATGATCAGTACACTAAGGCGACTTGGTTCCCAAAATTTCGTTCTTCTATGTTGAAGCATTCGTTTCCAGTAACAGTTTGAATTTTTAGGTTTCACTCTGTTTTCTCCTATATTGATAGATGTATTTGGAACTCTAAATCCAACACGGTTTGTGCTAGCTTCTTGAAACTTGACACAATAAAGTAGTTTCACGTTCTATCTCTATGTTTTGTTTCCTCTTGATGTAGCCCTAAGCAGTGACTGGCGAGAAACACTTTCATGGAAAGGGGTTGCCAAGCTTCCAAAAATTACGAATCTCCAGAAATCTCAGCAAAACTTTTTCACCCAAACTGGATGATACTTTCAGGTAATGATCAGTACACTAAGGCGACTTGTTTTCCCAAATTTCGTTCTTCTATGTTGAAGCGTTCGTTTCCAGTAACAGTTTGAACCTTTAGGTTTCACTCTGTTTACTCCTATATTGATAGATGTATTTGGAACTCTAAATCCAACACGGTTTGTGCTAGCTTCTTGAAACTTGACACAGTACAGTAGTTTCACGTTCTATCTCTATGTTTCGTTTCCTCTTGATGTAGCCCTAAGCAGTGACTGGCGAGAAACACTTTCATGGAAAGGGGTTGCCAAGCTTCCAAAAATTACGAATCTCCAGAAATCTCAGCAAATACTTTTTCACCCAAACTGGATGATACTTTCAGGTAATGATCAGTACACTAAGGCGACTTGGTTCCCAAAATTTCGTTCTTCTATGTTGAAGCATTCGTTTCCAGTAACAGTTTGAATTTTTAGGTTTCACTCTGTTTTCTCCTATATTGATAGATGTATTTGGAACTCTAAATCCAACACGGTTTGTGCTAGCTTCTTGAAACTTGACACAATAAAGTAGTTTCACGTTCTATCTCTATGTTTTGTTTCCTCTTGCTGTAGCCCTAAGCAGTGACTGGCGAGAAACACTTTTATGGAAAGGGGTTGCCAAGCTTCCAAAAATTACGAATCTCCAGAAATCTCAGCTAATACTTTTTCACCCAAACTGGATGATACTTTCAGGTAATGATCAGTACACTAGGGCGACTTGGTTCCCAAAATTTCGTTCTTCTATGTTGAAGCATTCGTTTCCAGTAACAGTTTGAATTTTTAGGTTTCACTCTGTTTTCTCCTATATTGATAGATGTATTTGGAACTCTAAATCCAACACGGTTTGTGCTAGCTTCTTGAAACTTGACACAATAAAGTAGTTTCACGTTCTATCTCTATGTTTTGTTTCCTCTTGATGTAGCCCTAAGCAGTGACTGGCGAGAAACACTTTCATGGAAAGGGGTTGCCAAGCTTCCAAAAATTACGAATCTCCAGAAATCTCAGCAAATACTTTTTCACCCAAACTGGATGATACTTTCAGGTAATGATCAGTACACTAAGGCGACTTGGTTTCCCAAATTTCGTTCTTTTATGTTGAAGCGTTTGTTTCCAGTAACAGTTTGAACCTTTAGGTTTCACTCTGTTTACTCCTATATTGATAGATGTATTTGGAACTCTAAATCCAACACGGTTTGTGCTAGCTTCTTGAAACTTGACACAGTACAGTAGTTTCACGTTCTATCTCTATGTTTTGTTTCCTCTTGATGTAGCCCTAAGCAGTGACTGGCGAGAAACACTTTCATGGAAAGGGGTTGCCAAGCTTCCAAAAATTACGAATCTCCAGAAATCTCAGCAAATACTTTTTCACCCAAAATGGATGATACTTTCAGGTAATGATCAGTACACTAAGGCGACTTGGTTCCCAAAATTTCGTTCTTCTATGTTGAAGCATTCGTTTCCAGTAACAGTTTGAATTTTTAGGTTTCACTCTGTTTTCTCCTATATTGATAGATGTATTTGGAACTCTAAATCCAACATGGTTTGTGCTAGCTTCTTGAAACTTGACACAATAAAGTAGTTTCACGTTCTATCTCTATGTTTTGTTTCCTCTTGCTGTAGCCCTAAGCAGTGACTGGCGAGAAAAAATTTCATGGAAAGGGGTTGCCAAGCTTCCATAAATTACGAATCTCCAGAAATCTCAGCAAATACTTTTTCACCCAAACTGGATGATACTTTCAGGTAATGATCAGTACACTAAGGCGACTTGGTTTCCCAAATTTCGTTCTTCTATGTTGAAGCGTTCGTTTCCAGTAACAGTTTGAACCTTTAGGTTTCACTCTGTTTACTCCTATATTGATAGATGTATTTGGAACTCTAAATCCAACACGGTTTGTGCTAGCTTCTTGAAACTTGACACAGTACAGTAGTTTCACGTTCTATCTCTATGTTTTGTTTCCTCTTGATGTAGCCCTAAGCAGTGACTGGCGAGAAACACTTTCATGGAAAGGGGTTGCCAAGCTTCCAAAAATTACGAATCTCCAGAAATCTCAGCAAATACTTTTTCACCCAAAATGGATGATACTTTCAGGTAATGATCAGTACACTAAGGCGACTTGGTTCCCAAAATTTCGTTCTTCTATGTTGAAGCATTCGTTTCCAGTAACAGTTTGAATTTTTAGGTTTCACTCTGTTTTCTCCTATATTGATGGATGTATTTGGAACTCTAAATCCAACACGGTTTGTGCTAGCTTCTTGAAACTTGACACAATAAAGTAGTTTCACGTTCTATCTCTATGTTTTGTTTCCTCTTGATGTAGCCCTAAGCAGTGACTGGCGAGAAACACTTTCATGGAAAGGGGTTGCCAAGCTTCCAAAAATTACGAATCTCCAGAAATCTCAGCAAATACTTTTTCACCCAAACTGGATGATACTTTCAGGTAATGATCAGTACACTAAGGTGACTTGGTTCCCAAATTTTCGTTCTTCTACGTTGAAGCATTCGTTTCCAGTAACAGTTTGAATTTTTAGGTTTCACTCTGTTTTCTCCTATATTGATAGATGTATTTGGAACTCTAAATCCAACACGGTTTGTGCTAGCTTCTTGAAACTTGACACAATAAAGTAGTTTCACGTTCTATCTCTATGTTTTGTTTCCTCTTGCTCTAGCCCTAAGCAGTGACTGGCGAGAAACACTTTCATGGAAAGGGGTTGCCAAGCTTCCAAAAATTACGAATCTCCAGAAATCTCAGCAAATACTTTTTCACCCAAACTGGATGATACTTTCAGGTAATGATCAGTACACTAAGGTGACTTGGTTCCCCACATTTCGTTCTTCTACGTTGAAGCGTTCGTTTCCAGTAACAGTTTGAATTTTTAGGTTTCACTCTGTTTTCTCCTATATTGATAGATGTATTTGGAACTCTAAATCCAACACGGTTTGTGCTAGCTTCTTGAAACTTGACACAATAAAGTAGTTTCACGTTCTATCTCTATGTTTTGTTTCCTCTTGCTGTAGCCCTAAGCAGTGACTGGCGAGAAACACTTTCATGGAAAGGGGTTGCCAAGCTTCCAAAAATTACGAATCTCCAGAAATCTCAGCAAATACTTTTTCACCCAAACTGGATGATACTTTCAGGTAATGATCAGTACACTAAGGCGACTTGGTTTCCCAAATTTCGTTCTTCTATGTTGAAGCGTTCGTTTCCAGTAACAGTTTGAATTTTTAGGTTTCACTCTTTTTACTCCTATATTGATAGATGTATTTGGAACTCTAAATCCAACACGGTTTGTGCTAGCTTCTTGAAACTTGACACAGTACAGTAGTTTCACGTTCCGTCTCTATGTATTGTTTCCTCTTGATGTAGCCCTAAGCAGTGACTGGCGAGAAACACTTTCATGGAAAGGGGTTGCCAAGCTTCCGAAAATTACGAATCTCCAGAAATCTCAGCAAATACTTTTTCACCCAAAATGGATGATACTTTCATGTACTGATCAGTACACTAAGGCGACTTGGTTCCCAAAATTACGTTCTTCTATGTTGAAGCATTCGTTTCCAGTAACAGTTTGAATTTTTAGGTTTCACTCTGTTTTCTCCTATATTGATAGATGTATTTGGAACTCTAAATCCAACACGGTTTGTGCTAGCTTCTTGAAACTTGACACAATAAAGTAGTTTCACGTTCTATCTCTATGTTTTCTTTCCTCTTGATGTAGCCCTAAGCAGTGATTGGCGAGAAACACTTTCATGGAAAGGGGTTGCCAAGCTTCCAAAAATTACGAATCTCCAGAAATCTCAGCAAATACTTTTTCACCCAAACTGGATGATACTTTCAGGTAATGATCAGTACACTAAGGCGACTTGGTTTCCCAAATTTCGTTCTTCTATGTTGAAGCGTTCGTTTCCAGTAACAGTTTGAACCTTTAGGTTTCACTCTGTTTACTCCTATATTGATAGATGTATTTGGAACTCTAAATCCAACACGGTTTGTGCTAGCTTCTTGAAACTTGACACAGTACAGTAGTTTCACGTTCTATCTCTATGTTTTGTTTCCTCTTGATGTAGCCCTAAGCAGTGACTGGCGAGAAACACTTTAATGGAAAGGGGTTGCCTAGCTTCCAAAAATTACGAATCTCCAGAAATCTCAGCAAATACTTTTTCACCCAAACTGGATGATACTTTCAGGTAATGATCAGTACACTAAGGCGACTTGGTTCCCAAAATTTCGTTCTTCTATGTTGAAGCATTCGTTTCCAGTAACAGTTTGAATTTTTAGGTTTCACTCTGTTTTCTCCTATATTGATAGATGTATTTGGAACTCTAAATCCAACACGGTTTGTGCTAGCTTCTTGAAACTTGACACAATAAAGTAGTTTCACGTTCTATCTCTATGTTTTGTTTCCTCTTGATGTAGCCCTAAGCAGTGACTGGCGAGAAACACTTTCATGGAAAGGGGTTGCCAAGCTTCCAAAAATTACGAATCTCCAGAAATCTCAGCAAATACTTTTTCACCCAAACTGGATGATACTTTCAGGTAATGATCAGTACACTAAGGCGACTTGGTTCCCAAAATTTCGTTCTTCTATGTTGAAGCATTCGTTTCCAGTAACAGTTTGAATTTTTAGGTTTCACTCTGTTTTCTCCTATATTGATAGATGTATTTGGAACTCTAAATCCAACACGGTTTGTGCTAGCTTCTTGAAACTTGACACAATAAAGTAGTTTCACGTTCTATCTCTATGTTTTGTTTCCTCTTGCTGTAGCCCTAAGCAGTGACTGGCGAGAAACACTTTCATGGAAAGGGGTTGCCAAGCTTCCAAAAATTACGAATCTCCAGAAATCTCAGCAAATACTTTTTCACCCAAACTGGATGATACTTTCAGGTAATGATCAGTACACTAAGGCGACTTGTTTTCCCAAATTTCGTTCTTCTATGTTGAAGCGTTCGTTTCCAGTAACAGTTTGAACCTTTAGGTTTCACTCTGTTTACTCCTATATTGATAGATGTATTTGGAACTCTAAATCCAACACGGTTTGTGCTAGCTTCTTGAAACTTGACACAGTACAGTAGTTTCACGTTCTATCTCTATGTTTCGTTTCCTCTTGATGTAGCCCTAAGCAGTGACTGGCGAGAAACACTTTCATGGAAAGGGGTTGCCAAGCTTCCAAAAATTACGAATCTCCAGAAATCTCAGCAAATACTTTTTCACCCAAACTGGATGATACTTTCAGGTAATGATCAGTACACTAAGGCGACTTGGTTCCCAAAATTTCGTTCTTCTATGTTGAAGCATTCGTTTCCAGTAACAGTTTGAATTTTTAGGTTTCACTCTGTTTTCTCCTATATTGATAGATGTATTTGGAACTCTAAATCCAACACGGTTTGTGCTAGCTTCTTGAAACTTGACACAATAAAGTAGTTTCACGTTCTATCTCTATGTTTTGTTTCCTCTTGCTGTAGCCCTAAGCAGTGACTGGCGAGAAACACTTTTATGGAAAGGGGTTGCCAAGCTTCCAAAAATTACGAATCTCCAGAAATCTCAGCTAATACTTTTTCACCCAAACTGGATGATACTTTCAGGTAATGATCAGTACACTAAGGCGACTTGGTTCCCAAAATTTCGTTCTTCTATGTTGAAGCATTCGTTTCCAGTAACAGTTTGAATTTTTAGGTTTCACTCTGTTTTCTCCTATATTGATAGATGTATTTGGAACTCTAAATCCAACACGGTTTGTGCTAGCTTCTTGAAACTTGACACAATAAAGTAGTTTCACGTTCTATCTCTATGTTTTGTTTCCTCTTGATGTAGCCCTAAGCAGTGACTGGCGAGAAACACTTTCATGGAAAGGGGTTGCCAAGCTTCCAAAAATTACGAATCTCCAGAAATCTCAGCAAATACTTTTTCACCCAAACTGGATGATACTTTCAGGTAATGATCAGTACACTAAGGCGACTTGGTTTCCCAAATTTCGTTCTTTTATGTTGAAGCGTTTGTTTCCAGTAACAGTTTGAACCTTTAGGTTTCACTCTGTTTACTCCTATATTGATAGATGTATTTGGAACTCTAAATCCAACACGGTTTGTGCTAGCTTCTTGAAACTTGACACAGTACAGTAGTTTCACGTTCTATCTCTATGTTTTGTTTCCTCTTGATGTAGCCCTAAGCAGTGACTGGCGAGAAACACTTTCATGGAAAGGGGTTGCCAAGCTTCCAAAAATTACGAATCTCCAGAAATCTCAGCAAATACTTTTTCACCCAAAATGGATGATACTTTCAGGTAATGATCAGTACACTAAGGCGACTTGGTTCCCAAAATTTCGTTCTTCTATGTTGAAGCATTCGTTTCCAGTAACAGTTTGAATTTTTAGGTTTCACTCTGTTTTCTCCTATATTGATAGATGTATTTGGAACTCTAAATCCAACATGGTTTGTGCTAGCTTCTTGAAACTTGACACAATAAAGTAGTTTCACGTTCTATCTCTATGTTTTGTTTCCTCTTGCTGTAGCCCTAAGCAGTGACTGGCGAGAAAAAATTTCATGGAAAGGGGTTGCCAAGCTTCCATAAATTACGAATCTCCAGAAATCTCAGCAAATACTTTTTCACCCAAACTGGATGATACTTTCAGGTAATGATCAGTACACTAAGGCGACTTGGTTTCCCAAATTTCGTTCTTCTATGTTGAAGCGTTCGTTTCCAGTAACAGTTTGAACCTTTAGGTTTCACTCTGTTTACTCCTATATTGATAGATGTATTTGGAACTCTAAATCCAACACGGTTTGTGCTAGCTTCTTGAAACTTGACACAATAAAGTAGTTTCACGTTCTATCTCTATGTTTTGTTTCCTCTTGATGTAGCCCTAAGCAGTGACTGGCGAGAAACACTTTCATGGAAAGGGGTTGCCAAGCTTCCAAAAATTACGAATCTCCAGAAATCTCAGCAAATACTTTTTCACCCAAATTGGATGATACTTTCAGGTAATGATCAGTACACTAAGGTGACTTGGTTCCCAAATTTTCGTTCTTCTACGTTGAAGCATTCGTTTCCAGTAACAGTTTGAATTTTTAGGTTTCACTCTGTTTTCTCCTATATTGATAGATGTATTTGGAACTCTAAATCCAACATGGTTTGTGCTAGCTTCTTGAAACTTGACACAATAAAGTAGTTTCACGTTCTATCTCTATGTTTTGTTTCCTCTTGCTGTAGCCCTAAGCAGTGACTGGCGAGAAACACTTTCATGGAAAGGGGTTGCCAAGCTTCCAAAAATTACGAATCTCCAGAAATCTCAGCAAATACTTTTTCACCCAAACTGGATGATACTTTCAGGTAATGATCAGTACACTAAGGTGACTTGGTTCCCCACATTTCGTTCTTCTACGTTGAAGCGTTCGTTTCCAGTAACAGTTTGAATTTTTAGGTTTCACTCTGTTTTCTCCTATATTGATAGATGTATTTGGAACTCTAAATCCAACACGGTTTGTGCTAGCTTCTTGAAACTTGACACAATAAAGTAGTTTCACGTTCTATCTCTATGTTTTGTTTCCTCTTGCTGTAGCCCTAAGCAGTGACTGGCGAGAAACACTTTCATGGAAAGGGGTTGCCAAGCTTCCAAAAATTACGAATCTCCAGAAATCTCAGCAAATACTTTTTCACCCAAACTGGATGATACTTTCAGGTAATGATCAGTACACTAAGGCGACTTGGTTTCCCAAATTTCGTTCTTCTATGTTGAAGCGTTCGTTTCCAGTAACAGTTTGAATTTTTAGGTTTCACTCTTTTTACTCCTATATTGATAGATGTATTTGGAACTCTAAATCCAACACGGTTTGTGCTAGCTTCTTGAAACTTGACACAGTACAGTAGTTTCACGTTCCGTCTCTATGTATTGTTTCCTCTTGATGTAGCCCTAAGCAGTGACTGGCGAGAAACACTTTCATGGAAAGGGGTTGCCAAGCTTCCGAAAATTACGAATCTCCAGAAATCTCAGCAAATACTTTTTCACCCAAAATGGATGATACTTTCATGTACTGATCAGTACACTAAGGCGACTTGGTTCCCAAAATTACGTTCTTCTATGTTGAAGCATTCGTTTCCAGTAACAGTTTGAATTTTTAGGTTTCACTCTGTTTTCTCCTATATTGATAGATGTATTTGGAACTCTAAATCCAACACGGTTTGTGCTAGCTTCTTGAAACTTGACACAATAAAGTAGTTTCACGTTCTATCTCTATGTTTTCTTTCCTCTTGATGTAGCCCTAAGCAGTGATTGGCGAGAAACACTTTCATGGAAAGGGGTTGCCAAGCTTCCAAAAATTACGAATCTCCAGAAATCTCAGCAAATACTTTTTCACCCAAACTGGATGATACTTTCAGGTAATGATCAGTACACTAAGGCGACTTGGTTTCCCAAATTTCGTTCTTCTATGTTGAAGCGTTCGTTTCCAGTAACAGTTTGAACCTTTAGGTTTCACTCTGTTTACTCCTATATTGATAGATGTATTTGGAACTCTAAATCCAACACGGTTTGTGCTAGCTTCTTGAAACTTGACACAGTACAGTAGTTTCACGTTCTATCTCTATGTTTCGTTTCCTCTTGATGTAGCCCTAAGCAGTGACTGGCGAGAAACACTTTCATGGAAAGGGGTTGCCAAGCTTCCAAAAATTACGAATCTCCAGAAATCTCAGCAAATACTTTTTCACCCAAACTGGATGATACTTTCAGGTAATGATCAGTACACTAAGGCGACTTGGTTCCCAAAATTTCGTTCTTCTATGTTGAAGCATTCGTTTCCAGTAACAGTTTGAATTTTTAGGTTTCACTCTGTTTTCTCCTATATTGATAGATGTATTTGGAACTCTAAATCCAACACGGTTTGTGCTAGCTTCTTGAAACTTGACACAATAAAGTAGTTTCACGTTCTATCTCTATGTTTTGTTTCCTCTTGCTGTAGCCCTAAGCAGTGACTGGCGAGAAACACTTTTATGGAAAGGGGTTGCCAAGCTTCCAAAAATTACGAATCTCCAGAAATCTCAGCTAATACTTTTTCACCCAAACTGGATGATACTTTCAGGTAATGATCAGTACACTAAGGCGACTTGGTTCCCAAAATTTCGTTCTTCTATGTTGAAGCATTCGTTTCCAGTAACAGTTTGAATTTTTAGGTTTCACTCTGTTTTCTCCTATATTGATAGATGTATTTGGAACTCTAAATCCAACACGGTTTGTGCTAGCTTCTTGAAACTTGACACAATAAAGTAGTTTCACGTTCTATCTCTATGTTTTGTTTCCTCTTGATGTAGCCCTAAGCAGTGACTGGCGAGAAACACTTTCATGGAAAGGGGTTGCCAAGCTTCCAAAAATTACGAATCTCCAGAAATCTCAGCAAATACTTTTTCACCCAAACTGGATGATACTTTCAGGTAATGATCAGTACACTAAGGCGACTTGGTTTCCCAAATTTCGTTCTTTTATGTTGAAGCGTTTGTTTCCAGTAACAGTTTGAACCTTTAGGTTTCACTCTGTTTACTCCTATATTGATAGATGTATTTGGAACTCTAAATCCAACACGGTTTGTGCTAGCTTCTTGAAACTTGACACAGTACAGTAGTTTCACGTTCTATCTCTATGTTTTGTTTCCTCTTGATGTAGCCCTAAGCAGTGACTGGCGAGAAACACTTTCATGGAAAGGGGTTGCCAAGCTTCCAAAAATTACGAATCTCCAGAAATCTCAGCAAATACTTTTTCACCCAAAATGGATGATACTTTCAGGTAATGATCAGTACACTAAGGCGACTTGGTTCCCAAAATTTCGTTCTTCTATGTTGAAGCATTCGTTTCCAGTAACAGTTTGAATTTTTAGGTTTCACTCTGTTTTCTCCTATATTGATAGATGTATTTGGAACTCTAAATCCAACATGGTTTGTGCTAGCTTCTTGAAACTTGACACAATAAAGTAGTTTCACGTTCTATCTCTATGTTTTGTTTCCTCTTGCTGTAGCCCTAAGCAGTGACTGGCGAGAAAAAATTTCATGGAAAGGGGTTGCCAAGCTTCCAAAAATTACGAATCTCCAGAAATCTCAGCAAATACTTTTTCACCCAAACTGGATGATACTTTCAGGTAATGATCAGTACACTAAGGCGACTTGGTTTCCCAAATTTCGTTCTTCTATGTTGAAGCGTTCGTTTCCAGTAACAGTTTGAACCTTTAGGTTTCACTCTGTTTACTCCTATATTGATAGATGTATTTGGAACTCTAAATCCAACACGGTTTGTGCTAGCTTCTTGAAACTTGACACAATAAAGTAGTTTCACGTTCTATCTCTATGTTTTGTTTCCTCTTGATGTAGCCCTAAGCAGTGACTGGCGAGAAACACTTTCATGGAAAGGGGTTGCCAAGCTTCCAAAAATTACGAATCTCCAGAAATCTCAGCAAATACTTTTTCACCCAAAATGGATGATACTTTCAGGTAATGATCAGTACACTAAGGCGACTTGGTTCCCAAAATTTCGTTCTTCTATGTTGAAGCATTCGTTTCCAGTAACAGTTTGAATTTTTAGGTTTCACTCTGTTTTCTCCTATATTGATAGATGTATTTGGAACTCTAAATCCAACATGGTTTGTGCTAGCTTCTTGAAACTTGACACAATAAAGTAGTTTCACGTTCTATCTCTATGTTTTGTTTCCTCTTGCTGTAGCCCTAAGCAGTGACTGGCGAGAAAAAATTTCATGGAAAGGGGTTGCCAAGCTTCCATAAATTACGAATCTCCAGAAATCTCAGCAAATACTTTTTCACCCAAACTGGATGATACTTTCAGGTAATGATCAGTACACTAAGGCGACTTGGTTTCCCAAATTTCGTTCTTCTATGTTGAAGCGTTCGTTTCCAGTAACAGTTTGAACCTTTAGGTTCCACTCTGTTTACTCCTATATTGATAGATGTATTTGGAACTCTAAATCCAACACGGTTTGTGCTAGCTTCTTGAAACTTGACACAGTACAGTAGTTTCACGTTCTATCTCTATGTTTTGTTTCCTCTTGATGTAGCCCTAAGCAGTGACTGGCGAGAAACACTTTCATGGAAAGGGGTTGCCAAGCTTCCAAAAATTACGAATCTCCAGAAATCTCAGCAAATACTTTTTCACCCAAAATGGATGATACTTTCAAGTAATGATCAGTACACTAAGGCGACTTGGTTCCCAAAATTTCGTTCTTCTATGTTGAAGCATTCGTTTCCAGTAACAGTTTGAATTTTTAGGTTTCACTCTGTTTTCTCCTATATTGATAGATGTATTTGGAACTCTAAATCCAACACGGTTTGTGCTAGCTTCTTGAAACTTGACACAATAAAGTAGTTTCACGTTCTATCTCTATGTTTTGTTTCCTCTTGATGTAGCCCTAAGCAGTGACTGGCGAGAAACACTTTCATGGAAAGGGGTTGCCAAGCTTCCAAAAATTACGAATCTCCAGAAATCTCAGCAAATACTTTTTCACCCAAACTGGATGATACTTTCAGGTAATGATCAGTACACTAAGGTGACTTGGTTCCCAAATTTTCGTTCTTCTACGTTGAAGCATTCGTTTCCAGTAACAGTTTGAATTTTTAGGTTTCACTCTGTTTTCTCCTATATTGATAGATGTATTTGGAACTCTAAATCCAACACGGTTTGTGCTAGCTTCTTGAAACTTGACACAATAAAGTAGTTTCACGTTCTATCTCTATGTTTTTTTTCCTCTTGATGTAGCCCTAAGCAGTGACTGGCGAGAAACACTTTCATGGAAAGGGGTTGCCAAGCTTCCAAAAATTACGAATCTCCAGAAATCTCAGCAAATACTTTTTCACCCAAACTGGATGATACTTTCAGGTAATGATCAGTACACTAAGGCGACTTGTTTCCCAAACTTTTGTTCTTCTATGTTGAAGCATTCGTTTCCAGTAACAGTTTGAATTTTTAGGTTTCACTCTGTTTTCTCCTATATTGATAGATGTATTTGGAACTCTAAATCCAACACGGTTTGTGCTAGCTTCTTGAAACTTGACACAATAAAGTAGTTTCACGTTCTATCTCTATGTTTTGTTTCCTCTTGATGTAGCCCTAAGCAGTGACTGGCGAGAAACACTTTCATGGAAAGGGGTTGCCAAGCTTCCAAAAATTACGAATCTCCAGAAATCTCAGCAAATACTTTTTCACCCAAAATGGATGATACTTTGAAGTAATGATCAGTACACTAAGGCGACTTGGTTCCCAAAATTTCGTTCTTCTATGTTGAAGCATTCGTTTCCAGTAACAGTTTGAATTTTTAGGTTTCACTCTGTTTTCTCCTATATTGATAGATGTATTTGGAACTCTAAATCCAACACGGTTTGTGCTAGCTTCTTGAAACTTGACACAATAAAGTAGTTTCACGTTCTATCTCTATGTTTTGTTTCCTCTTGATGTAGCCCTAAGCAGTGACTGGCGAGAAACACTTTCATGGAAAGGGGTTGCCAAACTTCCAAAAATTACGAATCTCCAGAAATCTCAGCAAATACTTTTTCACCCAAAATGGATGATACTTTCAGGTAATGATCAGTACACTAAGGCGACTTGGTTCCCAAAATTTCGTTCTTCTATGTTGAAGCATTCGTTTCCAGTAACAGTTTGAATTTTTAGGTTTCACTCTGTTTTCTCCTATATTGATAGATGTATTTGGAACTCTAAATCCAACACGGTTTGTGCTAGCTTCTTGAAACTTGACACAATAAAGTAGTTTCACGTTCTATCTCTATGTTTTGTTTCCTCTTGATGTAGCCCTAAGCAGTGACTGGCGAGAAACACTTTCATGGAAAGGGGTTGCCAAGCTTCCAAAAATTACGAATCTCCAGAAATCTCAGCAAAACTTTTTCACCCAAACTGGATGATACTTTCAGGTAATGATCAGTACACTAAGGCGACTTGGTTTCCCAAATTTCGTTCTTCTATGTTGAAGCGTTCGTTTCCAGTAACAGTTTGAACCTTTAGGTTTCACTCTGTTTACTCCTATATTGATAGATGTATTTGGAACTCTAAATCCAACACGGTTTGTGCTAGCTTCTTGAAACTTGACACAGTACAGTAGTTTCACGTTCTATCTCTATGTTTCGTTTCCTCTTGATGTAGCCCTAAGCAGTGACTGGCGAGAAACACTTTCATGGAAAGGGGTTGCCAAGCTTCCAAAAATTACGAATCTCCAGAAATCTCAGCAAATACTTTTTCACCCAAACTGGATGATACTTTCAGGTAATGATCAGTACACTAAGGCGACTTGGTTCCCAAAATTTCGTTCTTCTATGTTGAAGCATTCGTTTCCAGTAACAGTTTGAATTTTTAGGTTTCACTCTGTTTTCTCCTATATTGATAGATGTATTTGGAACTCTAAATCCAACACGGTTTGTGCTAGCTTCTTGAAACTTGACACAATAAAGTAGTTTCACGTTCTATCTCTATGTTTTGTTTCCTCTTGCTGTAGCCCTAAGCAGTGACTGGCGAGAAACACTTTTATGGAAAGGGGTTGCCAAGCTTCCAAAAATTACGAATCTCCAGAAATCTCAGCAAATACTTTTTCACCCAAACTGGATGATACTTTCAGGTAATGATCAGTACACTAAGGCGACTTGGTTCCCAAAATTTCGTTCTTCTATGTTGAAGCATTCGTTTCCAGTAACAGTTTGAATTTTTAGGTTTCACTCTGTTTTCTCCTATATTGATAGATGTATTTGGAACTCTAAATCCAACACGGTTTGTGCTAGCTTCTTGAAACTTGACACAATAAAGTAGTTTCACGTTCTATCTCTATGTTTTGTTTCCTCTTGATGTAGCCCTAAGCAGTGACTGGCGAGAAACACTTTCATGGAAAGGGGTTGCCAAGCTTCCAAAAATTACGAATCTCCAGAAATCTCAGCAAATACTTTTTCACCCAAACTGGATGATACTTTCAGGTAATGATCAGTACACTAAGGCGACTTGGTTTCCCAAATTTCGTTCTTCTATGTTGAAGCGTTCGTTTCCAGTAACAGTTTGAACCTTTAGGTTTCACTCTGTTTACTCCTATATTGATAGATGTATTTGGAACTCTAAATCCAACACGGTTTGTGCTAGCTTCTTGAAACTTGACACAGTACAGTAGTTTCACGTTCTATCTCTATGTTTTGTTTCCTTTTGATGTAAACCTAAGCAGTGACTGGCGAGAAACACTCTCATGGAAAGGGGTTGCCAAGCTTCCAAAAATTACGAATCTCCAGAAATCTCAGCAAATACTTTTTCACCCAAAATGGATGATACTTTCAGGTAATGATCAGTACACTAAGGCGACTTGGTTCCCAAAATTTCGTTCTTCTATGTTGAAGCATTCGTTTCCAGTAACAGTTTGAATTTTTAGGTTTCACTCTGTTTTCTCCTATATTGATGGATGTATTTGGAACTCTAAATCCAACACGGTTTGTGCTAGCTTCTTGAAACTTGACACAATAAAGTAGTTTCACGTTCTATCTCTATGTTTTGTTTCCTCTTGATGTAGCCCTAAGCAGTGACTGGCGAGAAACACTTTCATGGAAAGGGGGTGCCAAGCTTCCAAAAATTACGAATCTCCAGAAATCTCAGCAAATACTTTTTCACACAAACTGGATGATACTTTCAGGTAATGATCAGTACACTAAGGTGACTTGGTTCCCAAATTTTCGTTCTTCTACGTTGAAGCATTCGTTTCCAGTAACAGTTTGAATTTTTAGGTTTCACTCTGTTTTCTCCTATATGGATAGATGTATTTGGAACTCTAAATCCAACATGGTTTGTGCTAGCTTCTTGAAACTTGACACAATAAAGTAGTTTCACGTTCTATCTCTATGTTTTGTTTCCTCTTGCTGTAGCCCTAAGCAGTGACTGGCGAGAAACACTTTCATGGAAAGGGGTTGCCAAGCTTCCAAAAATTACGAATCTCCAGAAATCTCAGCAAATACTTTTTCACCCAAACTGGATGATACTTTCAGGTAATGATCAGTACACTAAGGTGACTTGGTTCCCCACATTTCGTTCTTCTACGTTGAAGCGTTCGTTTCCAGTAACAGTTTGAATTTTTAGGTTTCACTCTGTTTTCTCCTATATTGATAGATGTATTTGGAACTCTAAATCCAACACGGTTTGTGCTAGCTTCTTGAAACTTGACACAATAAAGTAGTTTCACGTTCTATCTCTATGTTTTGTTTCCTCTTGCTGTAGCCCTAAGCAGTGACTGGCGAGAAACACTTTCATGGAAAGGGGTTGCCAAGCTTCCAAAAATTACGAATCTCCAGAAATCTCAGCAAATACTTTTTCACCCAAACTGGATGATACTTTCAGGTAATGATCAGTACACTAAGGCGACTTGGTTTCCCAAATTTCGTTCTTCTATGTTGAAGCGTTCGTTTCCAGTAACAGTTTGAACCTTTAGGTTTCACTCTGTTTACTCCTATATTGATAGATGTATTTGGAACTCTAAATCCAACACGGTTTGTGCTAGCTTCTTGAAACTTGACACAGTACAGTAGTTTCACGTTCTATCTCTATGTTTTGTTTCCTCTTGATGTAGCCCTAAGCAGTGACTGGCGAGAAACACTTTAATGGAAAGGGGTTGCCTAGCTTCCAAAAATTACGAATCTCCAGAAATCTCAGCAAATACTTTTTCACCCAAACTGGATGATACTTTCAGGTAATGATCAGTACACTAAGGCGACTTGGTTCCCAAAATTTCGTTCTTCTATGTTGAAGCATTCGTTTCCAGTAACAGTTTGAATTTTTAGGTTTCACTCTGTTTTCTCCTATATTGATAGATGTATTTGGAACTCTAAATCCAACACGGTTTGTGCTAGCTTCTTGAAACTTGACACAATAAAGTAGTTTCACGTTCTATCTCTATGTTTTGTTTCCTCTTGCTGTAGCCCTAAGCAGTGACTGGCGAGAAACACTTTTATGGAAAGGGGTTGCCAATCTTCCAAAAATTACGAATCTCCAGAAATCTCAGCTAATACTTTTTCACCCAAACTGGATGATACTTTCAGGTAATGATCAGTACACTAAGGCGACTTGGTTCCCAAAATTTCGTTCTTCTATGTTGAAGCATTCGTTTCCAGTAACAGTTTGAATTTTTAGGTTTCACTCTGTTTTCTCCTATATTGATAGATGTATTTGGAACTCTAAATCCAACACGGTTTGTGCTAGCTTCTTGAATCTTGACACAATAAAGTAGTTTCACGTTCTATCTCTATATTTTGTTTCCTCTTGCTGTAGCCCTAAGCAGTGACTGGCGAGAAACACTTTCATGGAAAGGGGTTGCCAAGCTTCCAAAAATTACGAATCTCCAGAAATCTCAGCAAATACTTTTTCACCCAAACTGGATGATACTTTCAGGTAATGATCAGTACACTAAGGCGACTTGGTTTCCCAAATTTCGTTCTTTTATGTTGAAGCGTTTGTTTCCAGTAACAGTTTGAACCTTTAGGTTTCACTCTGTTTACTCCTATATTGATAGATGTATTTGGAACTCTAAATCCAACACTGTTTGTGCTAGCTTCTTGAAACTTGACACAGTACAGTAGTTTCACGTTCTATCTCTATGTTTTGTTTCCTCTTGATGTAGCCCTAAGCAGTGACTGGCGAGAAACACTTTCATGGAAAGGGGTTGCCAAGCTTCCAAAAATTACGAATCTCCAGAAATCTCAGCAAATACTTTTTCACCCAAACTGGATGATACTTTCAAGTAATGATCAGTACACTAAGGCGACTTGGTTCCCAAAATTTCGTTCTTCTATGTTGAAGCATTCGTTTCCAGTAACAGTTTGAATTTTTAGGTTTCACTCTGTTTTCTCCTATATTGATAGATGTATTTGGAACTCTAAATCCAACACGGTTTGTGCTAGCTTCTTGAAACTTGACACAATAAAGTAGTTTCACGTTCTATCTCTATGTTTTGTTTCCTCTTGCTGTAGCCCTAAGCAGTGACTGGCGAGAAACACTTTCATGGAAAGGGGTTGCCAAGCTTCCAAAAATTACGAATCTCCAGAAATCTCAGCAAATACTTTTTCACCCAAACTGGATGATACTTTCAGGTAATGATCAGTACACTAAGGCGACTTGGTTTCCCAAATTTCGTTCTTCTATGTTGAAGCGTTCGTTTCCAGTAACAGTTTGAATTTTTAGGTTTCACTCTTTTTACTCCTATATTGATAGATGTATTTGGAACTCTAAATCCAACACGGTTTGTGCTAGCTTCTTGAAACTTGACACAGTACAGTAGTTTCACGTTCCGTCTCTATGTATTGTTTCCTCTTGATGTAGCCCTAAGCAGTGACTGGCGAGAAACACTTTCATGGAAAGGGGTTGCCAAGCTTCCGAAAATTACGAATCTCCAGAAATCTCAGCAAATACTTTTTCACCCAAAATGGATGATACTTTCATGTACTGATCAGTACACTAAGGCGACTTGGTTCCCAAAATTACGTTCTTCTATGTTGAAGCATTCGTTTCCAGTAACAGTTTGAATTTTTAGGTTTCACTCTGTTTTCTCCTATATTGATAGATGTATTTGGAACTCTAAATCCAACACGGTTTGTGCTAGCTTCTTGAAACTTGACACAATAAAGTAGTTTCACGTTCTATCTCTATGTTTTCTTTCCTCTTGATGTAGCCCTAAGCAGTGATTGGCGAGAAACACTTTCATGGAAAGGGGTTGCCAAGCTTCCAAAAATTACGAATCTCCAGAAATCTCAGCAAATACTTTTTCACCCAAACTGGATGATACTTTCAGGTAATGATCAGTACACTAAGGCGACTTGGTTTCCCAAATTTCGTTCTTCTATGTTGAAGCGTTCGTTTCCAGTAACAGTTTGAACCTTTAGGTTTCACTCTGTTTACTCCTATATTGATAGATGTATTTGGAACTCTAAATCCAACACGGTTTGTGCTAGCTTCTTGAAACTTGACACAGTACAGTAGTTTCACGTTCTATCTCTATGTTTTGTTTCCTCTTGATGTAGCCCTAAGCAGTGACTGGCGAGAAACACTTTCATGGAAAGGGGTTGCCTAGCTTCCAAAAATTACGAATCTCCAGAAATCTCAGCAAATACTCTTTCACCCAAACTGGATGATACTTTCAGGTAATGATCAGTACACTAAGGCGACTTGGTTCCCAAAATTTCGTTCTTCTATGTTGAAGCATTCGTTTCCAGTAACAGTTTGAATTTTTAGGTTTCACTCTGTTTTCTCCTATATTGATAGATGTATTTGGAACTCTAAATCCAACACGGTTTGTGCTAGCTTCTTGAAACTTGACACAATAAAGTAGTTTCACGTTCTATCTCTATGTTTTGTTTCCTCTTGATGTAGCCCTAAGCAGTGACTGGCGAGAAACACTTTCATGGAAAGGGGTTGCCAAGCTTCCAAAAATTACGAATCTCCAGAAATCTCAGCAAATACTTTTTCACCCAAACTGGATGATACTTTCAGGTAATGATCAGTACACTAAGGCGACTTGGTTCCCAAAATTTCGTTCTTCTATGTTGAAGCATTCGTTTCCAGTAACAGTTTGAATTTTTAGGTTTCACTCTGTTTTCTCCTATATTGATAGATGTATTTGGAACTCTAAATCCAACACGGTTTGTGCTAGCTTCTTGAAACTTGACACAATAAAGTAGTTTCACGTTCTATCTCTATGTTTTGTTTCCTCTTGCTGTAGCCCTAAGCAGTGACTGGCGAGAAACACTTTCATGGAAAGGGGTTGCCAAGCTTCCAAAAATTACGAATCTCCAGAAATCTCAGCAAATACTTTTTCACCCAAACTGGATGATACTTTCAGGTAATGATCAGTACACTAAGGCGACTTGGTTCCCCACATTTCGTTCTTCTACGTTGAAGTGTTCGTTTCCAGTAACAGTTTGAATTTTTAGGTTTCACTCTGTTTTCTCCTATATTGATAGATGTATTTGGAACTCTAAATCCAACACGGTTTGTGCTAGCTTCTTGAAACTTGACACAATAAAGTAGTTTCACGTTCTATCTCTATGTTTTGTTTCCTCTTGATGTAGCCCTAAGCAGTGACTGGCGAGAAACACTTTCATGGAAAGGGGTTGCCAAGCTTCCAAAAATTACGAATCTCCAGAAATCTCAGCAAATACTTTTTCACCCAAACTAGATGATACTTTCAGGTAATGATCAGTACACTAAGGCGACTTGGTTTCCCAAATTTCGTTCTTCTATGTTGAAGCGTTCGTTTCCAGTAACAGTTTGAATTTTTAGGTTTCACTCTGTTTTCTCCTATATTGATAGATGTATTTGGAACTCTAAATCCAACACGGTTTGTGCTAGCTTCTTGAAACTTGACACAATAAAGTAGTTTCACGTTCTATCTGTATGTTTTGTTTCCTCTTGATGTAGCCCTAAGCAGTGACTGGCGAGAAACACTTTCATGGAAAGGGGTTGCCAAGCTTCCAAAAATTACGAATCTCCAGAAATCTCAGCAAATACTTTTTCACCCAAACTGGATGATACTTTCAGGTAATGATCAGTACACTAAGGCGACTTGGTTTCCCAAATTTCGTTCTTCTATGTTGAAGCGTTCGTTTCCAGTAACAGTTTGAACTTTTAGGTTTCACTCTGTTTACTCCTATATTGATAGATGTATTTGGAACTCTAAATCCAACACGGTTTGTGCTAGCTTCTTGAAACTTGACACAGTACAGTAGTTTCACGTTCTATCTCTATGTTTTGTTTCCTCTTGATGTAGCCCTAAGCAGTGACTGGCGAGAAACACTTTCATGGAAAGGGGTTGCCAAGCTTCCAAAAATTACGAATCTCCAGAAATCTCAGCAAATACTTTTTCACCCAAACTGGATGATACTTTCAAGTAATGATCAGTACACTAAGGCGACTTGGTTCCCAAAATTTCGTTCTTCTATGTTGAAGCATTCGTTTCCAGTAACAGTTTGAATTTTTAGGTTTCACTCTGTTTTCTCCTATATTGATAGATGTATTTGGAACTCTAAATCCAACACGGTTTGTGCTAGCTTCTTGAAACTTGACACAATAAAGTAGTTTCACGTTCTATCTCTATGTTTTTTTTCCTCTTGATGTAGCCCTAAGCAGTGACTGGCGAGAAACACTTTCATGGAAAGGGGTTGCCAAGCTTCCAAAAATTACGAATCTCCAGAAATCTCAGCAAATACTTTTTCACCCAAAATGGATGATACTTTCAGGTAATGATCAGTACACTAAGGCGACTTGGTTCCCAAAATTTCGTTCTTCTATGTTGAAGCATTCGTTTCCAGTAACAGTTTGAATTTTTAGGTTTCACTCTGTTTTCTCCTATTTTGATAGATGTATTTGGAACTCTACATCCAACACGGTTTGTGCTAGCTTCTTGAAACTTGACACAATAAAGTAGTTTCACGTTCTATCTCTATGTTTTGTTTCCTCTTGATGTAGCCCTAAGCAGTGACTGGCGAGAAACACTTTCATGGAAAGGGGTTGCCAAGCTTCCAAAAATTACGAATCTCCAGAAATCTCAGCAAATACTTTTTCACCCAAACTGGATGATACTTTCAGGTAATGATCAGTACACTAAGGCGACTTGGTTTCCCAAATTTCGTTCTTTTATGTTGAAGCGTTTGTTTCCAGTAACAGTTTGAACCTTTAGGTTTCACTCTGTTTACTCCTATATTGATAGATGTATTTGGAACTCTAAATCCAACACGGTTTGTGCTAGCTTCTTGAAACTTGACACAGTACAGTAGTTTCACGTTCTATCTCTATGTTTTGTTTCCTCTTGATGTAGCCCTAAGCAGTGACTGGCGAGAAACACTTTCATGGAAAGGGGTTGCCAAGCTTCCAAAAATTACGAATCTCCAGAAATCTCAGCAAATACTTTTTCACCCAAAATGGATGATACTTTCAGGTAATGATCAGTACACTAAGGCGACTTGGTTCCCAAAATTTCGTTCTTCTATGTTGAAGCATTCGTTTCCAGTAACAGTTTGAATTTTTAGGTTTCACTCTGTTTTCTCCTATATTGATAGATGTATTTGGAACTCTAAATCCAACATGGTTTGTGCTAGCTTCTTGAAACTTGACACAATAAAGTAGTTTCACGTTCTATCTCTATGTTTTGTTTCCTCTTGCTGTAGCCCTAAGCAGTGACTGGCGAGAAAAAATTTCATGGAAAGGGGTTGCCAAGCTTCCATAAATTACGAATCTCCAGAAATCTCAGCAAATACTTTTTCACCCAAACTGGATGATACTTTCAGGTAATGATCAGTACACTAAGGCGACTTGGTTTCCCAAATTTCGTTCTTCTATGTTGAAGCGTTCGTTTCCAGTAACAGTTTGAATTTTTAGGTTTCACTCTGTTTTCTCCTATATTGATAGATGTATTTGGAACTCTAAATCCAACACGGTTTGTGCTAGCTTCTTGAAACTTGACACAATAAAGTAGTTTCACGTTCTATCTGTATGTTTTGTTTCCTCTTGATGTAGCCCTAAGCAGTGACTGGCGAGAAACACTTTCATGGAAAGGGGTTGCCAAGCTTCCAAAAATTACGAATCTCCAGAAATCTCAGCAAATACTTTTTCACCCAAACTGGATGATACTTTCAGGTAATGATCAGTACACTAAGGCGACTTGGTTTCCCAAATTTCGTTCTTCTATGTTGAAGCGTTCGTTTCCAGTAACAGTTTGAACTTTTAGGTTTCACTCTGTTTACTCCTATATTGATAGATGTATTTGGAACTCTAAATCCAACACGGTTTGTGCTAGCTTCTTGAAACTTGACACAGTACAGTAGTTTCACGTTCTATCTCTATGTTTTGTTTCCTCTTGATGTAGCCCTAAGCAGTGACTGGCGAGAAACACTTTCATGGAAAGGGGTTGCCAAGCTTCCAAAAATTACGAATCTCCAGAAATCTCAGCAAATACTTTTTCACCCAAACTGGATGATACTTTCAAGTAATGATCAGTACACTAAGGCGACTTGGTTCCCAAAATTTCGTTCTTCTATGTTGAAGCATTCGTTTCCAGTAACAGTTTGAATTTTTAGGTTTCACTCTGTTTTCTCCTATATTGATAGATGTATTTGGAACTCTAAATCCAACACGGTTTGTGCTAGCTTCTTGAAACTTGACACAATAAAGTAGTTTCACGTTCTATCTCTATGTTTTTTTTCCTCTTGATGTAGCCCTAAGCAGTGACTGGCGAGAAACACTTTCATGGAAAGGGGTTGCCAAGCTTCCAAAAATTACGAATCTCCAGAAATCTCAGCAAATACTTTTTCACCCAAAATGGATGATACTTTCAGGTAATGATCAGTACACTAAGGCGACTTGGTTCCCAAAATTTCGTTCTTCTATGTTGAAGCATTCGTTTCCAGTAACAGTTTGAATTTTTAGGTTTCACTCTGTTTTCTCCTATTTTGATAGATGTATTTGGAACTCTACATCCAACACGGTTTGTGCTAGCTTCTTGAAACTTGACACAATAAAGTAGTTTCACGTTCTATCTCTATGTTTTGTTTCCTCTTGATGTAGCCCTAAGCAGTGACTGGCGAGAAACACTTTCATGGAAAGGGGTTGCCAAGCTTCCAAAAATTACGAATCTCCAGAAATCTCAGCAAATACTTTTTCACCCAAACTGGATGATACTTTCAGGTAATGATCAGTACACTAAGGCGACTTGGTTTCCCAAATTTCGTTCTTTTATGTTGAAGCGTTTGTTTCCAGTAACAGTTTGAACCTTTAGGTTTCACTCTGTTTACTCCTATATTGATAGATGTATTTGGAACTCTAAATCCAACACGGTTTGTGCTAGCTTCTTGAAACTTGACACAGTACAGTAGTTTCACGTTCTATCTCTATGTTTTGTTTCCTCTTGATGTAGCCCTAAGCAGTGACTGGCGAGAAACACTTTCATGGAAAGGGGTTGCCAAGCTTCCAAAAATTACGAATCTCCAGAAATCTCAGCAAATACTTTTTCACCCAAAATGGATGATACTTTCAGGTAATGATCAGTACACTAAGGCGACTTGGTTCCCAAAATTTCGTTCTTCTATGTTGAAGCATTCGTTTCCAGTAACAGTTTGAATTTTTAGGTTTCACTCTGTTTTCTCCTACATTGATAGATGTATTTGGAACTCTAAATCCAACATGGTTTGTGCTAGCTTCTTGAAACTTGACACAATAAAGTAGTTTCACGTTCTATCTCTATGTTTTGTTTCCTCTTGCTGTAGCCCTAAGCAGTGACTGGCGAGAAAAAATTTCATGGAAAGGGGTTGCCAAGCTTCCAAAAATTACGAATATCCAGAAATCTCAGCAAATACTTTTTCACCCAAACTGGATGATACTTTCAGGTAATGATCAGTACACTAAGGTGACTTGGTTTCCCAAATTTCGTTCTTCTATGTTGAAGCGTTCGTTTCCAGTAACAGTTTGAACCTTTAGGTTTCACTCTGTTTACTCCTATATTGATAGATGTATTTGGAACTCTAAATCCAACACGGTTTGTGCTAGCTTCTTGAAACTTGACACAGTACAGTAGTTTCACGTTCTATCTCTATGTTTTGTATCCTCTTGATGTAAACCTAAGCAGTGACTGGCGAGAAACACTTTCATGGAAAGGGGTTGCCAAGCTTCCAAAAATTACGAATCTCCAGAAATCTCAGCAAATACTTTTTCACCCAAAATGGATGATACTTTCAGGTAATGATCAGTACACTAAGGCGACTTGGTTCCCAAAATTTCGTTCTTCTATGTTGAAGCATTCGTTTCCAGTAACAGTTTGAATTTTTAGGTTTCACTCTGTTTTCTCCTATATTGATAGATGTATTTGGAACTCTAAATCCAACACGGTTTGTGCTAGCTTCTTGAAACTTGACACAATAAAGTAGTTTCACGTTCTATCTCTATGTTTTGTTTCCTCTTGATGTAGCCCTAAGCAGTGACTGGCGAGAAACACTTTCATGGAAAGGGGTTGCCAAGCTTCCAAAAATTACGAATCTCCAGAAATCTCAGCAAATACTTTTTCACCCAAACTGGATGATACTTTCAGGTAATGATCAGTACACTAAGGTGACTTGGTTCCCAAATTTTCGTTCTTCTACGTTGAAGCATTCGTTTCCAGTAACAGTTTGAATTTTTAGGTTTCACTCTGTTTTCTCCTATATTGATAGATGTATTTGGAACTCTAAATCCAACACGGTTTGTGCTAGCTTCTTGAAACTTGACACAATAAAGTAGTTTCACGTTCTATCTCTATGTTTTGTTTCCTCTTGCTGTAGCCCTAAGCAGTGACTGGCGAGAAACACTTTCATGGAAAGGGGTTGCCAAGCTTCCAAAAATTACGAATCTCCAGAAATCTCAGCAAATACTTTTTCACCCAAACTGGATGATACTTTCAGGTAATGATCAGTACACTAAGGCGACTTGGTTCCCCACATTTCGTTCTTCTACGTTGAAGTGTTCGTTTCCAGTAACAGTTTGAATTTTTAGGTTTCACTCTGTTTTCTCCTATATTGATAGATGTATTTGGAACTCTAAATCCAACACGGTTTGTGCTAGCTTCTTGAAACTTGACACAATAAAGTAGTTTCACGTTCTATCTCTATGTTTTGTTTCCTCTTGATGTAGCCCTAAGCAGTGACTGGCGAGAAACACTTCCATGGAAAGGGGTTGCCAAGCTTCCGAAAATTACGAATCTCCAGAAATCTCAGCAAATACTTTTTCACCCAAACTAGATGATACTTTCAGGTAATGATCAGTACACTAAGGCGACTTGGTTTCCCAAATTTCGTTCTTCTATGTTGAAGCGTTCGTTTCCAGTAACAGTTTGAATTTTTAGGTTTCACTCTGTTTTCTCCTATATTGATAGATGTATTTGGAACTCTAAATCCAACACGGTTTGTGCTAGCTTCTTGAAACTTGACACAATAAAGTAGTTTCACGTTCTATCTGTATGTTTTGTTTCCTCTTGATGTAGCCCTAAGCAGTGACTGGCGAGAAACACTTTCATGGAAAGGGGTTGCCAAGCTTCCAAAAATTACGAATCTCCAGAAATCTCAGCAAATACTTTTTCACCCAAACTGGATGATACTTTCAGGTAATGATCAGTACACTAAGGCGACTTGGTTTCCCAAATTTCGTTCTTCTATGTTGAAGCGTTCGTTTCCAGTAACAGTTTGAACTTTTAGGTTTCACTCTGTTTACTCCTATATTGATAGATGTATTTGGAACTCTAAATCCAACACGGTTTGTGCTAGCTTCTTGAAACTTGACACAGTACAGTAGTTTCACGTTCTATCTCTATGTTTTGTTTCCTCTTGATGTAGCCCTAAGCAGTGACTGGCGAGAAACACTTTCATGGAAAGGGGTTGCCAAGCTTCCAAAAATTACGAATCTCCAGAAATCTCAGCAAATACTTTTTCACCCAAACTGGATGATACTTTCAAGTAATGATCAGTACACTAAGGCGACTTGGTTCCCAAAATTTCGTTCTTCTATGTTGAAGCATTCGTTTCCAGTAACAGTTTGAATTTTTAGGTTTCACTCTGTTTTCTCCTATATTGATAGATGTATTTGGAACTCTAAATCCAACACGGTTTGTGCTAGCTTCTTGAAACTTGACACAATAAAGTAGTTTCACGTTCTATCTCTATGTTTTTTTTCCTCTTGATGTAGCCCTAAGCAGTGACTGGCGAGAAACACTTTCATGGAAAGGGGTTGCCAAGCTTCCAAAAATTACGAATCTCCAGAAATCTCAGCAAATACTTTTTCACCCAAAATGGATGATACTTTCAGGTAATGATCAGTACACTAAGGCGACTTGGTTCCCAAAATTTCGTTCTTCTATGTTGAAGCATTCGTTTCCAGTAACAGTTTGAACCTTTAGGTTTCACTCTGTTTACTCCTATATTGATAGATGTATTTGGAACTCTAAATCCAACACGGTTTGTGCTAGCTTCTTGAAACTTGACACAGTACAGTAGTTTCACGTTCTATCTCTATGTTTTGTTTCCTCTTGATGTAGCCCTAAGCAGTGACTGGCGAGAAACACTTTCATGGAAAGGGGTTGCCAAGCTTCCAAAAATTACGAATCTCCAGAAATCTCAGCAAATACTTTTTCACCCAAAATGGATGATACTTTCAGGTAATGATCAGTACACTAAGGCGACTTGGTTCCCAAAATTTCGTTCTTCTATGTTGTGCATTCGTTTCCAGTAACAGTTTGAATTTTTAGGTTTCACTCTGTTTTCTCCTACATTGATAGATGTATTTGGAACTCTAAATCCAACATGGTTTGTGCTAGCTTCTTGAAACTTGACACAATAAAGTAGTTTCACGTTCTATCTCTATGTTTTGTTTCCTCTTGCTGTAGCCCTAAGCAGTGACTGGCGAGAAAAAATTTCATGGAAAGGGGTTGCCAAGCTTCCAAAAATTACGAATATCCAGAAATCTCAGCAAATACTTTTTCACCCAAACTGGATGATACTTTCAGGTAATGATCAGTACACTAAGGTGACTTGGTTTCCCAAATTTCGTTCTTCTATGTTGAAGCGTTCGTTTCCAGTAACAGTTTGAACCTTTAGGTTTCACTCTGTTTACTCCTATATTGATAGATGTATTTGGAACTCTAAATCCAACACGGTTTGTGCTAGCTTCTTGAAACTTGACACAGTACAGTAGTTTCACGTTCTATCTCTATGTTTTGTTTCCTCTTGATGTAAACCTAAGCAGTGACTGGCGAGAAACACTTTCATGGAAAGGGGTTGCCAAGCTTCCAAAAATTACGAATCTCCAGAAATCTCAGCAAATACTTTTTCACCCAAAATGGATGATACTTTCAGGTAATGATCAGTACACTAAGGCGACTTGGTTCCCAAAATTTCGTTCTTCTATGTTGAAGCATTCGTTTCCAGTAACAGTTTGAATTTTTAGGTTTCACTCTGTTTTCTCCTATATTGATGGATGTATTTGGAACTCTAAATCCAACACGGTTTGTGCTAGCTTCTTGAAACTTGACACAATAAAGTAGTTTCACGTTCTATCTCTATGTTTTGTTTCCTCTTGATGTAGCCCTAAGCAGTGACTGGCGAGAAACACTTTCATGGAAAGGGGTTGCCAAGCTTCCAAAAATTACGAATCTCCAGAAATCTCAGCAAATACTTTTTCACCCAAACTGGATGATACTTTCAGGTAATGATCAGTACACTAAGGTGACTTGGTTCCCAAATTTTCGTTCTTCTACGTTGAAGCATTCGTTTCCAGTAACAGTTTGAATTTTTAGGTTTCACTCTGTTTTCTCCTATATTGATAGATGTATTTGGAACTCTAAATCCAACACGGTTTGTGCTAGCTTCTTGAAACTTGACACAATAAAGTAGTTTCACGTTCTATCTCTATGTTTTGTTTCCTCTTGCTGTAGCCCTAAGCAGTGACTGGCGAGAAACACTTTCATGGAAAGGGGTTGCCAAGCTTCCAAAAATTACGAATCTCCAGAAATCTCAGCAAATACTTTTTCACCCAAACTGGATGATACTTTCAGGTAATGATCAGTACACTAAGGCGACTTGGTTCCCCACATTTCGTTCTTCTACGTTGAAGTGTTCGTTTCCAGTAACAGTTTGAATTTTTAGGTTTCACTCTGTTTTCTCCTATATTGATAGATGTATTTGGAACTCTAAATCCAACACGGTTTGTGCTAGCTTCTTGAAACTTGACACAATAAAGTAGTTTCACGTTCTATCTCTATGTTTTGTTTCCTCTTGATGTAGCCCTAAGCAGTGACTGGCGAGAAACACTTCCATGGAAAGGGGTTGCCAAGCTTCCAAAAATTACGAATCTCCAGAAATCTCAGCAAATACTTTTTCACCCAAACTAGATGATACTTTCAGGTAATGATCAGTACACTAAGGCGACTTGGTTTCCCAAATTTCGTTCTTCTATGTTGAAGCGTTCGTTTCCAGTAACAGTTTGAATTTTTAGGTTTCACTCTGTTTTCTCCTATATTGATAGATGTATTTGGAACTCTAAATCCAACACGGTTTGTGCTAGCTTCTTGAAACTTGACACAATAAAGTAGTTTCACGTTCTATCTGTATGTTTTGTTTCCTCTTGATGTAGCCCTAAGCAGTGACTGGCGAGAAACACTTTCATGGAAAGGGGTTGCCAAGCTTCCAAAAATTACGAATCTCCAGAAATCTCAGCAAATACTTTTTCACCCAAACTGGATGATACTTTCAGGTAATGATCAGTACACTAAGGCGACTTGGTTTCCCAAATTTCGTTCTTCTATGTTGAAGCGTTCGTTTCCAGTAACAGTTTGAACTTTTAGGTTTCACTCTGTTTACTCCTATATTGATAGATGTATTTGGAACTCTAAATCCAACACGGTTTGTGCTAGCTTCTTGAAACTTGACACAGTACAGTAGTTTCACGTTCTATCTCTATGTTTTGTTTCCTCTTGATGTAGCCCTAAGCAGTGACTGGCGAGAAACACTTTCATGGAAAGGGGTTGCCAAGCTTCCAAAAATTACGAATCTCCAGAAATCTCAGCAAATACTTTTTCACCCAAACTGGATGATACTTTCAAGTAATGATCAGTACACTAAGGCGACTTGGTTCCCAAAATTTCGTTCTTCTATGTTGAAGCATTCGTTTCCAGTAACAGTTTGAATTTTTAGGTTTCACTCTGTTTTCTCCTATATTGATAGATGTATTTGGAACTCTAAATCCAACACGGTTTGTGCTAGCTTCTTGAAACTTGACACAATAAAGTAGTTTCACGTTCTATCTCTATGTTTTTTTTCCTCTTGATGTAGCCCTAAGCAGTGACTGGCGAGAAACACTTTCATGGAAAGGGGTTGCCAAGCTTCCAAAAATTACGAATCTCCAGAAATCTCAGCAAATACTTTTTCACCCAAAATGGATGATACTTTCAGGTAATGATCAGTACACTAAGGCGACTTGGTTCCCAAAATTTCGTTCTTCTATGTTGAAGCATTCGTTTCCAGTAACAGTTTGAATTTTTAGGTTTCACTCTGTTTTCTCCTATTTTGATAGATGTATTTGGAACTCTACATCCAACACGGTTTGTGCTAGCTTCTTGAAACTTGACACAATAAAGTAGTTTCACGTTCTATCTCTATGTTTTGTTTCCTCTTGATGTAGCCCTAAGCAGTGACTGGCGAGAAACACTTTCATGGAAAGGGGTTGCCAAGCTTCCAAAAATTACGAATCTCCAGAAATCTCAGCAAATACTTTTTCACCCAAACTGGATGATACTTTCAGGTAATGATCAGTACACTAAGGCGACTTGGTTTCCCAAATTTCGTTCTTTTATGTTGAAGCGTTTGTTTCCAGTAACAGTTTGAACCTTTAGGTTTCACTCTGTTTACTCCTATATTGATAGATGTATTTGGAACTCTAAATCCAACACGGTTTGTGCTAGCTTCTTGAAACTTGACACAGTACAGTAGTTTCACGTTCTATCTCTATGTTTTGTTTCCTCTTGATGTAAATCTAAGCAGTGACTGGCGAGAAACACTTTCATGGAAAGGGGTTGCCAAGCTTCCAAAAATTACGAATCTCCAGAAATCTCAGCAAATACTTTTTCACCCAAAATGGATGATACTTTCAGGTAATGATCAGTACACTAAGGCGACTTGGTTCCCAAAATTTCGTTCTTCTATGTTGAAGCATTCGTTTCCAGTAACAGTTTGAATTTTTAGGTTTCACTCTGTTTTCTCCTATATTGATGGATGTATTTGGAACTCTAAATCCAACACGGTTTGTGCTAGCTTCTTGAAACTTGACACAATAAAGTAGTTTCACGTTCTATCTCTATGTTTTGTTTCCTCTTGATGTAGCCCTAAGCAGTGACTGGCGAGAAACACTTTCATGGAAAGGGGTTGCCAAGCTTCCAAAAATTACGAATCTCCAGAAATCTCAGCAAATACTTTTTCACCCAAACTGGATGATACTTTCAGGTAATGATCAGTACACTAAGGTGACTTGGTTCCCAAATTTTCGTTCTTCTACGTTGAAGCATTCGTTTCCAGTAACAGTTTGAATTTTTAGGTTTCACTCTGTTTTCTCCTATATTGATAGATGTATTTGGAACTCTAAATCCAACATGGTTTGTGATAGCTTCTTGAAACTTGACACAATAAAGTAGTTTCACGTTCTATCTCTATGTTTTGTTTCCTCTTGCTGTAGCCCTAAGCAGTGACTGGCGAGAAACACTTTCATGGAAAGGGGTTGCCAAGCTTCCAAAAATTACGAATCTCCAGAAATCTCAGCAAATACTTTTTCACACAAACTGGATGATACTTTCAGGTAATGATCAGTACACTAAGGTGACTTGGTTCCCCACATTTCGTTCTTCTACGTTGAAGCGTTCGTTTCCAGTAACAGTTTGAATTTTTAGGTTTCACTCTGTTTTCTCCTATATTGATAGATGTATTTGGAACTCTAAATCCAACACGGTTTGTGCTAGCTTCTTGAAACTTGACACAATAAAGTAGTTTCACGTTCTATCTCTATGTTTTGTTTCCTCTTGCTGTAGCCCTAAGCAGTGACTGGCGAGAAACACTTTCATGGAAAGGGGTTGCCAAGCTTCCAAAAATTACGAATCTCCAGAAATCTCAGCAAATACTTTTTCACCCAAACTGGATGATACTTTCAGGTAATGATCAGTACACTAAGGCGACTTGGTTTCCCAAATTTCGTTCTTCTATGTTGAAGCGTTCGTTTCCAGTAACAGTTTGAATTTTTAGGTTTCACTCTTTTTACTCCTATATTGATAGATGTATTTGGAACTCTAAATCCAACACGGTTTGTGCTAGCTTCTTGAAACTTGACACAGTACAGTAGTTTCACGTTCCGTCTCTATGTATTGTTTCCTCTTGATGTAGCCCTAAGCAGTGACTGGCGAGAAACACTTTCATGGAAAGGGGTTGCCAAGCTTCCGAAAATTACGAATCTCCAGAAATCTCAGCAAATACTTTTTCACCCAAAATGGATGATACTTTCATGTAATGATCAGTACACTAAGGCGACTTGGTTCCCAAAATTACGTTCTTCTATGTTGAAGCATTCGTTTCCAGTAACAGTTTGAATTTTTAGGTTTCACTCTGTTTTCTCCTATATTGATAGATGTATTTGGAACTCTAAATCCAACACGGTTTGTGCTAGCTTCTTGAAACTTGACACAATAAAGTAGTTTCACGTTCTATCTCTATGTTTTCTTTCCTCTTGATGTAGCCCTAAGCAGTGATTGGCGAGAAACACTTTCATGGAAAGGGGTTGCCAAGCTTCCAAAAATTACGAATCTCCAGAAATCTCAGCAAATACTTTTTCACCCAAACTGGATGATACTTTCAGGTAATGATCAGTACACTAAGGCGACTTGGTTTCCCAAATTTCGTTCTTCTATGTTGAAGCGTTCGTTTCCAGTAACAGTTTGAACCTTTAGGTTTCACTCTGTTTACTCCTATATTGATAGATGTATTTGGAACTCTAAATCCAACACGGTTTGTGCTAGCTTCTTGAAACTTGACACAGTACAGTAGTTTCACGTTCTATCTCTATGTTTTGTTTCCTCTTGATGTAGCCCTAAGCAGTGACTGGCGAGAAACACTTTAATGGAAAGGGGTTGCCTAGCTTCCAAAAATTACGAATCTCCAGAAATCTCAGCAAATACTTTTTCACCCAAACTGGATGATACTTTCAGGTAATGATCAGTACACTAAGGCGACTTGGTTCCCAAAATTTCGTTCTTCTATGTTGAAGCATTCGTTTCCAGTAACAGTTTGAATTTTTAGGTTTCACTCTGTTTTCTCCTATATTGATAGATGTATTTGGAACTCTAAATCCAACACGGTTTGTGCTAGCTTCTTGAAACTTGACACAATAAAGTAGTTTCACGTTCTATCTCTATGTTTTGTTTCCTCTTGATGTAGCCCTAAGCAGTGACTGGCGAGAAACACTTTCATGGAAAGGGGTTGCCAAGCTTCCAAAAATTACGAATCTCCAGAAATCTCAGCAAATACTTTTTCACCCAAACTGGATGATACTTTCAGGTAATGATCAGTACACTAAGGCGACTTGGTTCCCAAAATTTCGTTCTTCTATGTTGAAGCATTCGTTTCCAGTAACAGTTTGAATTTTTAGGTTTCACTCTGTTTTCTCCTATATTGATAGATGTATTTGGAACTCTAAATCCAACACGGTTTGTGCTAGCTTCTTGAAACTTGACACAATAAAGTAGTTTCACGTTCTATCTCTATGTTTTGTTTCCTCTTGCTGTAGCCCTAAGCAGTGACTGGCGAGAAACACTTTCATGGAAAGGGGTTGCCAAGCTTCCAAAAATTACGAATCTCCAGAAATCTCAGCAAATACTTTTTCACCCAAACTGGATGATACTTTCAGGTAATGATCAGTACACTAAGGCGACTTGGTTTCCCAAATTTCGTTCTTCTATGTTGAAGCGTTCGTTTCCAGTAACAGTTTGAACCTTTAGGTTTCACTCTGTTTACTCCTATATTGATAGATGTATTTGGAACTCTAAATCCAACACGGTTTGTGCTAGCTTCTTGAAACTTGACACAGTACAGTAGTTTCACGTTCCGTCTCTATGTATTGTTTCCTCTTGATGTAGCCCTAAGCAGTGACTGGCGAGAAACACTTTCATGGAAAGGGGTTGCCAAGCTTCCGAAAATTACGAATCTCCAGAAATCTCAGCAAATACTTTTTCACCCAAAATGGATGATACTTTCATGTAATGATCAGTACACTAAGGCGACTTGGTTCCCAAAATTACGTTCTTCTATGTTGAAGCATTCGTTTCCAGTAACAGTTTGAATTTTTAGGTTTCACTCTGTTTTCTCCTATATTGATAGATGTATTTGGAACTCTAAATCCAACACGGTTTGTGCTAGCTTCTTGAAACTTGACACAATAAAGTAGTTTCACGTTCTATCTGTATGTTTTGTTTCCTCTTGATGTAGCCCTAAGCAGTGACTGGCGAGAAACACTTTCATGGAAAGGGGTTGCCAAGCTTCCAAAAATTACGAATCTCCAGAAATCTCAGCAAATACTTTTTCACCCAAACTGGATGATACTTTCAGGTAATGATCAGTACACTAAGGCGACTTGGTTTCCCAAATTTCGTTCTTCTATGTTGAAGCGTTCGTTTCCAGTAACAGTTTGAACTTTTAGGTTTCACTCTGTTTACTCCTATATTGATAGATGTATTTGGAACTCTAAATCCAACACGGTTTGTGCTAGCTTCTTGAAACTTGACACAGTACAGTAGTTTCACGTTCTATCTCTATGTTTTGTTTCCTCTTGATGTAGCCCTAAGCAGTGACTGGCGAGAAACACTTTCATGGAAAGGGGTTGCCAAGCTTCCAAAAATTACGAATCTCCAGAAATCTCAGCAAATACTTTTTCACCCAAACTGGATGATACTTTCAAGTAATGATCAGTACACTAAGGCGACTTGGTTCCCAAAATTTCGTTCTTCTATGTTGAAGCATTCGTTTCCAGTAACAGTTTGAATTTTTAGGTTTCACTCTGTTTTCTCCTATATTGATAGATGTATTTGGAACTCTAAATCCAACACGGTTTGTGCTAGCTTCTTGAAACTTGACACAATAAAGTAGTTTCACGTTCTATCTCTATGTTTTTTTTCCTCTTGATGTAGCCCTAAGCAGTGACTGGCGAGAAACACTTTCATGGAAAGGGGTTGCCAAGCTTCCAAAAATTACGAATCTCCAGAAATCTCAGCAAATACTTTTTCACCCAAAATGGATGATACTTTCAGGTAATGATCAGTACACTAAGGCGACTTGGTTCCCAAAATTTCGTTCTTCTATGTTGAAGCATTCGTTTCCAGTAACAGTTTGAATTTTTAGGTTTCACTCTGTTTTCTCCTATTTTGATAGATGTATTTGGAACTCTACATCCAACACGGTTTGTGCTAGCTTCTTGAAACTTGACACAATAAAGTAGTTTCACGTTCTATCTCTATGTTTTGTTTCCTCTTGATGTAGCCCTAAGCAGTGACTGGCGAGAAACACTTTCATGGAAAGGGGTTGCCAAGCTTCCAAAAATTACGAATCTCCAGAAATCTCAGCAAATACTTTTTCACCCAAACTGGATGATACTTTCAGGTAATGATCAGTACACTAAGGCGACTTGGTTTCCCAAATTTCGTTCTTTTATGTTGAAGCGTTTGTTTCCAGTAACAGTTTGAACCTTTAGGTTTCACTCTGTTTACTCCTATATTGATAGATGTATTTGGAACTCTAAATCCAACACGGTTTGTGCTAGCTTCTTGAAACTTGACACAGTACAGTAGTTTCACGTTCTATCTCTATGTTTTGTTTCCTCTTGATGTAAATCTAAGCAGTGACTGGCGAGAAACACTTTCATGGAAAGGGGTTGCCAAGCTTCCAAAAATTACGAATCTCCAGAAATCTCAGCAAATACTTTTTCACCCAAAATGGATGATACTTTCAGGTAATGATCAGTACACTAAGGCGACTTGGTTCCCAAAATTTCGTTCTTCTATGTTGAAGCATTCGTTTCCAGTAACAGTTTGAATTTTTAGGTTTCACTCTGTTTTCTCCTATATTGATGGATGTATTTGGAACTCTAAATCCAACACGGTTTGTGCTAGCTTCTTGAAACTTGACACAATAAAGTAGTTTCACGTTCTATCTCTATGTTTTGTTTCCTCTTGATGTAGCCCTAAGCAGTGACTGGCGAGAAACACTTTCATGGAAAGGGGTTGCCAAGCTTCCAAAAATTACGAATCTCCAGAAATCTCAGCAAATACTTTTTCACCCAAACTGGATGATACTTTCAGGTAATGATCAGTACACTAAGGTGACTTGGTTCCCAAATTTTCGTTCTTCTACGTTGAAGCATTCGTTTCCAGTAACAGTTTGAATTTTTAGGTTTCACTCTGTTTTCTCCTATATTGATAGATGTATTTGGAACTCTAAATCCAACATGGTTTGTGATAGCTTCTTGAAACTTGACACAATAAAGTAGTTTCACGTTCTATCTCTATGTTTTGTTTCCTCTTGCTGTAGCCCTAAGCAGTGACTGGCGAGAAACACTTTCATGGAAAGGGGTTGCCAAGCTTCCAAAAATTACGAATCTCCAGAAATCTCAGCAAATACTTTTTCACACAAACTGGATGATACTTTCAGGTAATGATCAGTACACTAAGGTGACTTGGTTCCCCACATTTCGTTCTTCTACGTTGAAGCGTTCGTTTCCAGTAACAGTTTGAATTTTTAGGTTTCACTCTGTTTTCTCCTATATTGATAGATGTATTTGGAACTCTAAATCCAACACGGTTTGTGCTAGCTTCTTGAAACTTGACACAATAAAGTAGTTTCACGTTCTATCTCTATGTTTTGTTTCCTCTTGCTGTAGCCCTAAGCAGTGACTGGCGAGAAACACTTTCATGGAAAGGGGTTGCCAAGCTTCCAAAAATTACGAATCTCCAGAAATCTCAGCAAATACTTTTTCACCCAAACTGGATGATACTTTCAGGTAATGATCAGTACACTAAGGCGACTTGGTTTCCCAAATTTCGTTCTTCTATGTTGAAGCGTTCGTTTCCAGTAACAGTTTGAATTTTTAGGTTTCACTCTTTTTACTCCTATATTGATAGATGTATTTGGAACTCTAAATCCAACACGGTTTGTGCTAGCTTCTTGAAACTTGACACAGTACAGTAGTTTCACGTTCCGTCTCTATGTATTGTTTCCTCTTGATGTAGCCCTAAGCAGTGACTGGCGAGAAACACTTTCATGGAAAGGGGTTGCCAAGCTTCCGAAAATTACGAATCTCCAGAAATCTCAGCAAATACTTTTTCACCCAAAATGGATGATACTTTCATGTAATGATCAGTACACTAAGGCGACTTGGTTCCCAAAATTACGTTCTTCTATGTTGAAGCATTCGTTTCCAGTAACAGTTTGAATTTTTAGGTTTCACTCTGTTTTCTCCTATATTGATAGATGTATTTGGAACTCTAAATCCAACACGGTTTGTGCTAGCTTCTTGAAACTTGACACAATAAAGTAGTTTCACGTTCTATCTCTATGTTTTCTTTCCTCTTGATGTAGCCCTAAGCAGTGATTGGCGAGAAACACTTTCATGGAAAGGGGTTGCCAAGCTTCCAAAAATTACGAATCTCCAGAAATCTCAGCAAATACTTTTTCACCCAAACTGGATGATACTTTCAGGTAATGATCAGTACACTAAGGCGACTTGGTTTCCCAAATTTCGTTCTTCTATGTTGAAGCGTTCGTTTCCAGTAACAGTTTGAACCTTTAGGTTTCACTCTGTTTACTCCTATATTGATAGATGTATTTGGAACTCTAAATCCAACACGGTTTGTGCTAGCTTCTTGAAACTTGACACAGTACAGTAGTTTCACGTTCTATCTCTATGTTTTGTTTCCTCTTGATGTAGCCCTAAGCAGTGACTGGCGAGAAACACTTTAATGGAAAGGGGTTGCCTAGCTTCCAAAAATTACGAATCTCCAGAAATCTCAGCAAATACTTTTTCACCCAAACTGGATGATACTTTCAGGTAATGATCAGTACACTAAGGCGACTTGGTTCCCAAAATTTCGTTCTTCTATGTTGAAGCATTCGTTTCCAGTAACAGTTTGAATTTTTAGGTTTCACTCTGTTTTCTCCTATATTGATAGATGTATTTGGAACTCTAAATCCAACACGGTTTGTGCTAGCTTCTTGAAACTTGACACAATAAAGTAGTTTCACGTTCTATCTCTATGTTTTGTTTCCTCTTGATGTAGCCCTAAGCAGTGACTGGCGAGAAACACTTTCATGGAAAGGGGTTGCCAAGCTTCCAAAAATTACGAATCTCCAGAAATCTCAGCAAATACTTTTTCACCCAAACTGGATGATACTTTCAGGTAATGATCAGTACACTAAGGCGACTTGGTTCCCAAAATTTCGTTCTTCTATGTTGAAGCATTCGTTTCCAGTAACAGTTTGAATTTTTAGGTTTCACTCTGTTTTCTCCTATATTGATAGATGTATTTGGAACTCTAAATCCAACACGGTTTGTGCTAGCTTCTTGAAACTTGACACAATAAAGTAGTTTCACGTTCTATCTCTATGTTTTGTTTCCTCTTGCTGTAGCCCTAAGCAGTGACTGGCGAGAAACACTTTCATGGAAAGGGGTTGCCAAGCTTCCAAAAATTACGAATCTCCAGAAATCTCAGCAAATACTTTTTCACCCAAACTGGATGATACTTTCAGGTAATGATCAGTACACTAAGGCGACTTGGTTTCCCAAATTTCGTTCTTCTATGTTGAAGCGTTCGTTTCCAGTAACAGTTTGAACCTTTAGGTTTCACTCTGTTTACTCCTATATTGATAGATGTATTTGGAACTCTAAATCCAACACGGTTTGTGCTAGCTTCTTGAAACTTGACACAGTACAGTAGTTTCACGTTCCGTCTCTATGTATTGTTTCCTCTTGATGTAGCCCTAAGCAGTGACTGGCGAGAAACACTTTCATGGAAAGGGGTTGCCAAGCTTCCGAAAATTACGAATCTCCAGAAATCTCAGCAAATACTTTTTCACCCAAAATGGATGATACTTTCATGTAATGATCAGTACACTAAGGCGACTTGGTTCCCAAAATTACGTTCTTCTATGTTGAAGCATTCGTTTCCAGTAACAGTTTGAATTTTTAGGTTTCACTCTGTTTTCTCCTATATTGATAGATGTATTTGGAACTCTAAATCCAACACGGTTTGTGCTAGCTTCTTGAAACTTGACACAATAAAGTAGTTTCACGTTCTATCTCTATGTTTTCTTTCCTCTTGATGTAGCCCTAAGCAGTGATTGGCGAGAAACACTTTCATGGAAAGGGGTTGCCAAGCTTCCAAAAATTACGAATCTCCAGAAATCTCAGCAAATACTTTTTCACCCAAACTGGATGATACTTTCAGGTAATGATCAGTACACTAAGGCGACTTGGTTTCCCAAATTTCGTTCTTCTATGTTGAAGCGTTCGTTTCCAGTAACAGTTTGAACCTTTAGGTTTCACTCTGTTTACTCCTATATTGATAGATGTATTTGGAACTCTAAATCCAACACGGTTTGTGCTAGCTTCTTGAAACTTGACACAGTACAGTAGTTTCACGTTCTATCTCTATGTTTTGTTTCCTCTTGATGTAGCCCTAAGCAGTGACTGGCGAGAAACACTTTAATGGAAAGGGGTTGCCTAGCTTCCAAAAATTACGAATCTCCAGAAATCTCAGCAAATACTTTTTCACCCAAACTGGATGATACTTTCAGGTAATGATCAGTACACTAAGGCGACTTGGTTCCCAAAATTTCGTTCTTCTATGTTGAAGCATTCGTTTCCAGTAACAGTTTGAATTTTTAGGTTTCACTCTGTTTTCTCCTATATTGATAGATGTATTTGGAACTCTAAATCCAACACGGTTTGTGCTAGCTTCTTGAAACTTGACACAATAAAGTAGTTTCACGTTCTATCTCTATGTTTTGTTTCCTCTTGATGTAGCCCTAAGCAGTGACTGGCGAGAAACACTTTCATGGAAAGGGGTTGCCAAGCTTCCAAAAATTACGAATCTCCAGAAATCTCAGCAAATACTTTTTCACCCAAACTGGATGATACTTTCAGGTAATGATCAGTACACTAAGGCGACTTGGTTCCCAAAATTTCGTTCTTCTATGTTGAAGCATTCGTTTCCAGTAACAGTTTGAATTTTTAGGTTTCACTCTGTTTTCTCCTATATTGATAGATGTATTTGGAACTCTAAATCCAACACGGTTTGTGCTAGCTTCTTGAAACTTGACACAATAAAGTAGTTTCACGTTCTATCTCTATGTTTTGTTTCCTCTTGCTGTAGCCCTAAGCAGTGACTGGCGAGAAACACTTTCATGGAAAGGGGTTGCCAAGCTTCCAAAAATTACGAATCTCCAGAAATCTCAGCAAATACTTTTTCACCCAAACTGGATGATACTTTCAGGTAATGATCAGTACACTAAGGCGACTTGGTTCCCCACATTTCGTTCTTCTACGTTTAAGTGTTCGTTTCCAGTAACAGTTTGAATTTTTAGGTTTCACTCTGTTTTCTCCTATATTGATAGATGTATTTGGAACTCTAAATCCAACACGGTTTGTGCTAGCTTCTTGAAACTTGACACAATAAAGTAGTTTCACGTTCTATCTCTATGTTTTGTTTCCTCTTGCTGTAGCCCTAAGCAGTGACTGGCGAGAAACACTTTCATGGAAAGGGGTTGCCAAGCTTCCAAAAATTACGAATCTCCAGAAATCTCAGCAAATACTTTTTCACCCAAACTAGATGATACTTTCAGGTAATGATCAGTACACTAAGGCGACTTGGTTTCCCAAATTTCGTTCTTCTATGTTGAAGCGTTCGTTTCCAGTAACAGTTTGAATTTTTAGGTTTCACTCTGTTTTCTCCTATATTGATAGATGTATTTGGAACTCTAAATCCAACACGGTTTGTGCTAGCTTCTTGAAACTTGACACAATAAAGTAGTTTCACGTTCTATCTGTATGTTTTGTTTCCTCTTGATGTAGCCCTAAGCAGTGACTGGCGAGAAACACTTTCATGGAAAGGGGTTGCCAAGCTTCCAAAAATTACGAATCTCCAGAAATCTCAGCAAATACTTTTTCACCCAAAATGGATGATACTTTCAAGTAATGATCAGTACACTAAGGCGACTTGGTTCCCAAAATTTCGTTCTTCTATGTTGAAGCATTCGTTTCCAGTAACAGTTTGAATTTTTAGGTTTCACTCTGTTTTCTCCTATATTGATAGATGTATTTGGAACTCTAAATCCAACACGGTTTGTGCTAGCTTCTTGAAACTTGACACAATAAAGTAGTTTCACGTTCTATCTCTATGTTTTTTTTCCTCTTGATGTAGCCCTAAGCAGTGACTGGCGAGAAACACTTTCATGGAAAGGGGTTGCCAAGCTTCCAAAAATTACGAATCTCCAGAAATCTCAGCAAATACTTTTTCACCCAAAATGGATGATACTTTGAGGTAATGATCAGTACACTAAGGCGACTTGGTTCCCAAAATTTCGTTCTTCTATGTTGAAGCATTCGTTTCCAGTAACAGTTTGAATTTTTAGGTTTCACTCTGTTTTCTCCTATTTTGATAGATGTATTTGGAACTCTAAATCCAACACGGTTTGTGCTAGCTTCTTGAAACTTGACACAATAAAGTAGTTTCACGTTCTATCTCTATGTTTTGTTTCCTCTTGATGTAGCCCTAAGCAGTGACTGGCGAGAAACACTTTCATGGAAAGGGGTTGCCAAGCTTCCAAAAATTACGAATCTCCAGAAATCTCAGCAAATACTTTTTCACCCAAACTGGATGATACTTTCAGGTAATGATCAGTACACTAAGGCGACTTGGTTTCCCAAATTTCGTTCTTTTATGTTGAAGCGTTTGTTTCCAGTAACAGTTTGAACCTTTAGGTTTCACTCTGTTTACTCCTATATTGATAGATGTATTTGGAACTCTAAATCCAACACGGTTTGTGCTAGCTTCTTGAAACTTGACACAGTACAGTAGTTTCACGTTCTATCTCTATGTTTTGTTTCCTCTTGATGTAGCCCTAAGCAGTGACTGGCGAGAAACACTTTCATGGAAAGGGGTTGCCAAGCTTCCAAAAATTACGAATCTCCAGAAATCTCAGCAAATACTTTTTCACCCAAAATGGATGATACTTTCAGGTAATGATCAGTACACTAAGGCGACTTGGTTCCCAAAATTTCGTTCTTCTATGTTGAAGCATTCGTTTCCAGTAACAGTTTGAATTTTTAGGTTTCACTCTGTTTTCTCCTATATTGATAGATGTATTTGGAACTCTAAATCCAACATGGTTTGTGCTAGCTTCTTGAAACTTGACACAATAAAGTAGTTTCACGTTCTATCTCTGTTTTGTTTCCTCTTGCTGTAGCCCTAAGCAGTGACTGGCGAGAAAAAATTTCATGGAAAGGGGTTGCCAAGCTTCCAAAAATTACGAATCTCCAGAAATCTCAGCAAATACTTTTTCACCCAAACTGGATGATACTTTCAGGTAATGATCAGTACACTAAGGTGACTTGGTTTCCCAAATTTCGTTCTTCTATGTTGAAGCGTTCGTTTCCAGTAACAGTTTGAACCTTTAGGTTTCACTCTGTTTACTCCTATATTGATAGATGTATTTGGAACTCTAAATCCAACACGGTTTGTGCTAGCTTCTTGAAACTTGACACAATAAAGTAGTTTCACGTTCTATCTCTATGTTTTGTTTCTTCTTGATGTAGCCCTAAGCAGTGACTGGCGAGAAACACTTTCATGGAAAGGGGTTGCCAAGCTTCCAAAAATTACGAATCTCCAGAAATCTCAGCAAATACTTTTTCACCCAAACTAGATGATACTTTCAGGTAATGATCAGTACACTAAGGCGACTTGGTTTCCCAAATTTCGTTCTTCTATGTTGAAGCGTTCGTTTCCAGTAACAGTTTGAATTTTTAGGTTTCACTCTGTTTTCTCCTATATTGATGGATGTATTTGGAACTCTAAATCCAACACGGTTTGTGCTAGCTTCTTGAAACTTGACACAATAAAGTAGTTTCACGTTCTATCTCTATGTTTTGTTTCCTCTTGATGTAGCCCTAAGCAGTGACTGGCGAGAAACACTTTCATGGAAAGGGGTTGCCAAGCTTCCAAAAATTACGAATCTCCAGAAATCTCAGCAAATACTTTTTCACCCAAACTGGATGATACTTTCAGGTAATGATCAGTACACTAAGGTGATTGGTTCCCAAATTTTCGTTCTTCTACGTTGAAGCATTCGTTTCCAGTAACAGTTTGAATTTTTAGGTTTCACTCTGTTTTCTCCTATATTGATAGATGTATTTGGAACTCTAAATCCAACATGGTTTGTGATAGCTTCTTGAAACTTGACACAATAAAGTAGTTTCACGTTCTATCTCTATGTTTTGTTTCCTCTTGCTGTAGCCCTAAGCAGTGACTGGCGAGAAACACTTTCATGGAAAGGGGTTGCCAAGCTTCCAAAAATTACGAATCTCCAGAAATCTCAGCAAATACTTTTTCACCCAAACTGGATGATACTTTCAGGTAATGATCAGTACACTAAGGTGACTTGGTTCCCCACATTTCGTTCTTCTACGTTGAAGCGTTCGTTTCCAGTAACAGTTTGAATTTTTAGGTTTCACTCTGTTTTCTCCTATATTGATAGATGTATTTGGAACTCTAAATCCAACACGGTTTGTGCTAGCTTCTTGAAACTTGACACAATAAAGTAGTTTCACGTTCTATCTCTATGTTTTGTTTCCTCTTGCTGTAGCCCTAAGCAGTGACTGGCGAGAAACACTTTCATGGAAAGGGGTTGCCAAGCTTCCAAAAATTACGAATCTCCAGAAATCTCAGCAAATACTTTTTCACCCAAACTGGATGATACTTTCAGGTAATGATCAGTACACTAAGGCGACTTGGTTTCCCAAATTTCGTTCTTCTATGTTGAAGCGTTCGTTTCCAGTAACAGTTTGAATTTTTAGGTTTCACTCTTTTTACTCCTATATTGATAGATGTATTTGGAACTCTAAATCCAACACGGTTTGTGCTAGCTTCTTGAAACTTGACACAGTACAGTAGTTTCACGTTCCGTCTCTATGTATTGTTTCCTCTTGATGTAGCCCTAAGCAGTGACTGGCGAGAAACACTTTCATGGAAAGGGGTTGCCAAGCTTCCGAAAATTACGAATCTCCAGAAATCTCAGCAAATACTTTTTCACCCAAAATGGATGATACTTTCATGTAATGATCAGTACACTAAGGCGACTTGGTTCCCAAAATTACGTTCTTCTATGTTGAAGCATTCGTTTCCAGTAACAGTTTGAATTTTTAGGTTTCACTCTGTTTTCTCCTATATTGATAGATGTATTTGGAACTCTAAATCCAACACGGTTTGTGCTAGCTTCTTGAAACTTGACACAATAAAGTAGTTTCACGTTCTATCTCTATGTTTTCTTTCCTCTTGATGTAGCCCTAAGCAGTGATTGGCGAGAAACACTTTCATGGAAAGGGGTTGCCAAGCTTCCAAAAATTACGAATCTCCAGAAATCTCAGCAAATACTTTTTCACCCAAACTGGATGATACTTTCAGGTAATGATCAGTACACTAAGGCGACTTGGTTTCCCAAATTTCGTTCTTCTATGTTGAAGCGTTCGTTTCCAGTAACAGTTTGAACCTTTAGGTTTCACTCTGTTTACTCCTATATTGATAGATGTATTTGGAACTCTAAATCCAACACGGTTTGTGCTAGCTTCTTGAAACTTGACACAGTACAGTAGTTTCACGTTCTATCTCTATGTTTTGTTTCCTCTTGATGTAGCCCTAAGCAGTGACTGGCGAGAAACACTTTAATGGAAAGGGGTTGCCTAGCTTCCAAAAATTACGAATCTCCAGAAATCTCAGCAAATACTTTTTCACCCAAACTGGATGATACTTTCAGGTAATGATCAGTACACTAAGGCGACTTGGTTCCCAAAATTTCGTTCTTCTATGTTGAAGCATTCGTTTCCAGTAACAGTTTGAATTTTTAGGTTTCACTCTGTTTTCTCCTATATTGATAGATGTATTTGGAACTCTAAATCCAACACGGTTTGTGCTAGCTTCTTGAAACTTGACACAATAAAGTAGTTTCACGTTCTATCTCTATGTTTTGTTTCCTCTTGATGTAGCCCTAAGCAGTGACTGGCGAGAAACACTTTCATGGAAAGGGGTTGCCAAGCTTCCAAAAATTACGAATCTCCAGAAATCTCAGCAAATACTTTTTCACCCAAACTGGATGATACTTTCAGGTAATGATCAGTACACTAAGGCGACTTGGTTCCCAAAATTTCGTTCTTCTATGTTGAAGCATTCGTTTCCAGTAACAGTTTGAATTTTTAGGTTTCACTCTGTTTTCTCCTATATTGATAGATGTATTTGGAACTCTAAATCCAACACGGTTTGTGCTAGCTTCTTGAAACTTGACACAATAAAGTAGTTTCACGTTCTATCTCTATGTTTTGTTTCCTCTTGCTGTAGCCCTAAGCAGTGACTGGCGAGAAACACTTTCATGGAAAGGGGTTGCCAAGCTTCCAAAAATTACGAATCTCCAGAAATCTCAGCAAATACTTTTTCACCCAAACTGGATGATACTTTCAGGTAATGATCAGTACACTAAGGCGACTTGGTTTCCCAAATTTCGTTCTTCTATGTTGAAGCGTTCGTTTCCAGTAACAGTTTGAACCTTTAGGTTTCACTCTGTTTACTCCTATATTGATAGATGTATTTGGAACTCTAAATCCAACACGGTTTGTGCTAGCTTCTTGAAACTTGACACAGTACAGTAGTTTCACGTTCCGTCTCTATGTATTGTTTCCTCTTGATGTAGCCCTAAGCAGTGACTGGCGAGAAACACTTTCATGGAAAGGGGTTGCCAAGCTTCCGAAAATTACGAATCTCCAGAAATCTCAGCAAATACTTTTTCACCCAAAATGGATGATACTTTCATGTAATGATCAGTACACTAAGGCGACTTGGTTCCCAAAATTACGTTCTTCTATGTTGAAGCATTCGTTTCCAGTAACAGTTTGAATTTTTAGGTTTCACTCTGTTTTCTCCTATATTGATAGATGTATTTGGAACTCTAAATCCAACACGGTTTGTGCTAGCTTCTTGAAACTTGACACAATAAAGTAGTTTCACGTTCTATCTCTATGTTTTCTTTCCTCTTGATGTAGCCCTAAGCAGTGATTGGCGAGAAACACTTTCATGGAAAGGGGTTGCCAAGCTTCCAAAAATTACGAATCTCCAGAAATCTCAGCAAATACTTTTTCACCCAAACTGGATGATACTTTCAGGTAATGATCAGTACACTAAGGCGACTTGGTTTCCCAAATTTCGTTCTTCTATGTTGAAGCGTTCGTTTCCAGTAACAGTTTGAACCTTTAGGTTTCACTCTGTTTACTCCTATATTGATAGATGTATTTGGAACTCTAAATCCAACACGGTTTGTGCTAGCTTCTTGAAACTTGACACAGTACAGTAGTTTCACGTTCTATCTCTATGTTTTGTTTCCTCTTGATGTAGCCCTAAGCAGTGACTGGCGAGAAACACTTTAATGGAAAGGGGTTGCCTAGCTTCCAAAAATTACGAATCTCCAGAAATCTCAGCAAATACTTTTTCACCCAAACTGGATGATACTTTCAGGTAATGATCAGTACACTAAGGCGACTTGGTTCCCAAAATTTCGTTCTTCTATGTTGAAGCATTCGTTTCCAGTAACAGTTTGAATTTTTAGGTTTCACTCTGTTTTCTCCTATATTGATAGATGTATTTGGAACTCTAAATCCAACACGGTTTGTGCTAGCTTCTTGAAACTTGACACAATAAAGTAGTTTCACGTTCTATCTCTATGTTTTGTTTCCTCTTGATGTAGCCCTAAGCAGTGACTGGCGAGAAACACTTTCATGGAAAGGGGTTGCCAAGCTTCCAAAAATTACGAATCTCCAGAAATCTCAGCAAATACTTTTTCACCCAAACTGGATGATACTTTCAGGTAATGATCAGTACACTAAGGCGACTTGGTTCCCAAAATTTCGTTCTTCTATGTTGAAGCATTCGTTTCCAGTAACAGTTTGAATTTTTAGGTTTCACTCTGTTTTCTCCTATATTGATAGATGTATTTGGAACTCTAAATCCAACACGGTTTGTGCTAGCTTCTTGAAACTTGACACAATAAAGTAGTTTCACGTTCTATCTCTATGTTTTGTTTCCTCTTGCTGTAGCCCTAAGCAGTGACTGGCGAGAAACACTTTCATGGAAAGGGGTTGCCAAGCTTCCAAAAATTACGAATCTCCAGAAATCTCAGCAAATACTTTTTCACCCAAACTGGATGATACTTTCAGGTAATGATCAGTACACTAAGGCGACTTGGTTCCCCACATTTCGTTCTTCTACGTTTAAGTGTTCGTTTCCAGTAACAGTTTGAATTTTTAGGTTTCACTCTGTTTTCTCCTATATTGATAGATGTATTTGGAACTCTAAATCCAACACGGTTTGTGCTAGCTTCTTGAAACTTGACACAATAAAGTAGTTTCACGTTCTATCTCTATGTTTTGTTTCCTCTTGCTGTAGCCCTAAGCAGTGACTGGCGAGAAACACTTTCATGGAAAGGGGTTGCCAAGCTTCCAAAAATTATGAATCTCCAGAAATCTCAGCAAATACTTTTTCACCCAAACTAGATGATACTTTCAGGTAATGATCAGTACACTAAGGCGACTTGGTTTCCCAAATTTCGTTCTTCTATGTTGAAGCGTTCGTTTCCAGTAACAGTTTGAATTTTTAGGTTTCACTCTGTTTTCTCCTATATTGATAGATGTATTTGGAACTCTAAATCCAACACGGTTTGTGCTAGCTTCTTGAAACTTGACACAATAAAGTAGTTTCACGTTCTATCTGTATGTTTTGTTTCCTCTTGATGTAGCCCTAAGCAGTGACTGGCGAGAAACACTTTCATGGAAAGGGGTTGCCAAGCTTCCAAAAATTACGAATCTCCAGAAATCTCAGCAAATACTTTTTCACCCAAAATGGATGATACTTTCAAGTAATGATCAGTACACTAAGGCGACTTGGTTCCCAAAATTTCGTTCTTCTATGTTGAAGCATTCGTTTCCAGTAACAGTTTGAATTTTTAGGTTTCACTCTGTTTTCTCCTATATTGATAGATGTATTTGGAACTCTAAATCCAACACGGTTTGTGCTAGCTTCTTGAAACTTGACACAATAAAGTAGTTTCACGTTCTATCTCTATGTTTTTTTTCCTCTTGATGTAGCCCTAAGCAGTGACTGGCGAGAAACACTTTCATGGAAAGGGGTTGCCAAGCTTCCAAAAATTACGAATCTCCAGAAATCTCAGCAAATACTTTTTTCACCCAAAATGGATGATACTTTGAGGTAATGATCAGTACACTAAGGCGACTTGGTTCCCAAAATTTCGTTCTTCTATGTTGAAGCATTCGTTTCCAGTAACAGTTTGAATTTTTAGGTTTCACTCTGTTTTCTCCTATTTTGATAGATGTATTTGGAACTCTAAATCCAACACGGTTTGTGCTAGCTTCTTGAAACTTGACACAATAAAGTAGTTTCACGTTCTATCTCTATGTTTTGTTTCCTCTTGATGTAGCCCTAAGCAGTGACTGGCGAGAAACACTTTCATGGAAAGGGGTTGCCAAGCTTCCAAAAATTACGAATCTCCAGAAATCTCAGCAAATACTTTTTCACCCAAACTGGATGATACTTTCAGGTAATGATCAGTACACTAAGGCGACTTGGTTTCCCAAATTTCGTTCTTTTATGTTGAAGCGTTTGTTTCCAGTAACAGTTTGAACCTTTAGGTTTCACTCTGTTTACTCCTATATTGATAGATGTATTTGGAACTCTAAATCCAACACGGTTTGTGCTAGCTTCTTGAAACTTGACACAGTACAGTAGTTTCACGTTCTATCTCTATGTTTTGTTTCCTCTTGATGTAGCCCTAAGCAGTGACTGGCGAGAAACACTTTCATGGAAAGGGGTTGCCAAGCTTCCAAAAATTACGAATCTCCAGAAATCTCAGCAAATACTTTTTCACCCAAAATGGATGATACTTTCAGGTAATGATCAGTACACTAAGGCGACTTGGTTCCCAAAATTTCGTTCTTCTATGTTGAAGCATTCGTTTCCAGTAACAGTTTGAATTTTTAGGTTTCACTCTGTTTTCTCCTATATTGATAGATGTATTTGGAACTCTAAATCCAACATGGTTTGTGCTAGCTTCTTGAAACTTGACACAATAAAGTAGTTTCACGTTCTATCTCTATGTTTTGTTTCCTCTTGCTGTAGCCCTAAGCAGTGACTGGCGAGAAAAAATTTCATGGAAAGGGGTTGCCAAGCTTCCAAAAATTACGAATCTCCAGAAATCTCAGCAAATACTTTTTCACCCAAACTGGATGATACTTTCAGGTAATGATCAGTACACTAAGGTGACTTGGTTTCCCAAATTTCGTTCTTCTATGTTGAAGCGTTCGTTTCCAGTAACAGTTTGAACCTTTAGGTTTCACTCTGTTTACTCCTATATTGATAGATGTATTTGGAACTCTAAATCCAACACGGTTTGTGCTAGCTTCTTGAAACTTGACACAATAAAGTAGTTTCACGTTCTATCTCTATGTTTTGTTTCTTCTTGATGTAGCCCTAAGCAGTGACTGGCGAGAAACACTTTCATGGAAAGGGGTTGCCAAGCTTCCAAAAAATTACGAATCTCCAGAAATCTCAGCAAATACTTTTTCACCCAAACTAGATGATACTTTCAGGTAATGATCAGTACACTAAGGCGACTTGGTTTCCCAAATTTCGTTCTTCTATGTTGAAGCGTTCGTTTCCAGTACCAGTTTGAATTTTTAGGTTTCACTCTGTTTTCTCCTATATTGATGGATGTATTTGGAACTCTAAATCCAACACGGTTTGTGCTAGCTTCTTGAAACTTGACACAATAAAGTAGTTTCACGTTCTATCTCTATGTTTTGTTTCCTCTTGATGTAGCCCTAAGCAGTGACTGGCGAGAAACACTTTCATGGAAAGGGGTTGCCAAGCTTCCAAAAATTACGAATCTCCAGAAATCTCAGCAAATACTTTTTCACCCAAACTGGATGATACTTTCAGGTAATGATCAGTACACTAAGGTGATTGGTTCCCAAATTTTCGTTCTTCTACGTTGAAGCATTCGTTTCCAGTAACAGTTTGAATTTTTAGGTTTCACTCTGTTTTCTCCTATATTGATAGATGTATTTGGAACTCTAAATCCAACATGGTTTGTGATAGCTTCTTGAAACTTGACACAATAAAGTAGTTTCACGTTCTATCTCTATGTTTTTGTTTCCTCTTGCTGTAGCCTAAGCAGTGACTGGCGAGAAACACTTTCATGGAAAGGGGTTGCCAAGCTTCCAAAATTACGAATCTCCAGAAATCTCAGCAAATACTTTTTCACCCAAACTGGATGATACTTTCAAGGTAATGATCAGTACACTAAGGTGACTTGGTTCCCCACATTTCGTTCTTCTACGTTGAAGCGTTCGTTCCAGTAACAGTTTGAATTTTTAGGTTTTCACTCTGTTTTCTCCTATATTGATTAGATGTATTTGGAACTCTAAATCCAACACGGTTTGTGCTAGCTTCTTGAAACTTGACACAATAAAGTAGTTTCCACGTTCTATCTCTATGTTTTGTTTCCTCTTGCTGTAGCCCTAAGCAGTGACTGGCGAGAAACACTTTCATGGAAAGGGGTTGCCAAGCTTCCAAAAATTACGAATCTCCAGAAATCTCAGCAAATACTTTTTCACCCAAACTGGATGATACTTTCAGGTAATGATCAGTACACTAAGGCGACTTGGTTTCCCAAATTTCTGTTCTTCTATGTTGAAGCGTTCGTTTCCAGTAACAGTTTGAATTTTTAGGTTTCACTCTTTTTACTCCTATATTGATAGATGTATTTGGAACTCTAAATCCAACACGGTTTGTGCTAGCTTCTTGAAACTTGACACAGTACAGTAGTTTCACGTTCCGTCTCTATGTATTGTTTCCTCTTGATGTAGCCCTAAGCAGTGACTGGCGAGAAACACTTTCATGGAAAGGGGTTGCCAAGCTTCCGAAAATTACGAATCTCCAGAAATCTCAGCAAATACTTTTTCACCCAAAATGGATGATACTTTCATGTAATGATCAGTACACTAAGGCGACTTGGTTCCCAAAATTACGTTCTTCTATGTTGAAGCATTCGTTTCCAGTAACAGTTTGAATTTTTAGGTTTCACTCTGTTTTCTCCTATATTGATAGATGTATTTGGAACTCTAAATCCAACACGGTTTGTGCTAGCTTCTTGAAACTTGACACAATAAAGTAGTTTCACGTTCTATCTCTATGTTTTGTTTCCTCTTGATGTAGCCCTAAGCAGTGACTGGCGAGAAACACTTTCATGGAAAGGGGTTGCCAAGCTTCCAAAAATTACGAATCTCCAGAAATCTCAGCAAATACTTTTTCACCCAAACTGGATGATACTTTCAGGTAATGATCAGTACACTAAGGCGACTTGGTTCCCAAAATTTCGTTCTTCTATGTTGAAGCATTCGTTTCCAGTAACAGTTTGAATTTTTAGGTTTCACTCTGTTTTCTCCTATATTGATAGATGTATTTGGAACTCTAAATCCAACACGGTTTGTGCTAGCTTCTTGAAACTTGACACAATAAAGTAGTTTCACGTTCTATCTCTATGTTTTGTTTCCTCTTGCTGTAGCCCTAAGCAGTGACTGGCGAGAAACACTTTCATGGAAAGGGGTTGCCAAGCTTCCAAAAATTACGAATCTCCAGAAATCTCAGCAAATACTTTTTCACCCAAACTGGATGATACTTTCAGGTAATGATCAGTACACTAAGGCGACTTGGTTCCCCACATTTCGTTCTTCTACGTTGAAGTGTTCGTTACCAGTAACAGTTTGAATTTTTAGGTTTCACTCTGTTTTCTCCTATATTGATAGATGTATTTGGAACTCTAAATCCAACACGGTTTGTGCTAGCTTCTTGAAACTTGACACAATAAAGTAGTTTCACGTTCTATCTCTATGTTTTGTTTCCTCTTGATGTAGCCCTAAGCAGTGACTGGCGAGAAACACTTTCATGGAAAGGGGTTGCCAAGCTTCCAAAAATTACGAATCTCCAGAAATCTCAGCAAATACTTTTTCACCCAAACTAGATGATACTTTCAGGTAATGATCAGTACACTAAGGCGACTTGGTTTCCCAAATTTCGTTCTTCTATGTTGAAGCGTTCGTTTCCAGTAACAGTTTGAATTTTTAGGTTTCACTCTGTTTTCTCCTATATTGATAGATGTATTTGGAACTCTAAATCCAACACGGTTTGTGCTAGCTTCTTGAAACTTGACACAATAAAGTAGTTTCACGTTCTATCTGTATGTTTTGTTTCCTCTTGATGTAGCCCTAAGCAGTGACTGGCGAGAAACACTTTCATGGAAAGGGGTTGCCAAGCTTCCAAAAATTACGAATCTCCAGAAATCTCAGCAAATACTTTTTCACCCAAACTGGATGATACTTTCAGGTAATGATCAGTACACTAAGGCGACTTGGTTTCCCAAATTTCGTTCTTCTATGTTGAAGCGTTCGTTTCCAGTAACAGTTTGAACTTTTAGGTTTCACTCTGTTTACTCCTATATTGATAGATGTATTTGGAACTCTAAATCCAACACGGTTTGTGCTAGCTTCTTGAAACTTGACACAGTACAGTAGTTTCACGTTCTATCTCTATGTTTTGTTTCCTCTTGATGTAGCCCTAAGCAGTGACTGGCGAGAAACACTTTCATGGAAAGGGGTTGCCAAGCTTCCAAAAATTACGAATCTCCAGAAATCTCAGCAAATACTTTTTCACCCAAAATGGATGATACTTTCAAGTAATGATCAGTACACTAAGGCGACTTGGTTCCCAAAATTTCGTTCTTCTATGTTGAAGCATTCGTTTCCAGTAACAGTTTGAATTTTTAGGTTTCACTCTGTTTTCTCCTATATTGATAGATGTATTTGGAACTCTAAATCCAACACGGTTTGTGCTAGCTTCTTGAAACTTGACACAATAAAGTAGTTTCACGTTCTATCTCTATGTTTTTTTTCCTCTTGATGTAGCCCTAAGCAGTGACTGGCGAGAAACACTTTCATGGAAAGGGGTTGCCAAGCTTCCAAAAATTACGAATCTCCAGAAATCTCAGCAAATACTTTTTCACCCAAACTGGATGATACTTTCAGGTAATGATCAGTACACTAAGGCGACTTGGTTCCCCACATTTCGTTCTTCTACGTTGAAGCGTTCGTTTCCAGTAACAGTTTGAATTTTTGGTTTCACTCTGTTTTCTCTTATATTGATAGATGTATTTGGAACTCTATATCCAACACGGTTTGTGCTAGCTTCTTGAAACTTGACACAATAAAGTAGTTTCACGTTCTATCTCTATGTTTTGTTTCCTCTTGATGTAGCCCTAAGCAGTGACTGGCGAGAAACACTTTCATGGAAAGGGGTTGCCAAGCTTCCAAAAATTACGAATCTCCAGAAATCTCAGCAAATACTTTTTCACCCAAACTGGATGATACTTTCAGGTAATGATCAGTACACTAAGGCGACTTGGTTTCCCAAATTTCGTTCTTTTATGTTGAAGCGTTTGTTTCCAGTAACAGTTTGAACCTTTAGGTTTCACTCTGTTTACTCCTATATTGATAGATGTATTTGGAACTCTAAATCCAACACGGTTTGTACTAGCTTCTTGAAACTTGACACAGTACAGTAGTTTCACGTTCTATCTCTATGTTTTGTTTCCTCTTGATGTAGCCCTAAGCAGTGACTGGCGAGAAACACTTTCATGGAAAGGGGTTGCCAAGCTTCCAAAAATTACGAATCTCCAGAAATCTCAGCAAATACTTTTTCACCCAAAATGGATGATACTTTCAGGTAATGATCAGTACACTAAGGCGACTTGGTTCCCAAAATTTCGTTCTTCTATGTTGAAGCATTCGTTTCCAGTAACAGTTTGAATTTTTAGGTTTCACTCTGTTTTCTCCTATATTGATAGATGTATTTGGAACTCTAAATCCAACATGGTTTGTGCTAGCTTCTTGAAACTTGACACAATAAAGTAGTTTCACGTTCTATCTCTATGTTTTGTTTCCTCTTGCTGTAGCCCTAAGCAGTGACTGGCGAGAAAAAATTTCATGGAAAGGGGTTGCCAAGCTTCCAAAAATTACGAATCTCCAGAAATCTCAGCAAATACTTTTTCACCCAAACTGGATGATACTTTCAGGTAATGATCAGTACACTAAGGCGACTTGGTTTCCCAAATTTCGTTCTTCTATGTTGAAGCGTTCGTTTCCAGTAACAGTTTGAACCTTTAGGTTTCACTCTGTTTACTCCTATATTGATAGATGTATTTGGAACTCTAAATCCAACACGGTTTGTGCTAGCTTCTTGAAACTTGACACAGTACAGTAGTTTCACGTTCTATCTCTATGTTTTGTTTCCTCTTGATGTAAACCTAAGCAGTGACTGGCGAGAAACACTTTCATGGAAAGGGGTTGCCAAGCTTCCAAAAATTACGAATCTCCAGAAATCTCAGCAAATACTTTTTCACCCAAAATGGATGATACTTTCAGGTAATGATCAGTACACTAAGGCGACTTGGTTCCCAAAATTTCGTTCTTCTATGTTGAAGCATTCGTTTCCAGTAACAGTTTGAATTTTTAGGTTTCACTCTGTTTTCTCCTATATTGATGGATGTATTTGGAACTCTAAATCCAACACGGTTTGTGCTAGCTTCTTGAAACTTGACACAATAAAGTAGTTTCACGTTCTATCTCTATGTTTTGTTTCCTCTTGATGTAGCCCTAAGCAGTGACTGGCGAGAAACACTTTCATGGAAAGGGGTTGCCAAGCTTCCAAAAATTACGAATCTCCAGAAATCTCAGCAAATACTTTTTCACCCAAACTGGATGATACTTTCAGGTAATGATCAGTACACTAAGGTGACTTGGTTCCCAAATTTTCGTTCTTCTACGTTGAAGCATTCGTTTCCAGTAACAGTTTGAATTTTTAGGTTTCACTCTGTTTTCTCCTATATTGATAGATGTATTTGGAACTCTAAATCCAACATGGTTTGTGCTAGCTTCTTGAAACTTGACACAATAAAGTAGTTTCACGTTCTATCTCTATGTTTTGTTTCCTCTTGCTGTAGCCCTAAGCAGTGACTGGCGAGAAACACTTTCATGGAAAGGGGTTGCCAAGCTTCCAAAAATTACGAATCTCCAGAAATCTCAGCAAATACTTTTTCACCCAAACTGGATGATACTTTCAGGTAATGATCAGTACACTAAGGTGACTTGGTTCCCCACATTTCGTTCTTCTACGTTGAAGCGTTCGTTTCCAGTAACAGTTTGAATTTTTAGGTTTCACTCTGTTTTCTCCTATATTGATAGATGTATTTGGAACTCTAAATCCAACACGGTTTGTGCTAGCTTCTTGAAACTTGACACAATAAAGTAGTTTCACGTTCTATCTCTATGTTTTGTTTCCTCTTGCTGTAGCCCTAAGCAGTGACTGGCGAGAAACACTTTCATGGAAAGGGGTTGCCAAGCTTCCAAAAATTACGAATCTCCAGAAATCTCAGCAAATACTTTTTCACCCAAACTGGATGATACTTTCAGGTAATGATCAGTACACTAAGGCGACTTGGTTTCCCAAATTTCGTTCTTCTATGTTGAAGCGTTCGTTTCCAGTAACAGTTTGAATTTTTAGGTTTCACTCTTTTTACTCCTATATTGATAGATGTATTTGGAACTCTAAATCCAACACGGTTTGTGCTAGCTTCTTGAAACTTGACACAGTACAGTAGTTTCACGTTCCGTCTCTATGTATTGTTTCCTCTTGATGTAGCCCTAAGCAGTGACTGGCGAGAAACACTTTCATGGAAAGGGGTTGCCAAGCTTCCGAAAATTACGAATCTCCAGAAATCTCAGCAAATACTTTTTCACCCAAAATGGATGATACTTTCATGTAATGATCAGTACACTAAGGCGACTTGGTTCCCAAAATTACGTTCTTCTATGTTGAAGCATTCGTTTCCAGTAACAGTTTGAATTTTTAGGTTTCACTCTGTTTTCTCCTATATTGATAGATGTATTTGGAACTCTAAATCCAACACGGTTTGTGCTAGCTTCTTGAAACTTGACACAATAAAGTAGTTTGACGTTCTATCTCTATGTTTTGTTTCCTCTTGATGTAGCCCTAAGCAGTGATTGGCGAGAAACACTTTCATGGAAAGGGGTTGCCAAGCTTCCAAAAATTACGAATCTCCAGAAATCTCAGCAAATACTTTTTCACCCAAACTGGATGATACTTTCAGGTAATGATCAGTACACTAAGGCGACTTGGTTTCCCAAATTTCGTTCTTCTATGTTGAAGCGTTCGTTTCCAGTAACAGTTTGAACCTTTAGGTTTCACTCTGTTTACTCCTATATTGATAGATGTATTTGGAACTCTAAATCCAACACGGTTTGTGCTAGCTTCTTGAAACTTGACACAGTACAGTAGTTTCACGTTCTATCTCTATGTTTTGTTTCCTCTTGATGTAGCCCTAAGCAGTGACTGGCGAGAAACTCTTTAATGGAAAGGGGTTGCCTAGCTTCCAAAAATTACGAATCTCCAGAAATCTCAGCAAATACTTTTTCACCCAAACTGGATGATACTTTCAGGTAATGATCAGTACACTAAGGCGACTTGGTTCCCAAAATTTCGTTCTTCTATGTTGAAGCATTCGTTTCCAGTAACAGTTTGAATTTTTAGGTTTCACTCTGTTTTCTCCTATATTGATAGATGTATTTGGAACTCTAAATCCAACATGGTTTGTGCTAGCTTCTTGAAACTTGACACAATAAAGTAGTTTCACGTTCTATCTCTATGTTTTGTTTCCTCTTCCTGTAGCCCTAAGCAGTGACTGGCGAGAAACACTTTCATGGAAAGGGGTTGCCAAGCTTCCAAAAATTACGAATCTCCAGAAATCTCAGCAAATACTTTTTCACCCAAACTGGATGATACTTTCAGGTAATGATCAGTACACTAAGGTGACTTGGTTCCCCACATTTCGTTCTTCTACGTTGAAGCGTTCGTTTCCAGTAACAGTTTGAATTTTTAGGTTTCACTCTGTTTTCTCCTATATTGATAGATGTATTTGGAACTCTAAATCCAACACGGTTTGTGCTAGCTTCTTGAAACTTGACACAATAAAGTAGTTTCACGTTCTATCTCTATGTTTTGTTTCCTCTTGCTGTAGCCCTAAGCAGTGACTGGCGAGAAACACTTTCATGGAAAGGGGTTGCCAAGCTTCCAAAAATTACGAATCTCCAGAAATCTCAGCAAATACTTTTTCACCCAAACTGGATGATACTTTCAGGTAATGATCAGTACACTAAGGCGACTTGGTTTCCCAAATTTCGTTCTTCTATGTTGAAGCGTTCGTTTCCAGTAACAGTTTGAATTTTTAGGTTTCACTCTTTTTACTCCTATATTGATAGATGTATTTGGAACTCTAAATCCAACACGGTTTGTGCTAGCTTCTTGAAACTTGACACAGTACAGTAGTTTCACGTTCTATCTCTATGTTTTGTTTCCTATTGATGTAGCCCTAAGCAGTGACTGGCGAGAAACACTTTAATGGAAAGGGGTTGCCTAGCTTCCAAAAATTACGAATCTCCAGAAATCTCAGCAAATACTTTTTCACCCAAACTGGATGATACTTTCAGGTAATGATCAGTACACTAAGGCGACTTGGTTCCCAAAATTTCGTTCTTCTATGTTGAAGCATTCGTTTCCAGTAACAGTTTGAATTTTTAGGTTTCACTCTGTTTTCTCCTATATTGATAGATGTATTTGGAACTCTAAATCCAACACGGTTTGTGCTAGCTTCTTGAAACTTGACACAATAAAGTAGTTTCACGTTCTATCTCTATGTTTTGTTTCCTCTTGATGTAGCCCTAAGCAGTGACTGGCGAGAAACACTTTCATGGAAAGGGGTTGCCAAGCTTCCAAAAATTACGAATCTCCAGAAATCTCAGCAAATACTTTTTCACCCAAACTGGATGATACTTTCAGGTAATGATCAGTACACTAAGGCGACTTGGTTCCCAAAATTTCGTTCTTCTATGTTGAAGCATTCGTTTCCAGTAACAGTTTGAATTTTTAGGTTTCACTCTGTTTTCTCCTATATTGATAGATGTATTTGGAACTCTAAATCCAACACGGTTTGTGCTAGCTTCTTGAAACTTGACACAATAAAGTAGTTTCACGTTCTATCTCTATGTTTTGTTTCCTCTTGCTGTAGCCCTAAGCAGTGACTGGCGAGAAACACTTTCATGGAAAGGGGTTGCCAAGCTTCCAAAAATTACGAATCTCCAGAAATCTCAGCAAATACTTTTTCACCCAAACTGGATGATACTTTCAGGTAATGATCAGTACACTAAGGCGACTTGGTTCCCCACATTTCGTTCTTCTACGTTGAAGTGTTCGTTTCCAGTAACAGTTTGAATTTTTAGGTTTCACTCTGTTTTCTCCTATATTGATAGATGTATTTGGAACTCTAAATCCAACACGGTTTGTGCTAGCTTCTTGAAACTTGACACAATAAAGTAGTTTCACGTTCTATCTCTATGTTTTGTTTCCTCTTGATGTAGCCCTAAGCAGTGACTGGCGAGAAACACTTTCATGGAAAGGGGTTGCCAAGCTTCCAAAAATTACGAATCTCCAGAAATCTCAGCAAATACTTTTTCACCCAAACTAGATGATACTTTCAGGTAATGATCAGTACACTAAGGCGACTTGGTTTCCCAAATTTCGTTCTTCTATGTTGAAGCGTTCGTTTCCAGTAACAGTTTGAATTTTTAGGTTTCACTCTGTTTTCTCCTATATTGATAGATGTATTTGGAACTCTAAATCCAACACGGTTTGTGCTAGCTTCTTGAAACTTGACACAATAAAGTAGTTTCACGTTCTATCTGTATGTTTTGTTTCCTCTTGATGTAGCCCTAAGCAGTGACTGGCGAGAAACACTTTCATGGAAAGGGGTTGCCAAGCTTCCAAAAATTACGAATCTCCAGAAATCTCAGCAAATACTTTTTCACCCAAACTGGATGATACTTTCAGGTAATGATCAGTACACTATGGCGACTTGGTTTCCCAAATTTCGTTCTTCTATGTTGAAGCGTTCGTTTCCAGTAACAGTTTGAACTTTTAGGTTTCACTCTGTTTACTCCTATATTGATAGATGTATTTGGAACTCTAAATCCAACACGGTTTGTGCGAGCTTCTTGAAACTTGACACAGTACAGTAGTTTCACGTTCTATCTCTATGTTTTGTTTCCTCTTGATGTAGCCCTAAGCAGTGACTGGCGAGAAACACTTTCATGGAAAGGGGTTGCCAAGCTTCCAAAAATTACGAATCTCCAGAAATCTCAGCAAATACTTTTTCACCCAAAATGGATGATACTTTCAAGTAATGATCAGTACACTAAGGCGACTTGGTTCCCAAAATTTCGTTCTTCTATGTTGAAGCATTCGTTTCCAGTAACAGTTTGAATTTTTAGGTTTCACTCTGTTTTCTCCTATATTGATAGATGTATTTGGAACTCTAAATCCAACACGGTTTGTGCTAGCTTCTTGAAACTTGACACAATAAAGTAGTTTCACGTTCTATCTCTATGATTTTTTTCCTCTTGATGTAGCCCTAAGCAGTGACTGGCGAGAAACACTTTCATGGAAAGGGGTTGCCAAGCTTCCAAAAATTACGAATCTCCAGAAATCTCAGCAAATACTTTTTCACCCAAAATGGATGATACTTTGAGGTAATGATCAGTACACTAAGGCGACTTGGTTCCCAAAATTTCGTTCTTCTATGTTGAAGCATTCGTTTCCAGTAACAGTTTGAATTTTTAGGTTTCACTCTGTTTTCTCCTATTTTGATAGATGTATTTGGAACTCTAAATCCAACACGGTTTGTGCTAGCTTCTTGAAACTTGACACAATAAAGTAGTTTCACGTTCTATCTCTATGTTTTGTTTCCTCTTGATGTAGCCCTAAGCAGTGACTGGCGAGAAACACTTTCATGGAAAGGGGTTGCCAAGCTTCCAAAAATTACGAATCTCCAGAAATCTCAGCAAATACTTTTTCACCCAAAATGGATGATACTTTCAGGTAATGATCAGTACACTAAGGCGACTTGGTTCCCAAAATTTCGTTCTTCTATGTTGAAGCATTCGTTTCCAGTAACAGTTTGAATTTTTAGGTTTCACTCTGTTTTCTCCTATATTGATAGATGTATTTGGAACTCTAAATCCAACACGGTTTGTGCTAGCTTCTTGAAACTTGACACAATAAAGTAGTTTCACGTTCTATCTGTATGTTTTGTTTCCTCTTGATGTAGCCCTAAGCAGTGACTGGCGAGAAACACTTTCATGGAAAGGGGTTGCCAAGCTTCCAAAAATTACGAATCTCCAGAAATCTCAGCAAATACTTTTTCACCCAAACTGGATGATACTTTCAGGTAATGATCAGTACACTAAGGCGACTTGGTTTCCCAAATTTCGTTCTTCTATGTTGAAGCGTTCGTTTCCAGTAACAGTTTGAACTTTTAGGTTTCACTCTGTTTACTCCTATATTGATAGATGTATTTGGAACTCTAAATCCAACACGGTTTGTGCTAGCTTCTTGAAACTTGACACAGTACAGTAGTTTCACGTTCTATCTCTATGTTTTGTTTCCTCTTGATGTAGCCCTAAGCAGTGACTGGCGAGAAACACTTTCATGGAAAGGGGTTGCCAAGCTTCCAAAAATTACGAATCTCCAGAAATCTCAGCAAATACTTTTTCACCCAAAATGGATGATACTTTCAAGTAATGATCAGTACACTAAGGCGACTTGGTTCCCAAAATTTCGTTCTTCTATGTTGAAGCATTCGTTTCCAGTAACAGTTTGAATTTTTAGGTTTCACTCTGTTTTCTCCTATATTGATAGATGTATTTGGAACTCTAAATCCAACACGGTTTGTGCTAGCTTCTTGAAACTTGACACAATAAAGTAGTTTCACGTTCTATCTCTATGTTTTTTTTCCTCTTGATGTAGCCCTAAGCAGTGACTGGCGAGAAACACTTTCATGGAAAGGGGTTGCCAAGCTTCCAAAAATTACGAATCTCCAGAAATCTCAGCAAATACTTTTTCACCCAAACTGGATGATACTTTCAGGTAATGATCAGTACACTAAGGCGACTTGGTTTCCCAAATTTCGTTCTTCTATGTTGAAGCGTTCGTTTCCAGTAACAGTTTGAATTTTTAGGTTTCACTCTGTTTTCTCCTATATTGATAGATGTATTTGGAACTCTAAATCCAACACGGTTTGTGCTAGCTTCTTGAAACTTGACACAATAAAGTAGTTTCACGTTCTATCTGTATGTTTTGTTTCCTCTTGATGTAGCCCTAAGCAGTGACTGGCGAGAAACACTTTCATGGAAAGGGGTTGCCAAGCTTCCAAAAATTACGAATCTCCAGAAATCTCAGCAAATACTTTTTCACCCAAACTGGATGATACTTTCAGGTAATGATCAGTACACTAAGGCGACTTGGTTTCCCAAATTTCGTTCTTCTATGTTGAAGCGTTCGTTTCCAGTAACAGTTTGAACTTTTAGGTTTCACTCTGTTTACTCCTATATTGATAGATGTATTTGGAACTCTAAATCCAACACGGTTTGTGCTAGCTTCTTGAAACTTGACACAGTACAGTAGTTTCACGTTCTATCTCTATGTTTTGTTTCCTCTTGATGTAGCCCTAAGCAGTGACTGGCGAGAAACACTTTCATGGAAAGGGGTTGCCAAGCTTCCAAAAATTACGAATCTCCAGAAATCTCAGCAAATACTTTTTCACCCAAAATGGATGATACTTTGAGGTAATGATCAGTACACTAAGGCGACTTGGTTCCCAAAATTTCGTTCTTCTACGTTGAAGCATTCGTTTCCAGTAACAGTTTGAATTTTTAGGTTTCACTCGGTTTTCTCCTATATTGATAGATGTATTTGGAACTCTAAATCCAACACGGTTTGTGCTAGCTTCTTGAAACTTGACACAATAAAGTAGTTTCACGTTCTATCTCTATGTTTTGTTTCCTCTTGATGTAGCCCTAAGCAGTGACTGGCGAGAAACACTTTCATGGAAAGGGGTTGCCAAGCTTCCAAAAATTACGAATCTCCAGAAATCTCAGCAAATACTTTTTCACCCAAACTGGATGATACTTTCAGGTAATGATCAGTACACTAAGGCGACTTGGTTTCCCAAATTTCGTTCTTCTATGTTGAAGCGTTCTTTTCCAGTAACAGTTTGAACCTTTAGGTTTCACTCTGTTTACTCCTATATTGATAGATGTATTTGGAACTCTAAATCCAACACGGTTTGTGCTAGCTTCTTGAAACTTGACACAGTACAGTAGTTTCACGTTCTATCTCTATGTTTTGTTTCCTCTTGATGTAGCCCTAAGCAGTGACTGGCGAGAAACACTTTCATGGAAAGGGGTTGCCAAGCTTCCAAAAATTACGAATCTCCAGAAATCTCAGCAAATACTTTTTCACCCAAACTGGATGATACTTTCAGGTAATGATCAGTACACTAAGGCGACTTGGTTCCCAAAATTTCGTTCTTCTATGTTGAAGCATTCGTTTCCAGTAACAGTTTGAATTTTTAGGTTTCACTCTGTTTTCTCCTATATTGATAGATGTATTTGGAACTCTAAATCCAACACGGTTTGTGCTAGCTTCTTGAAACTTGACACAATAAAGTAGTTTCACGTTCTATCTCTATGTTTTGTTTCCTCTTGCTGTAGCCCTAAGCAGTGACTGGCGAGAAACACTTTCATGGAAAGGGGTTGCCAAGCTTCCAAAAATTACGAATCTCCAGAAATCTCAGCAAATACTTTTTCACCCAAACTGGATGATACTTTCAGGTAATGATCAGTACACTAAGGCGACTTGGTTTCCCAAATTTCGTTCTTCTATGTTGAAGCGTTCGTTTCCAGTAACAGTTTGAATTTTTAGGTTTCACTCTGTTTTCTCCTATATTGATAGATGTATTTGGAACTCTAAATCCAACACGGTTTGTGCTAGCTTCTTGAAACTTGACACAATAAAGTAGTTTCACGTTCTATCTGTATGTTTTGTTTCCTCTTGATGTAGCCCTAAGCAGTGACTGGCGAGAAACACTTTCATGGAAAGGGGTTGCCAAGCTTCCAAAAATTACGAATCTCCAGAAATCTCAGCAAATACTTTTTCACCCAAACTGGATGATACTTTCAGGTAATGATCAGTACACTAAGGCGACTTGGTTTCCCAAATTTCGTTCTTCTATGTTGAAGCGTTCGTTTCCAGTAACAGTTTGAACTTTTAGGTTTCACTCTGTTTACTCCTATATTGATAGATGTATTTGGAACTCTAAATCCAACACGGTTTGTGCTAGCTTCTTGAAACTTGACACAGTACAGTAGTTTCACGTTCTATGTCTATGTTTTGTTTCCTCTTGATGTAGCCCTAAGCAGTGACTGGCGAGAAACACTTTCATGGAAAGGGGTTGCCAAGCTTCCAAAAATTACGAATCTCCAGAAATCTCAGCAAATACTTTTTCACCCAAAATGGATGATACTTTCAAGTAATGATCAGTACACTAAGGCGACTTGGTTCCCAAAATTTCGTTCTTCTATGTTGAAGCATTCGTTTCCAGTAACAGTTTGAATTTTTAGGTTTCACTCTGTTTTCTCCTATATTGATAGATGTATTTGGAACTCTAAATCCAACACGGTTTGTGCTAGCTTCTTGAAACTTGACACAATAAAGTAGTTTCACGTTCTATCTCTATGTTTTGTTTCCTCTTGATGTAGCCCTAAGCAGTGACTGGCGAGAAACACTTTCATGGAAAGGGGTTGCCAAGCTTCCAAAAATTACGAATCTCCAGAAATCTCAGCAAATACTTTTTCACCCAAAATGGATGATACTTTGAGGTAATGATCAGTACACTAAGGCGACTTGGTTCTCAAAATTTCGTTCTTCTACGTTGAAGCATTCGTTTCCAGTAACAGTTTGAATTTTTAGGTTTCACTCGGTTTTCTCCTATATTGATAGATGTATTTGGAACTCTAAATCCAACACGGTTTGTGCTAGCTTCTTGAAACTTGACACAATAAAGTAGTTTCACGTTCTATCTCTATGTTTTGTTTCCTCTTGATGTAGCCCTAAGCAGTGACTGGCGAGAAACACTTTCATGGAAAGGGGTTGCCAAGCTTCCAAAAATTACGAATCTCCAGAAATCTCAGCAAATACTTTTTCACCCAAACTGGATGATACTTTCAGGTAATGATCAGTACACTAAGGCGACTTGGTTTCCCAAATTTCGTTCTTCTATATTGAAGCGTTCGTTTCCAGTAACAGTTTGAACCTTTAGGTTTCACTCTGTTTACTCCTATATTGATAGATGTATTTGGAACTCTAAATCCAACACGGTTTGTGCTAGCTTCTTGAAACTTGACACAGTACAGTAGTTTCACGTTCTATCTCTATGTTTTGTTTCCCCTTGATGTAGCCCTAAGCAGTGACTGGCGAGAAACACTTTCATGGAAAGGGGTTGCCAAGCTTCCAAAAATTACGAATCTCCAGAAATCTCAGCAAATACTTTTTCACCCAAACTGGATGATACTTTCAGGTAATGATCAGTACACTAAGGCGACTTGGTTCCCAAAATTTCGTTCTTCTATGTTGAAGCATTCGTTTCCAGTAACAGTTTGAATTTTTAGGTTTCACTCTGTTTTCTCCTATATTGATAGATGTATTTGGAACTCTAAATCCAACACGGTTTGTGCTAGCTTCTTGAAACTTGACACAATAAAGTAGTTTCACGTTCTATCTCTATGTTTTGTTTCCTCTTGCTGTAGCCCTAAGCAGTGACTGGCGAGAAACACTTTCATGGAAAGGGGTTGCCAAGCTTCCAAAAATTACGAATCTCCAGAAATCTCAGCAAATACTTTTTCACCCAAACTGGATGATACTTTCAGGTAATGATCAGTACACTAAGGCGACTTGGTTTCCCAAATTTCGTTCTTCTATGTTGAAGCGTTCGTTTCCAGTAACAGTTTGAATTTTTAGGTTTCACTCTGTTTTCTCCTATATTGATAGATGTATTTGGAACTCTAAATCCAACACGGTTTGTGCTAGCTTCTTGAAACTTGACACAATAAAGTAGTTTCACGTTCTATCTGTATGTTTTGTTTCCTCTTGATGTAGCCCTAAGCAGTGACTGGCGAGAAACACTTTCATGGAAAGGGGTTGCCAATCTTCCAAAAATTACGAATCTCCAGAAATCTCAGCAAATACTTTTTCACCCAAACTGGATGATACTTTCAGGTAATGATCAGTACACTAAGGCGACTTGGTTTCCCAAATTTCGTTCTTCTATGTTGAAGCGTTCGTTTCCAGTAACAGTTTGAACTTTTAGGTTTCACTCTGTTTACTCCTATATTGATAGATGTATTTGGAACTCTAAATCCAACACGGTTTGTGCTAGCTTCTTGAAACTTGACACAGTACAGTAGTTTCACGTTCTATCTCTATGTTTTGTTTCCTCTTGATGTAGCCCTAAGCAGTGACTGGCGAGAAACACTTTCATGGAAAGGGGTTGCCAAGCTTCCAAAAATTACGAATCTCCAGAAATCTCAGCAAATACTTTTTCACCCAAACTGGATGATACTTTCAGGTAATGATCAGTACACTAAGGCGACTTGGTTTCCCAAATTTCGTTCTTCTATGTTGAAGCGTTCGTTTCCAGTAACAGTTTGAACCTTTAGGTTTCACTCTGTTTACTCCTATATTGATAGATGTATTTGGAACTCTAAATCCAACACGGTTTGTGCTAGCTTCTTGAAACTTGACACAATAAAGTAGTTTCACGTTCTATCTCTATGTTTTGTTTCCTCTTGATGTAGCCCTAAGCAGTGACTGGCGAGAAACACTTTCATGGAAAGGGGTTGCCAAGCTTCCAAAAATTACGAATCTCCAGAAATCTCAGCAAATACTTTTTCACCCAAACTGGATGATACTTTCAGGTAATGATCAGTACACTAAGGCGACTTGGTTTCCCAAATTTCGTTCTTCTATGTTGAAGCGTTCGTTTCCAGTAACAGTTTGAACCTTTAGGTTTCACTCTGTTTACTCCTATATTGATAGATGTATTTGGAACTCTAAATCCAACACGGTTTGTGCTAGCTTCTTGAAACTTGACACAGTACAGTAGTTTCACGTTCTATCTCTATGTTTTGTTTCCCCTTGATGTAGCCCTAAGCAGTGACTGGCGAGAAACACTTTCATGGAAAGGGGTTGCCAAGCTTCCAAAAATTACGAATCTCCAGAAATCTCAGCAAATACTTTTTCACCCAAACTGGATGATACTTTCAGGTAATGATCAGTACACTAAGGCGACTTGGTTCCCAAAATTTCGTTCTTCTATGTTGAAGCATTCGTTTCCAGTAACAGTTTGAATTTTTAGGTTTCACTCTGTTTTCTCCTATATTGATAGATGTATTTGGAACTCTAAATCCAACACGGTTTGTGCTAGCTTCTTGAAACTTGACACAATAAAGTAGTTTCACGTTCTATCTCTATGTTTTGTTTCCTCTTGCTGTAGCCCTAAGCAGTGACTGGCGAGAAACACTTTCATGGAAAGGGGTTGCCAAGCTTCCAAAAATTACGAATCTCCAGAAATCTCAGCAAATACTTTTTCACCCAAACTGGATGATACTTTCAGGTAATGATCAGTACACTAAGGCGACTTGGTTTCCCAAATTTCGTTCTTCTATGTTGAAGCGTTCGTTTCCAGTAACAGTTTGAATTTTTAGGTTTCACTCTGTTTTCTCCTATATTGATAGATGTATTTGGAACTCTAAATCCAACACGGTTTGTGCTAGCTTCTTGAAACTTGACACAATAAAGTAGTTTCACGTTCTATCTGTATGTTTTGTTTCCTCTTGATGTAGCCCTAAGCAGTGACTGGCGAGAAACACTTTCATGGAAAGGGGTTGCCAATCTTCCAAAAATTACGAATCTCCAGAAATCTCAGCAAATACTTTTTCACCCAAACTGGATGATACTTTCAGGTAATGATCAGTACACTAAGGCGACTTGGTTTCCCAAATTTCGTTCTTCTATGTTGAAGCGTTCGTTTCCAGTAACAGTTTGAACTTTTAGGTTTCACTCTGTTTACTCCTATATTGATAGATGTATTTGGAACTCTAAATCCAACACGGTTTGTGCTAGCTTCTTGAAACTTGACACAGTACAGTAGTTTCACGTTCTATGTCTATGTTTTGTTTCCTCTTGATGTAGCCCTAAGCAGTGACTGGCGAGAAACACTTTCATGGAAAGGGGTTGCCAAGCTTCCAAAAATTACGAATCTCCAGAAATCTCAGCAAATACTTTTTCACCCAAAATGGATGATACTTTCAAGTAATGATCAGTACACTAAGGCGACTTGGTTCCCAAAATTTCGTTCTTCTATGTTGAAGCATTCGTTTCCAGTAACAGTTTGAATTTTTAGGTTTCACTCTGTTTTCTCCTATATTGATAGATGTATTTGGAACTCTAAATCCAACACGGTTTGTGCTAGCTTCTTGAAACTTGACACAATAAAGTAGTTTCACGTTCTATCTCTATGTTTTGTTTCCTCTTGATGTAGCCCTAAGCAGTGACTGGCGAGAAACACTTTCATGGAAAGGGGTTGCCAAGCTTCCAAAAATTTCGAATCTCCAGTAATCTCAGCAAATACTTTTTCACCCAAAATGGATGATACTTTGAGGTAATGATCAGTACACTAAGGCGACTTGGTTCCCAAAATTTCGTTCTTCTACGTTGAAGCATTCGTTTCCAGTAACAGTTTGAATTTTTAGGTTTCACTCGGTTTTCTCCTATATTGATAGATGTATTTGGAACTCTAAATCCAACACGGTTTGTGCTAGCTTCTTGAAACTTGACACAATAAAGTAGTTTCACGTTCTATCTCTATGTTTTGTTTCCTCTTGATGTAGCCCTAAGCAGTGACTGGCGAGAAACACTTTCATGGAAAGGGGTTGCCAAGCTTCCAAAAATTACGAATCTCCAGAAATCTCAGCAAATACTTTTTCACCCAAACTGGATGATACTTTCAGGTAATGATCAGTACACTAAGGCGAATTGGTTCCCCAAATTTCGTTCTTCTATGTTGAAGCGTTCGTATCCAGTAACAGTTTGAACTTTTAGGTTTCACTCTGTTTACTCCTATATTGATAGATGTATTTGGAACTCTAAATCCAACACGGTTTGTGCTAGCTTCTTGAAACTTGACACAGTACAGTAGTTTCACGTTCTATCTCTATGTTTTGTTTCCTCTTGATGTAGCCCTAAGCAGTGACTGGCGAGAAACACTTTCATGGAAAGGGGTTGCCAAGCTTCCAAAAATTACGAATCTCCAGAAATCTCAGCAAATACTTTTTCACCCAAAATGGATGATACTTTCAAGTAATGATCAGTACACTAAGGCGACTTGGTTCCCAAAATTTCATTCTTCTATGTTGAAGCATTCGTTTCCAGTAACAGTTTGAATTTTTAGGTTTCACTCTGTTTTCTCCTATATTGATAGATGTATTTGGAACTCTAAATCCAACACGGTTTGTGCTAGCTTCTTGAAACTTGACACAGTACAGTAGTTTCACGTTCTATCTCTATGTTTTGTTTCCTCTTGATGTAGCCCTAAGCAGTGACTGGCGAGAAACACTTTCATGGAAAGGGGTTGCCAAGCTTCCAAAAATTACGAATCTCCAGAAATCTCAGCAAATACTTTTTCACCCAAAATGGATGATACTTTCAAGTAATGATCAGTACACTAAGGCGACTTGGTTCCCAAAATTTCGTTCTTCTACGTTGAAGCATTCGTTTCCAGTAACAGTTTGAATTTTTAGGTTTCACTCGGTTTTCTCCTATATTGATAGATGTATTTGGAACTCTAAATCCAACACGGTTTGTGCTAGCTTCTTGAAACTTGACACAATAAAGTAGTTTCACGTTCTATCTCTATGTTTTGTTTCGTCTTGATGTAGCCCTAAGCAGTGACTGGCGAGAAACACTTTCATGGAAAGGGGTTGCCAAGCTTCCAAAAATTACGAATCTCCAGAAATCTCAGCAAATACTTTTTCACCCAAACTGGATGATACTTTCAGGTAATGATCAGTACACTAAGGCGACTTGGTTTCCCAAATTTCGTTCTTCTATGTTGAAGCGTTCGTTTCCAGTAACAGTTTGAACTTTTAGGTTTCACTCTGTTTACTCCTATATTGATAGATGTATTTGGAACTCTAAATCCAACACGGTTTGTGCTAGCTTCTTGAAACTTGACACAGTACAGTAGTTTCACGTTCTATCTCTATGTTTTGTTTCCCCTTGATGTAGCCCTAAGCAGTGACTGGCGAGAAACACTTTCATGGAAAGGGGTTGCCAAGCTTCCAAAAATTACGAATCTCCAGAAATCTCAGCAAATACTTTTTCACCCAAACTGGATGATACTTTCAGGTAATGATCAGTACACTAAGGCGACTTGGTTCCCAAAATTTCGTTCTTCTATGTTGAAGCATTCGTTTCCAGTAACAGTTTGAATTTTTAGGTTTCACTCTGTTTTCTCCTATATTGATAGATGTATTTGGAACTCTAAATCCAACACGGTTTGTGCTAGCTTCTTGAAACTTGACACAATAAAGTAGTTTCACGTTCTATCTCTATGTTTTGTTTCCTCTTGATGTAGCCCTAAGCAGTGACTGGCGAGAAACACTTTCATGGAAAGGGGTTGCCAAGCTTCCAAAAATTACGAATCTCCAGAAATCTCAGCAAATACTTTTTCACCCAAACTGGATGATACTTTCAGGTAATGGTCAGTACACTAAGGCGACTTGGTTCCCCACATTTCGTTCTTCTACGTTGATGCGTTCGTTTCCAGTAACAGTTTGAATTTTTAGGTTTCACTCTGTTTTCTCCTATATTGATAGATGTATTTGGAACTCTAAATCCAACACGGTTTGTGCTAGCTTCTTGAATCTTGACACAATAAAGTAGTTTCACGTTCTATCTCTATGTTTTGTTTCCTCTTGCTGTAGCCCTAAGCAGTGACTGGCGAGAAACACTTTCATGGAAAGGGGTTGCCAAGCTTCCAAAAATTACGAATCTCCAGAAATCTCAGCAAATACTTTTTCACCCAAAATGGATGATACTTTGAGGTAATGATCAGTACACTAAGGCGACTTGGTTCCCAAAATTTCGTTCTTCTATGTTGAAGCATTCGTTTCCAGTAACAGTTTGAATTTTTAGGTTTCACTCTGTTTTCTCCTATATTGATAGATGTATTTGGAACTCTAAATCCAACACGGTTTGTGCTAGCTTCTTGAAACTTGACACAATAAAGTAGTTTCACGTTCTGTCTCTATGTTTTGTTTCCTCTTGCTGTAGCCCTAAGCAGTGACTGGCGAGAAACACTTTCATGGAAAGGGGTTGCCAAGCTTCCAAAAATTACGAATCTCCAGAAATCTCAGCAAATACTTTTTCACCCAAAATGGATGATACTTTCAGGTAATGATCAGTACACTAAGGCGACTTGGTTCCCAAATTTTCGTTCTTCTATGTTGAAGCATTCGTTTCCAGTAACAGTTTGAATTTTTAGGTTTCACTCTGTTTTCTCCTATATTGATAGATGTATTTGGAACTCTAAATCCAACACGGTTTGTGCTAGCTTCTTGAAACTTGACACAATAAAGTAGTTTCACGTTCTATCTCTATGTTTTGTTTCCTCTTGCTGTAGCCCTAAGCAGTGACTGGCGAGAAACACTTTCATGGAAAGGGGTTGCCAAGCTTCCAAAAATTACGAATCTCCAGAAATCTCAGCAAATACTTTTTCACCCAAAATGGATGATACTTTCAGGTAATGATCAGTACACTAAGGCGACTTGGTTCCCAAAATTTCGTTCTTCTATGTTGAAGCATTCGTTTCCAGTAACAGTTTGAATTTTTAGGTTTCACTCTGTTTTCTCCTATATTGATAGATGTATTTGGAACTCTAAATTTAACACGGTTTGTGCTAGCTTCTTGAAACTTGACACAATAAAGTAGTTTCACGTTCTATCTCTATGTTTTGTTTCCTCTTGCTGTAGCCCTAAGCAGTGACTGGCGAGAAACACTTTCATGGAAAGGGGTTGCCAAGCTTCCAAAAATTACGAATCTCCAGAAATCTCAGCAAATACTTTTTCACCCAAACTGGATGATACTTTCAGGTAATGATCAGTACACTAAGGCGACTTGGTTCCCCACATTTCGTTCTTCTACGTTGAAGCGTTCGTTTCCAGTAACAGTTTGAATTTTTAGGTTTCACTCTGTTTTCTCCTATATTGATAGATGTATTTGGAACTCTAAATCCAACACGGTTTGTGCTAGCTTCTTGAAACTTGACACAATAAAGTAGTTTCACGTTCTATCTCTATGTTTTGTTTCCTCTTGATGTAGCCCTAAGCAGTGACTGGCGAGAAACACTTTCATGGAAAGGGGTTGCCAAGCTTCCAAAAATTACGAATCTCCAGAAATCTCATCAAATACTTTTTCACCCAAACTGGATGATACTTTCAGGTAATGATCAGTACACTAAGGCGACTTGTTTCCCAAACTTTTGTTCTTCTATGTTGCAGCATTCGTTTCCAGTAACAGTTTGAATTTTTAGGTTTCACTCTGTTTTCTCCTATTTTGATAGATGTATTTGGAACTCTAAATCCAACACGGTTTGTGCTAGCTTCTTGAAACTTGACACAATAAAGTAGTTTCACGTTCTATCTCTATGTTTTGTTTCCTCTTGATGTAGCCCTAAGCAGTGACTGGCGAGAAACACTTTCATGGAAAGGGGTTGCCAAGCTTCCAAAAATTACGAATCTCCAGAAATCTCAGCAAATACTTTTTCACCCAAACTGGATGATACTTTCAGGTAATGATCAGTACACTAAGGCGACTTGGTTCCCCACATTTCGTTCTTCTACGTTGAAGCGTTCGTTTCCAGTAACAGTTTGAATTTTTAGGTTTCACTCTGTTTTCTCCTATATTGATAGATGTATTTGGAACTCTAAATCCAACACGGTTTGTGCTAGCTTCTTGAATCTTGACACAATAAAGTAGTTTCACGTTCTATCTCTATGTTTTGTTTCCTCTTGCTGTAGCCCTAAGCAGTGACTGGCGAGAAACACTTTCATGGAAAGGGGTTGCCAAGCTTCCAAAAATTACGAATCTCCAGAAATCTCAGCAAATACTTTTTCACCCAAAATGGATGATACTTTGAGGTAATGATCAGTACACTAAGGCGACTTGGTTCCCAAAATTTCGTTCTTCTATGTTGAAGCATTCGTTTCCAGTAACAGTTTGAATTTTTAGGTTTCACTCTGTTTTCTCCTATATTGATAGATGTATTTGGAACTCTAAATCCAACACGGTTTGTGCTAGCTTCTTGAAACTTGACACAATAAAGTAGTTTCACGTTCTATCTCTATGTTTTGTTTCCTCTTGATGTAGCCCTAAGCAGTGACTGGCGAGAAACACTTTCATGGAAAGGGGTTGCCAAGCTTCCAAAAATTACGAATCTCCAGAAATCTCAGCAAATACTTTTTCACCCAAACTGGATGATACTTTCAGGTAATGATCAGTACACTAAGGCGACTTGGTTTCCCAAATTTCGTTCTTCTATGTTGAAGCGTTCGTTTCCAGTAACAGTTTGAACTTTTAGGTTTCACTCTGTTTACTCCTATATTGATAGATGTATTTGGAACTCTAAATCCAACACGGTTTGTGCTAGCTTCTTGAAACTTGACACAGTACAGTAGTTTCACGTTCTATCTCTATGTTTTGTTTCCTCTTGATGTAGCCCTAAGCAGTGACTGGCGAGAAACACTTTCATGGAAAGGGGTTGCCAAGCTTCCAAAAATTACGAATCTCCAGAAATCTCAGCAAATACTTTTTCACCCAAACTGGATGATACTTTCAGGTAATGATCAGTACACTAAGGCGACTTGGTTCCCCATATTTCGTTCTTCTACGATGAAGCGTTCGTTTCCAGTAACAGTTTGAATTTTTAGGTTTCACTCTGTTTTCTCCTATATTGATAGATGTATTTGGAACTCTAAATCCAACACGGTTTGTGCTAGCTTCTTGAAACTTGACACAATAAAGTAGTTTCACGTTCTATCTCTATGTTTTGTTTCCTCTTGATGTAGCCCTAAGCAGTGACTGGCGAGAAACACTTTCATGGAAAGGGGTTGCCAAGCTTCCAAAAATTACGAATCTCCAGAAATCTCAGCAAATACTTTTTCACCCAAACTGGATGATACTTTCAGGTAATGATCAGTACACTAAGGCGACTTGGTTTCCCAAATTTCGTTCTTCTATGTTGAAGCGTTCGTTTCCAGTAACAGTTTGAACTTTTAGGTTTCACTCTGTTTACTCCTATATTGATAGATGTATTTGGAACTCTAAATCCAACACGGTTTGTGCTAGCTTCTTGAAACTTGACACAGTACAGTAGTTTCACGTTCTATCTCTATGTTTTGTTTCCTCTTGATGTAGCCCTAAGCAGTGACTGGCGAGAAACACTTTCATGGAAAGGGGTTGCCAAGCTTCCAAAAATTACGAATCTCCAGAAATCTCAGCAAATACTTTTTCACCCAAACTGGATGATACTTTCAAGTAATGATCAGTACAATAAGGCGACTTGGTTCCCAAAATTTCGTTCTTCTATGTTGAAGCATTCGTTTCCAGTAACAGTTTGAATTTTTAGGTTTCACTCTGTTTTCTCCTATATTGATAGATGTATTTGGAACTCTAAATCCAACACGGTTTGTGCTAGCTTCTTGAAACTTGACACAATAAAGTAGTTTCACGTTCTATCTCTATGTTTTTTTTCCTCTTGATGTAGCCCTAAGCAGTGACTGGCGAGAAACACTTTCATGGAAAGGGGTTGCCAAGCTTCCAAAAATTACGAATCTCCAGAAATCTCAGCAAATACTTTTTCACCCAAACTGGATGATACTTTCAGGTAATGATCAGTACACTAAGGCGACTTGTTTCCCAAACTTTTGTTCTTCTATGTTGAAGCATTCGTTTCCAGTAACAGTTTGAATTTTTAGGTTTCACTATGTTTTCTCCTATATTGATAGATGTATTTGGAACTCTAAATCCAACACGGTTTGTGCTAGCTTCTTGAAACTTGACACAATAAAGTAGTTTCACGTTCTATCTCTATATTTTGTTTCCTCTTGATGTAGCCCTAAGCAGTGACTGGCGAGAAACACTTTCATGGAAAGGGGTTGCCAAGCTTCCAAAAATTACGAATCTCCAGAAATCTCAGCAAATACTTTTTCACCCAAAATGGATGATACTTTGAGGTAATGATCAGTACACTAAGGCGACTTGGTTCCCAAAATTTCGTTCTTCTATGTTGAAGCATTCGTTTCCAGTAACAGTTTGAATTTTTAGGTTTCACTCTGTTTTCTCCTATATTGATAGATGTATTTGGAACTCTAAATCCAACACGGTTTGTGCTAGCTTCTTGAAACTTGACACAGTACAGTAGTTTCACGTTCTATCTCTATGTTTTGTTTCCTCTTGATGTAGCCCTAAGCAGTGACTGGCGAGAAACACTTTCATGGAAAGGGGTTGCCAAGCTTCCAAAAATTACGAATCTCCAGAAATCTCAGCAAATACTTTTTCACCCAAAATGGATGATACTTTGAGGTAATGATCAGTACACTAAGGCGACTTGGTTCCCAAAATTTCGTTCTTCTATGTTGAAGCATTCGTTTCCAGTAACAGTTTGAATTTTTAGGTTTCACTCTGTTTTCTCCTATATTGATAGATGTATTTGGAACTCTAAATCCAACACGGTTTGTGCTAGCTTCTTGAAACTTGACACAATAAAGTAGTTTCACGTTCTATCTCTATGTTTTGTTTCCTCTTGATGTAGCCCTAAGCAGTGACTGGCGAGAAACACTTTCATGGAAAGGGGTTGCCAAGCTTCCAAAAATTACGAATCTCCAGAAATCTCAGCAAATACTTTTTCACCCAAAATGGATGATACTTTGAGGTAATGATCAGTACACTAAGGCGACTTGGTTCCCAAAATTTCGTTCTTCTATGTTGAAGCATTCGTTTCCAGTAACAGTTTGAATTTTTAGGTTTCACTCTGTTTTCTCCTATATTGATAGATGTATTTGGAACTCTAAATCCAACACGGTTTGTGCTAGCTTCTTGAATCTTGACACAATAAAGTAGTTTCACGTTCTATCTCTATGTTTTGTTTCCTCTTGCTGTAGCCCTAAGCAGTGACTGGCGAGAAACACTTTCATGGAAAGGGGTTGCCAAGCTTCCAAAAATTACGAATCTCCAGAAATATCAGCAAATACTTTTTCACCCAAACTGGATGATACTTTCAGGTAATGATCAGTACACTAAGGCGACTTGGTTCCCAAAATTTCGTTCTTCTACGTTGAAGCGTTCGTTTCCAGTAACAGTTTGAATTTTTAGGTTTCACTCTGTTTTCTCCTATATTGATAGATGTATTTGGAACTCTAAATCCAACAAGGTTTGTGCTAGCTTCTTGAAACTTGACACAATAAAGTAGTTTCACGTTCTATCTCTATGTTTTGTTTCCTCTTGCTGTAGCCCTAAGCAGTGACTGGCGAGAAACACTTTCATGGAAAGGGGTTGCCAAGCTTCCAAAAATTACGAATCTCCAGAAATCTCAGCAAATACTTTTTCACCCAAACTGGATGATACTTTCAGGTAATGATCAGTACACTAAGGCGACTTGGTTTCCCAAATTTCGTTCTTCTATGTTGAAGCGTTCGTTTCCAGTAACAGTTTGAACTTTTAGGTTTCACTCTGTTTACTCCTATATTGATAGATGTATTTGGAACTCTAAATCCAACACGGTTTGTGCTAGCTTCTTGAAACTTGACACAATAAAGTAGTTTCACGTTCTATCTCTATGTTTTTTTTCCTCTTGATGTAGCCCTAAGCAGTGACTGGCGAGAAACACTTTCATGGAAAGGGGTTGCCAAGCTTCCAAAAATTACGAATCTCCAGAAATCTCAGCAAATACTTTTTCACCCAAACTGGATGATACTTTCAGGTAATGATCAGTACACTAAGGCGACTTGTTTCCCAAACTTTTGTTCTTCTATGTTGAAGCATTCGTTTCCAGTAACAGTTTGAATTTTTAGGTTTCACTCTGTTTTCTCCTATATTGATAGATGTATTTGGAACTCTAAATCCAACACGGTTTGTGCTAGCTTCTTGAAACTTGACACAATAAAGTAGTTTCACGTTCTATCTCTATGTTTTGTTTCCTCTTGATGTAGCCCTAAGCAGTGACTGGCGAGAAACACTTTCATGGAAAGGGGTTGCCAAGCTTCCAAAAATTACGAATCTCCAGAAATCTCAGCAAATACTTTTTCACCCAAACTGGATGATACTTTCAGGTAATGATCAGTACACTAAGGCGACTTGGTTTCCCAAATTTCGTTCTTCTATGTTGAAGCGTTCGTTTCCAGTAACAGTTTGAACTTTTAGGTTTCACTCTGTTTACTCCTATATTGATAGATGTATTTGGAACTCTAAATCCAACACGGTTTGTGCTAGCTTCTTGAAACTTGACACAGTACAGTAGTTTCACGTTCTATCTCTATGTTTTGTTTCCTCTTGATGTAGCCCTAAGCAGTGACTGGCGAGAAACACTTTCATGGAAAGGGGTTGCCAAGCTTCCAAAAATTACGAATCTCCAGAAATCTCAGCAAATACTTTTTCACCCAAACTGGATGATACTTTCAAGTAATGATCAGTACAATAAGGCGACTTGGTTCCCAAAATTTCGTTCTTCTATGTTGAAGCATTCGTTTCCAGTAACAGTTTGAATTTTTAGGTTTCACTCTGTTTTCTCCTATATTGATAGATGTATTTGGAACTCTAAATCCAACACGGTTTGTGCTAGCTTCTTGAAACTTGACACAATAAAGTAGTTTCACGTTCTATCTCTATGTTTTTTTTCCTCTTGATGTAGCCCTAAGCAGTGACTGGCGAGAAACACTTTCATGGAAAGGGGTTGCCAAGCTTCCAAAAATTACGAATCTCCAGAAATCTCAGCAAATACTTTTTCACCCAAACTGGATGATACTTTCAGGTAATGATCAGTACACTAAGGCGACTTGTTTCCCAAACTTTTGTTCTTCTATGTTGAAGCATTCGTTTCCAGTAACAGTTTGAATTTTTAGGTTTCACTATGTTTTCTCCTATATTGATAGATGTATTTGGAACTCTAAATCCAACACGGTTTGTGCTAGCTTCTTGAAACTTGACACAATAAAGTAGTTTCACGTTCTATCTCTATATTTTGTTTCCTCTTGATGTAGCCCTAAGCAGTGACTGGCGAGAAACACTTTCATGGAAAGGGGTTGCCAAGCTTCCAAAAATTACGAATCTCCAGAAATCTCAGCAAATACTTTTTCACCCAAAATGGATGATACTTTCAGGTAATGATCAGTACACTAAGGCGACTTGGTTCCCAAAATTTCGTTCTTCTATGTTGAAGCATTCGTTTCCAGTAACAGTTTGAATTTTTAGGTTTCACTCTGTTTTCTCCTATATTGATAGATGTATTTGGAACTCTAAATCCAACACGGTTTGTGCTAGCTTCTTGAAACTTGACACAGTACAGTAGTTTCACGTTCTATCTCTATGTTTTGTTTCCTCTTGATGTAGCCCTAAGCAGTGACTGGCGAGAAACACTTTCATGGAAAGGGGTTGCCAAGCTTCCAAAAATTACGAATCTCCAGAAATCTCAGCAAATACTTTTTCACCCAAAATGGATGATACTTTGAGGTAATGATCAGTACACTAAGGCGACTTGGTTCCCAAAATTTCGTTCTTCTATGTTGAAGCATTCGTTTCCAGTAACAGTTTGAATTTTTAGGTTTCACTCTGTTTTCTCCTATATTGATAGATGTATTTGGAACTCTAAATCCAACACGGTTTGTGCTAGCTTCTTGAAACTTGACACAATAAAGTAGTTTCACGTTCTATCTCTATGTTTTGTTTCCTCTTGATGTAGCCCTAAGCAGTGACTGGCGAGAAACACTTTCATGGAAAGGGGTTGCCAAGCTTCCAAAAATTACGAATCTCCAGAAATCTCAGCAAATACTTTTTCACCCAAAATGGATGATACTTTGAGGTAATGATCAGTACACTAAGGCGACTTGGTTCCCAAAATTTCGTTCTTCTATGTTGAAGCATTCGTTTCCAGTAACAGTTTGAATTTTTAGGTTTCACTCTGTTTTCTCCTATATTGATAGATGTATTTGGAACTCTAAATCCAACACGGTTTGTGCTAGCTTCTTGAATCTTGACACAATAAAGTAGTTTCACGTTCTATCTCTATGTTTTGTTTCCTCTTGCTGTAGCCCTAAGCAGTGACTGGCGAGAAACACTTTCATGGAAAGGGGTTGCCAAGCTTCCAAAAATTACGAATCTCCAGAAATATCAGCAAATACTTTTTCACCCAAACTGGATGATACTTTCAGGTAATGATCAGTACACTAAGGCGACTTGGTTCCCAAAATTTCGTTCTTCTACGTTGAAGCGTTCGTTTCCAGTAACAGTTTGAATTTTTAGGTTTCACTCTGTTTTCTCCTATATTGATAGATGTATTTGGAACTCTAAATCCAACAAGGTTTGTGCTAGCTTCTTGAAACTTGACACAATAAAGTAGTTTCACGTTCTATCTCTATGTTTTGTTTCCTCTTGCTGTAGCCCTAAGCAGTGACTGGCGAGAAACACTTTCATGGAAAGGGGTTGCCAAGCTTCCAAAAATTACGAATCTCCAGAAATCTCAGCAAATACTTTTTCACCCAAACTGGATGATACTTTCAGGTAATGATCAGTACACTAAGGCGACTTGGTTCCCCAAATTTCGTTCTTCTATGTTGAAGCGTTCGTTTCCAGTAACAGTTTGAACTTTTAGGTTTCACTCTGTTTACTCCTATATTGATAGATGTATTTGGAACTCTAAATCCAACACGGTTTGTGCTAGCTTCTTGAAACTTGACACAATAAAGTAGTTTCACGTTCTATCTCTATGTTTTTTTTCCTCTTGATGTAGCCCTAAGCAGTGACTGGCGAGAAACACTTTCATGGAAAGGGGTTGCCAAGCTTCCAAAAATTACGAATCTCCAGAAATCTCAGCAAATACTTTTTCACCCAAACTGGATGATACTTTCAGGTAATGATCAGTACACTAAGGCGACTTGTTTCCCAAACTTTTGTTCTTCTATGTTGAAGCATTCGTTTCCAGTAACAGTTTGAATTTTTAGGTTTCACTCTGTTTTCTCCTATATTGATAGATGTATTTGGAACTCTAAATCCAACACGGTTTGTGCTAGCTTCTTGAAACTTGACACAATAAAGTAGTTTCACGTTCTATCTCTATGTTTTGTTTCCTCTTGATGTAGCCCTAAGCAGTGACTGGCGAGAAACACTTTCATGGAAAGGGGTTGCCAAGCTTCCAAAAATTACGAATCTCCAGAAATCTCAGCAAATACTTTTTCACCCAAACTGGATGATACTTTCAGGTAATGATCAGTACACTAAGGCGACTTGGTTTCCCAAATTTCGTTCTTCTATGTTGAAGCGTTCGTTTCCAGTAACAGTTTGAACTTTTAGGTTTCACTCTGTTTACTCCTATATTGATAGATGTATTTGGAACTAAAATCCAACACGGTTTGTGCTAGCTTCTTGAAACTTGACACAGTACAGTAGTTTCACGTTCTATCTCTATGTTTTGTTTCCTCTTGATGTAGCCCTAAGCAGTGACTGGCGAGAAACACTTTCATGGATAGGGGTTGCCAAGCTTCCAAAAATTACGAATCTCCAGAAATCTCAGCAAATACATTTTCACCCAAAATGGATGATACTTTCAGGTAATGATCAGTACACTAAGGCGACTTGGTTCCCCACATTTCGTTCTTCTACGTTGAAGCGTTCGTTTCCAGTAACAGTTTGAATTTTTAGGTTTCACTCTGTTTTCTCCTATATTGATAGATGTATTTGGAACTCTAAATCCAACACGGTTTGTGCTAGCTTCTTGAATCTTGACACAATAAAGTAGTTTCACGTTCTATCTCTATGTTTTGTTTCCTCTTGCTGTAGCCCTAAGCAGTGACTGGCGAGAAACACTTTCATGGAAAGGGGTTGCCAAGCTTCCAAAAATTACGAATCTCCAGAAATCTCAGCAAATACTTTTTCACCCAAAATGGATGATACTTTGAGGTAATGATCAGTACACTAAGGCGACTTGGTTCCCAAAATTTCGTTCTTCTATGTTGAAGCATTCGTTTCCAGTAACAGTTTGAATTTTTAGGTTTCACTCTGTTTTCTCCTATATTGATAGATGTATTTGGAACTCTAAATCCAACACGGTTTGTGCTAGCTTCTTGAAACTTGACACAATAAAGTAGTTTCACGTTCTATCTCTATGTTTTGTTTCCTCTTGCTGTAGCCCTAAGCAGTGACTGGCGAGAAACACGTTCATGGAAAGGGGTTGCCAAGCTTCCAAAAATTACGAATCTCCAGAAATCTCAGCAAATACTTTTTCACCCAAAATGGATGATACTTTCAGGTAATGATCAGTAGACTAAGGCGACTTGGTTCCCCACATTTCGTTCTTCTACGTTGAAGCGTTCGTTTCCAGTAACAGTTTGAACTTTTAGGTTTCACTCTGTTTTCTCCTATATTGATAGATGTATTTGGAACTCTAAATCCAACACGGTTTGTGCTAGCTTCTTGAAACTTGACACAATAAAGTAGTTTCACGTTCTATCTCTATGTTTTGTTTCCTCTTGATGTAGCCCTAAGCAGTGACTGGCGAGAAACACTTTCATGGAAAGGGGTTGCCAAGCTTCCAAAAATTACGAATCTCCAGAAATCTCAGCAAATACTTTTTCACCCAAACTGGATGATACTTTCAGGTAATGATCAGTTCACTAAGGCGACCTGGTTTCCCAAATTTCGTTCTTCTATGTTGAAGCGTTCGTTTCCAGTAACAGTTTGAATTTTTAGGTTTCACTATGTTTTCTCCTATATTGATAGATGTATTTGGAACTCTAAATCCAACACGGTTTGTGCTAGCTTCTTGAAACTTGACACAATAAAGTAGTTTCACGTTCTATCTCTATGTTTTGTTTCCTCTTGATGTAGCCCTAAGCAGTGACTGGCGAGAAACACTTTCATGGAAAGGGGTTGCCAAGCTTCCAAAAATTACGAATCTCCAGAAATCTCAGCAAATACTTTTTCACCCAAACTGGATGATACTTTCAGGTAATGATCAGTACACTAAGGCGACTTGGTTCCCAAAATTTCGTTCTTCTACGTTGAAGCGTTCGTTTCCAGTAACAGTTTGAATTTTTAGGTTTCACTCTGTTTTCTCCTATATTGATAGATGTATTTGGAACTCTAAATCAAACACGGTTTGTGCTAGCTTCTTGAAACTTGACACAATAAAGTAGTTTCACGTTCTATCTCTATGTTTTGTTTCCTCTTGCTGTAGCCCTAAGCAGTGACTGGCGAGAAACACTTTCATGGAAAGGGGTTGCGAAGCTTCCAAAAATTACGAATCTCCAGAAATCTCAGCAAATACTTTTTCACCCAAACTGGATGATACTTTCAGGTAATGATCAGTACACTAAGGCGACTTGGTTCCCCAAATTTCGTTCTTCTATGTTGAAGCGTTCGTTTCCAGTAACAGTTTGAACTTTTAGGTTTCACTCTGTTTACTCCTATATTGATAGATGTATTTGGAACTCTAAATCCAACACGGTTTGTGCTAGCTTCTTGAAACTTGACACAATAAAGTAGTTTCACGTTCTATCTCTATGTTTTTTTTCCTCTTGATGTAGCCCTAAGCAGTGACTGGCGAGAAACACTTTCATGGAAAGGGGTTGCCAAGCTTCCAAAAATTACGAATCTCCAGAAATCTCAGCAAATACTTTTTCACCCAAACTGGATGATACTTTCAGGTAATGATCAGTACACTAAGGCGACTTGTTTCCCAAACTTTTGTTCTTCTATGTTGAAGCATTCGTTTCCAGTAACAGTTTGAATTTTTAGGTTTCACTATGTTTTCTCCTATATTGATAGATGTATTTGGAACTCTAAATCCAACACGGTTTGTGCTAGCTTCTTGAAACTTGACACAATAAAGTAGTTTCACGTTCTATCTCTATGTTTTGTTTCCTCTTGATGTAGCCCTAAGCAGTGACTGGCGAGAAACACTTTCATGGAAAGGGGTTGCCAAGCTTCCAAAAATTACGAATCTCCAGAAATCTCAGCAAATACTTTTTCACCCAAACTGGATGATACTTTCAGGTAATGATCAGTACACTAAGGCGACTTGGTTTCCCAAATTTCGTTCTTCTATGTTGAAGCGTTCGTTTCCAGTAACAGTTTGAACTTTTAGGTTTCACTCTGTTTACTCCTATATTGATAGATGTATTTGGAACTAAAATCCAACACGGTTTGTGCTAGCTTCTTGAAACTTGACACAGTACAGTAGTTTCACGTTCTATCTCTATGTTTTGTTTCCTCTTGATGTAGCCCTAAGCAGTGACTGGCGAGAAACACTTTCATGGATAGGGGTTGCCAAGCTTCCAAAAATTACGAATCTCCAGAAATCTCAGCAAATACATTTTCACCCAAAATGGATGATACTTTCAGGTAATGATCAGTACACTAAGGCGACTTGGTTCCCCACATTTCGTTCTTCTACGTTGAAGCGTTCGTTTCCAGTAACAGTTTGAATTTTTAGGTTTCACTCTGTTTTCTCCTATATTGATAGATGTATTTGGAACTCTAAATCCAACACGGTTTTTGCTAGCTTCTTGAATCTTGACACAATAAAGTAGTTTCACGTTCTATCTCTATGTTTTGTTTCCTCTTGCTGTAGCCCTAAGCAGTGACTGGCGAGAAACACTTTCATGGAAAGGGGTTGCCAAGCTTCCAAAAATTACGAATCTCCAGAAATCTCAGCAAATACTTTTTCACCCAAAATGGATGATACTTTGAGGTAATGATCAGTACACTAAGGCGACTTGGTTCCCAAAATTTCGTTCTTCTATGTTGAAGCATTCGTTTCCAGTAACAGTTTGAATTTTTAGGTTTCACTCTGTTTTCTCCTATATTGATAGATGTATTTGGAACTCTAAATCCAACACGGTTTGTGCTAGCTTCTTGAAACTTGACACAATAAAGTAGTTTCACGTTCTATCTCTATGTTTTTTTTCCTCTTGATGTAGCCCTAAGCAGTGACTGGCGAGAAACACTTTCATGGAAAGGGGTTGCCAAGCTTCCAAAAATTACGAATCTCCAGAAATCTCAGCAAATACTTTTTCACCCAAACTGGATGATACTTTCAGGTAATGATCAGTACACTAAGGCGACTTGGTTCCCAAATTTTCGTTCTTCTATGTTGAAGCATTCGTTTCCAGTAACAGTTTGAATTTTTAGGTTTCACTCTGTTTTCTCCTATATTGATAGATGTATTTGGAACTCTAAATCCAACACGGTTTGTGCTAGCTTCTTGAAACTTGACACAATAAAGTAGTTTCACGTTCTATCTCTATGTTTTGTTTCCTCTTGCTGTAGCCCTAAGCAGTGACTGGCGAGAAACACTTTCATGGAAAGGGGTTGCCAAGCTTCCAAAAATTACGAATCTCCAGAAATCTCAGCAAATACTTTTTCACCCAAAATGGATGATACTTTCAGGTAATGATCAGTACACTAAGGCGACTTGGTTCCCAAAATTTCGTTCTTCTATGTTGAAGCATTCGTTTCCAGTAACAGTTTGAATTTTTAGGTTTCACTCTGTTTTCTCCTATATTGATAGATGTATTTGGAACTCTAAATCCAACACGGTTTGTGCTAGCTTCTTGAAACTTGACACAATAAAGTAGTTTCACGTTCTATCTCTATGTTTTGTTTCCTCTTGCTGTAGCCCTAAGCAGTGACTGGCGAGAAACACTTTCATGGAAAGTGGTTGCCAAGCTTCCAAAAATTACGAATCTCCAGAAATCTCAGCAAATACTTTTTCACCCAAACTGGATGATACTTTCAGGTAATGATCAGTAGACTAAGGCGACTTGGTTCCCCACATTTCGTTCTTCTACGTTGAAGCGTTCGTTTCCAGTAACAGTTTGAATTTTTAGGTTTCACTCTGTTTTCTCCTATATTGATAGATGTATTTGGAACTCTAAATCCAACACGGTTTTTGCTAGCTTCTTGAAACTTGACACAATAAAGTAGTTTCACGTTCTATCTCTATGTTTTGTTTCCTCTTGATGTAGCCCTAAGCAGTGACTGGCGAGAAACACTTTCATGGAAAGGGGTTGCCAAGCTTCCAAAAATTACGAATCTCCAGAAATCTCAGCAAATACTTTTTCACCCAAACTGGATGATACTTTCAGGTAATGATCAGTACACTAAGGCGACTTGGTTTCCCAAATTTCGTTCTTCTATGTTGAAGCGTTCGTTTCCAGTAACAGTTTGAACTTTTAGGTTTCACTCTGTTTACTCCTATATTGATAGATGTATTTGGAACTCTAAATCCAACACGGTTTGTGCTAGCTTCTTGAAACTTGACACAGTACAGTAGTTTCACGTTCTATCTCTATGTTTTGTTTCCTCTTGATGTAGCCCTAAGCAGTGACTGGCGAGAAACACTTTCATGGAAAGGGGTTGCCAAGCTTCCAAAAATTACGAATCTCCAGAAATCTCAGCAAATACTTTTTCACCCAAAATGGATGATACTTTCAAGTAATGATCAGTACACTAAGGCGACTTGGTTCCCAAAATTTCGTTCTTCTATGTTGAAGCATTCGTTTCCAGTAACAGTTTGAATTTTTAGGTTTCACTCTGTTTTCTCCTATATTGATAGATGTATTTGGAACTCTAAATCCAACACGGTTTGTGCTAGCTTCTTGAAACTTGACACAATAAAGTAGTTTCACGTTCTATCTCTATGTTTTTTTTCCTCTTGATGTAGCCCTAAGCAGTGACTGGCGAGAAACACTTTCATGGAAAGGGGTTGCCAAGCTTCCAAAAATTACGAATCTCCAGAAATCTCAGCAAATACTTTTTCACCCAAACTGGATGATACTTTCAGGTAATGATCAGTACACTAAGGCGACTTGTTTCACAAACTTTTGTTCTTCTATGTTGAAGCATTCGTTTCCAGTAACAGTTTGAATTTTTAGGTTTCACTATGTTTTCTCCTATATTGATAGATGTATTTGGAACTCTAAATCCAACACGGTTTGTGCTAGCTTCTTGAAACTTGACACAATAAAGTAGTTTCACGTTCTATCTCTATGTTTTGTTTCCTCTTGATGTAACCCTAAGCAGTGACTGGCGAGAAACACTTTCATGGAAAGGGGTTGCCAAGCTTCCAAAAATTACGAATCTCCAGAAATCTCAGCAAATACTTTTTCACCCAAACTGGATGATACCTTCAGGTAATGATCAGTACACTAAGGCGACTTGGTTTCCCAAATTTCGTTCTTCTATGTTGAAGCGTTCGTTTCCAGTAACAGTTTGAACTTTTAGATTTCACTCTGTTTACTCCTATATTGATAGATGTATTTGGAACTCTAAATCCAACACGGTTTGTGCTAGCTTCTTGAAACTTGACACAGTACAGTAGTTTCACGTTCTATCTCTATGTTTTGTTTCCTCTTGATGTAGCCCTAAGCAGTGACTGGCGAGAAACACTTTCATGGATAGGGGTTGCCAAGCTTCCAAAAATTACGAATCTCCAGAAATCTCAGCAAATACATTTTCACCCAAAATGGATGATACTTTCAGGTAATGATCAGTACACTAAGGCGACTTGGTTCCCCACATTTCGTTCTTCTACGTTGAAGCGTTCGTTTCCAGTAACAGTTTGAATTTTTAGGTTTCACTCTGTTTTCTCCTATATTGATAGATGTATTTGGAACTCTAAATCCAACACGGTTTGTGCTAGCTTCTTGAATCTTGACACAAGAAAGTAGTTTCACGTTCTATCTCTATGTTTTGTTTCCTCTTGCTGTAGCCCTAAGCAGTGACTGGCGAGAAACACTTTCATGGAAAGGGGTTGCCAAGCTTCCAAAAATTACGAATCTCCAGAAATCTCAGCAAATACTTTTTCACCCAAAATGGATGATACTTTGAGGTAATGATCAGTACACTAAGGCGACTTTGTTCCCAAAATTTCGTTCTTCTATGTTGAAGCATTCGTTTCCAGTAACAGTTTGAATTTTTAGGTTTCACTCTGTTTTCTCCTATATTGATAGATGTATTTGGAACTCTAAATCCAACACGGTTTGTGCTAGCTTCTTGAAACTTGACACAATAAAGTAGTTTCACGTTCTATCTCTATGTTTTGTTTCCTCTTGATGTAGCCCTAAGCAGTGACTGGCGAGAAACACTTTCATGGAAAGGGGTTGCCAAGCTTCCAAAAATTACGAATCTCCAGAAATCTCAGCAAATACTTTTTCACCCAAAATGGATGATACTTTCAGGTAATGATCAGTACACTAAGGCGACTTGGTTCCCAAAATTTCGTTCTTCTATGTTGAAGCATTCGTTTCCAGTAACAGTTTGAATTTTTAGGTTTCACTCTGTTTTCTCCTATATTGATAGATGTATTTGGAACTCTAAATCCAACACGGTTTGTGCTAGCTTCTTGAAACTTGACACAATAAAGTAGTTTCACGTTCTATCTCTATGTTTTGTTTCCTCTTGCTGTAGCCCTAAGCAGTGACTGGCGAGAAACACTTTCATGGAAAGGGGTTGCAAAGCTTCCAAAAATTTCGAATCTCCAGAAATCTCAGCAAATACTTTTTCACCCAAACTGGATGATACTTTCAGGTAATGATCAGTACACTAAGGCGACTTGGTTCCCAAATTTTCGTTCTTCTATGTTGAAGCATTCGTTTCCAGTAACAGTTTGAATTTTTAGGTTTCACTCTGTTTTCTCCTATGTTGATAGATGTATTTGGAACTCTAAATCCAACACGGTTTGTGCTAGCTTCTTGAAACTTGACACAATAAAGTAGTTTCACGTTCTATCTCTATGTTTTGTTTCCTCTTGCTGTAGCCCTAAGCAGTGACTGGCGAGAAACACTTTCATGGAAAGGGGTTGCCAAGCTTCCAAAAATTACGAATCTCCAGAAATCTCAGCAAATACTTTTTCACCCAAACTGGATGATACTTTCAGGTAATGATCAGTACACTAAGGCGACTTGGTTCCCCACATTTCGTTCTTCTACGTTGAAGTGTTCGTTTCCAGTAAGAGTTTGAATTTTTAGGTTTCACTCTGTTTTCTCCTATATTGATAGATGTATTTGGAACTCTAAATCCAACACGGTTTGTGCTAGCTTCTTGAAACTTGACACAATAAAGTAGTTTCACGTTCTATCTCTATGTTTTGTTTCCTCTTGATGTAGCCCTAAGCAGTGACTGGCGAGAAACACTTTCATGGAAAGGGGTTGCCAAGCTTCCAAAAATTACGAAACTCCAGAAATCTCAGCAAATACTTTTTCACCCAAACTGGATGATACTTTCAGGTAATGATCAGTACACTAAGGCGACTTAGTTTCCCAAATTTCGTTCTTCTATGTTGAAGCGTTCGTTTCCAGTAACAGTTTGAATTTTTAGGTTTCACTCTGTTTTCTCCTATATTGATAGATGTATTTGGAACTCTAAATCCAACACGGTTTGTGCTAGCTTCTTGAAACTTGACACAATAAAGTAGTTTCACGTTCTATCTGTATGTTTTGTTTCCTCTTGATGTAGCCCTAAGCAGTGACTGGCGAGAAACACTTTCATGGAAAGGGGTTGCCAAGCTTCCAAAAATTACGAATCTCCAGAAATCTCAGCAAATACTTTTTCACCCAAACTGGATGATACTTTCAGGTAATGATCAGTACACTAAGGCGACTTGGTTTCCCAAATTTCGTTCTTCTATGTTGAAGCATTCGTTTCCAGTAACAGTTTGAATTTTTAGGTTTCACTCTGTTTTCTCCTATATTGATAGATGTATTTGGAACTCTAAATCAAACACGGTTTGTGCTAGCTTCTTGAAACTTGACACAATAAAGTAGTTTCACGTTCTATCTCTATGTTTTGTTTCCTCTTGCTGTAGCCCTAAGCAGTGACTGGCGAGAAACACTTTCATGGAAAGGGGTTGCGAAGCTTCCAAAAATTACGAATCTCCAGAAATCTCAGCAAATACTTTTTCACCCAAACTGGATGATACTTTCAGGTAATGATCAGTACACTAAGGCGACTTGGTTCCCCAAATTTCGTTCTTCTATGTTGAAGCGTTCGTTTCCAGTAACAGTTTGAACTTTTAGGTTTCACTCTGTTTACTCCTATATTGATAGATGTATTTGGAACTCTAAATCCAACACGGTTTGTGCTAGCTTCTTGAAACTTGACACAATAAAGTAGTTTCACGTTCTATCTCTATGTTTTTTTTCCTCTTGATGTAGCCCTAAGCAGTGACTGGCGAGAAACACTTTCATGGAAAGGGGTTGCCAAGCTTCCAAAAATTACGAATCTCCAGAAATCTCAGCAAATACTTTTTCACCCAAACTGGATGATACTTTCAGGTAATGATCAGTACACTAAGGCGACTTGTTTCCCAAACTTTTGTTCTTCTATGTTGAAGCATTCGTTTCCAGTAACAGTTTGAATTTTTAGGTTTCACTATGTTTTCTCCTATATTGATAGATGTATTTGGAACTCTAAATCCAACACGGTTTGTGCTAGCTTCTTGAAACTTGACACAATAAAGTAGTTTCACGTTCTATCTCTATGTTTTGTTTCCTCTTGATGTAGCCCTAAGCAGTGACTGGCGAGAAACACTTTCATGGAAAGGGGTTGCCAAGCTTCCAAAAATTACGAATCTCCAGAAATCTCAGCAAATACTTTTTCACCCAAACTGGATGATACTTTCAGGTAATGATCAGTACACTAAGGCGACTTGGTTTCCCAAATTTCGTTCTTCTATGTTGAAGCGTTCGTTTCCAGTAACAGTTTGAACTTTTAGGTTTCACTCTGTTTACTCCTATATTGATAGATGTATTTGGAACTAAAATCCAACACGGTTTGTGCTAGCTTCTTGAAACTTGACACAGTACAGTAGTTTCACGTTCTATCTCTATGTTTTGTTTCCTCTTGATGTAGCCCTAAGCAGTGACTGGCGAGAAACACTTTCATGGATAGGGGTTGCCAAGCTTCCAAAAATTATGAATCTCCAGAAATCTCAGCAAATACATTTTCACCCAAAATGGATGATACTTTCAGGTAATGATCAGTACACTAAGGCGACTTGGTTCCCCACATTTCGTTCTTCTACGTTGAAGCGTTCGTTTCCAGTAACAGTTTGAATTTTTAGGTTTCACTCTGTTTTCTCCTATATTGATAGATGTATTTGGAACTCTAAATCCAACACGGTTTTTGCTAGCTTCTTGAATCTTGACACAATAAAGTAGTTTCACGTTCTATCTCTATGTTTTGTTTCCTCTTGCTGTAGCCCTAAGCAGTGACTGGCGAGAAACACTTTCATGGAAAGGGGTTGCCAAGCTTCCAAAAATTACGAATCTCCAGAAATCTCAGCAAATACTTTTTCACCCAAAATGGATGATACTTTGAGGTAATGATCAGTACACTAAGGCGACTTGGTTCCCAAAATTTCGTTCTTCTATGTTGAAGCATTCGTTTCCAGTAACAGTTTGAATTTTTAGGTTTCACTCTGTTTTCTCCTATATTGATAGATGTATTTGGAACTCTAAATCCAACACGGTTTGTGCTAGCTTCTTGAAACTTGACACAATAAAGTAGTTTCACGTTCTATCTCTATGTTTTGTTTCCTCTTGCTGTAGCCCTAAGCAGTGACTGGCGAGAAACACTTTCATGGAAAGGGGTTGCCAAGCTTCCAAAAATTACGAATCTCCAGAAATCTCAGCAAATACTTTTTCACCCAAACTGGATGATACTTTCAGGTAATGATCAGTACACTAAGGCGACTTGGTTCCCAAATTTTCGTTCTTCTATGTTGAAGCATTCGTTTCCAGTAACAGTTTGAATTTTTAGGTTTCACTCTGTTTTCTCCTATATTGATAGATGTATTTGGAACTCTAAATCCAACACGGTTTGTGCTAGCTTCTTGAAACTTGACACAATAAAGTAGTTTCACGTTCTATCTCTATGTTTTGTTTCCTCTTGCTGTAGCCCTAAGCAGTGACTGGCGAGAAACACTTTCATGGAAAGGGGTTGCCAAGCTTCCAAAAATTACGAATCTCCAGAAATCTCAGCAAATACTTTTTCACCCAAAATGGATGATACTTTCAGGTAATGATCAGTACACTAAGGCGACTTGGTTCCCAAAATTTCGTTCTTCTATGTTGAAGCATTCGTTTCCAGTAACAGTTTGAATTTTTAGGTTTCACTCTGTTTTCTCCTATATTGATAGATGTATTTGGAACTCTAAATCCAACACGGTTTGTGCTAGCTTCTTGAAACTTGACACAATAAAGTAGTTTCACGTTCTATCTCTATGTTTTGTTTCCGATTGCTGTAGCCCTAAGCAGTGACTGGCGAGAAACACTTTCATGGAAAGTGGTTGCCAAGCTTCCAAAAATTACGAATCTCCAGAAATCTCAGCAAATACTTTTTCACCCAAACTGGATGATACTTTCAGGTAATGATCAGTAGACTAAGGCGACTTGGTTCCCCACATTTCGTTCTTCTACGTTGAAGCGTTCGTTTCCAGTAACAGTTTGAATTTTTAGGTTTCACTCTGTTTTCTCCTATATTGATAGATGTATTTGGAACTCTAAATCCAACACGGTTTTTGCTAGCTTCTTGAAACTTGACACAATAAAGTAGTTTCACGTTCTATCTCTATGTTTTGTTTCCTCTTGATGTAGCCCTAAGCAGTGACTGGCGAGAAACACTTTCATGGAAAGGGGTTGCCAAGCTTCCAAAAATTACGAATCTCCAGAAATCTCAGCAAATACTTTTTCACCCAAACTGGATGATACTTTCAGGTAATGATCAGTACACTAAGGCGACTTGGTTTCCCAAATTTCGTTCTTCTATGTTGAAGCGTTCGTTTCCAGTAACAGTTTGAACTTTTAGGTTTCACTCTGTTTACTCCTATATTGATAGATGTATTTGGAACTCTAAATCCAACACGGTTTGTGCTAGCTTCTTGAAACTTGACACAGTACAGTAGTTTCACGTTCTATCTCTATGTTTTGTTTCCTCTTGATGTAGCCCTAAGCAGTGACTGGCGAGAAACACTTTCATGGAAAGGGGTTGCCAAGCTTCCAAAAATTACGAATCTCCAGAAATCTCAGCAAATACTTTTTCACCCAAAATGGATGATACTTTCAAGTAATGATCAGTACACTAAGGCGACTTGGTTCCCAAAATTTCGTTCTTCTATGTTGAAGCATTCGTTTCCAGTAACAGTTTGAATTTTTAGGTTTCACTCTGTTTTCTCCTATATTGATAGATGTATTTGGAACTCTAAATCCAACACGGTTTGTGCTAGCTTCTTGAAACTTGACACAATAAAGTAGTTTCACGTTCTATCTCTATGTTTTTTTTCCTCTTGATGTAGCCCTAAGCAGTGACTGGCGAGAAACACTTTCATGGAAAGGGGTTGCCAAGCTTCCAAAAATTACGAATCTCCAGAAATCTCAGCAAATACTTTTTCACCCAAACTGGATGATACTTTCAGGTAATGATCAGTACACTAAGGCGACTTGTTTCACAAACTTTTGTTCTTCTATGTTGAAGCATTCGTTTCCAGTAACAGTTTGAATTTTTAGGTTTCACTATGTTTTCTCCTATATTGATAGATGTATTTGGAACTCTAAATCCAACACGGTTTGTGCTAGCTTCTTGAAACTTGACACAATAAAGTAGTTTCACGTTCTATCTCTATGTTTTGTTTCCTCTTGATGTAACCCTAAGCAGTGACTGGCGAGAAACACTTTCATGGAAAGGGGTTGCCAAGCTTCCAAAAATTACGAATCTCCAGAAATCTCAGCAAATACTTTTTCACCCAAACTGGATGATACCTTCAGGTAATGATCAGTACACTAAGGCGACTTGGTTTCCCAAATTTCGTTCTTCTATGTTGAAGCGTTCGTTTCCAGTAACAGTTTGAACTTTTAGATTTCACTCTGTTTACTCCTATATTGATAGATGTATTTGGAACTCTAAATCCAACACGGTTTGTGCTAGCTTCTTGAAACTTGACACAGTACAGTAGTTTCACGTTCTATCTCTATGTTTTGTTTCCTCTTGATGTAGCCCTAAGCAGTGACTGGCGAGAAACACTTTCATGGATAGGGGTTGCCAAGCTTCCAAAAATTACGAATCTCCAGAAATCTCAGCAAATACATTTTCACCCAAAATGGATGATACTTTCAGGTAATGATCAGTACACTAAGGCGACTTGGTTCCCCACATTTCGTTCTTCTACGTTGAAGCGTTCGTTTCCAGTAACAGTTTGAATTTTTAGGTTTCACTCTGTTTTCTCCTATATTGATAGATGTATTTGGAACTCTAAATCCAACACGGTTTGTGCTAGCTTCTTGAATCTTGACACAAGAAAGTAGTTTCACGTTCTATCTCTATGTTTTGTTTCCTCTTGCTGTAGCCCTAAGCAGTGACTGGCGAGAAACACTTTCATGGAAAGGGGTTGCCAAGCTTCCAAAAATTACGAATCTCCAGAAATCTCAGCAAATACTTTTTCACCCAAAATGGATGATACTTTGAGGTAATGATCAGTACACTAAGGCGACTTTGTTCCCAAAATTTCGTTCTTCTATGTTGAAGCATTCGTTTCCAGTAACAGTTTGAATTTTTAGGTTTCACTCTGTTTTCTCCTATATTGATAGATGTATTTGGAACTCTAAATCCAACACGGTTTGTGCTAGCTTCTTGAAACTTGACACAATAAAGTAGTTTCACGTTCTATCTCTATGTTTTGTTTCCTCTTGATGTAGCCCTAAGCAGTGACTGGCGAGAAACACTTTCATGGAAAGGGGTTGCCAAGCTTCCAAAAATTACGAATCTCCAGAAATCTCAGCAAATACTTTTTCACCCAAAATGGATGATACTTTCAGGTAATGATCAGTACACTAAGGCGACTTGGTTCCCAAAATTTCGTTCTTCTATGTTGAAGCATTCGTTTCCAGTAACAGTTTGAATTTTTAGGTTTCACTCTGTTTTCTCCTATATTGATAGATGTATTTGGAACTCTAAATCCAACACGGTTTGTGCTAGCTTCTTGAAACTTGACACAATAAAGTAGGTTCACGTTCTATCTCTATGTTTTGTTTCCTCTTGCTGTAGCCCTAAGCAGTGACTGGCGAGAAACACTTTCATGGAAAGGGGTTGCAAAGCTTCCAAAAATTACGAATCTCCAGAAATCTCAGCAAATACTTTTTCACCCAAACTGGATGATACTTTCAGGTAATGATCAGTACACTAAGGCGACTTGGTTTCCAAATTTTCGTTCTTCTATGTTGAAGCATTCGTTTCCAGTAACAGTTTGAATTTTTAGGTTTCACTCTGTTTTCTCCTATGTTGATAGATGTATTTGGAACTCTAAATCCAACACGGTTTGTGCTAGCTTCTTGAAACTTGACACAATAAAGTAGTTTCACGTTCTATCTCTATGTTTTGTTTCCTCTTGCTGTAGCCCTAAGCAGTGACTGGCGAGAAACACTTTCATGGAAAGGGGTTGCCAAGCTTCCAAAAATTACGAATCTCCAGAAATCTCAGCAAATACTTTTTCACCCAAACTGGATGATACTTTCAGGTAATGATCAGTACACTAAGGCGACTTGGTTCCCCACATTTCGTTCTTCTACGTTGAAGTGTTCGTTTCCAGTAAGAGTTTGAATTTTTAGGTTTCACTCTGTTTTCTCCTATATTGATAGATGTATTTGGAACTCTAAATCCAACACGGTTTGTGCTAGCTTCTTGAAACTTGACACAATAAAGTAGTTTCACGTTCTATCTCTATGTTTTGTTTCCTCTTGATGTAGCCCTAAGCAGTGACTGGCGAGAAACACTTTCATGGAAAGGGGTTGCCAAGCTTCCAAAAATTACGAAACTCCAGAAATCTCAGCAAATACTTTTTCACCCAAACTGGATGATACTTTCAGGTAATGATCAGTACACTAAGGCGACTTAGTTTCCCAAATTTCGTTCTTCTATGTTGAAGCGTTCGTTTCCAGTAACAGTTTGAATTTTTAGGTTTCACTCTGTTTTCTCCTATATTGATAGATGTATTTGGAACTCTAAATCCAACACGGTTTGTGCTAGCTTCTTGAAACTTGACACAATAAAGTAGTTTCACGTTCTATCTGTATGTTTTGTTTCCTCTTGATGTAGCCCTAAGCAGTGACTGGCGAGAAACACTTTCATGGAAAGGGGTTGCCAAGCTTCCAAAAATTACGAATCTCCAGAAATCTCAGCAAATACTTTTTCACCCAAACTGGATGATACTTTCAGGTAATGATCAGTACACTAAGGCGACTTGGTTTCCCAAATTTCGTTCTTCTATGTTGAAGCATTCGTTTCCAGTAACAGTTTGAATTTTTAGGTTTCACTCTGTTTTCTCCTATATTGATAGATGTATTTGGAACTCTAAATCCAACACGGTTTGTGCTAGCTTCTTGAAACTTGACACATTACAGTAGTTTCACGTTCTATCTCTATGTCTTGTTTCCTCTTGATGTAGCCCTAAGCAGTGACTGGCGAGAAACACTTTCATGGAAAGGGGTTGCCAAGCTTCCAAAAATTACGAATCTCCAGAAATCTCAGCAAATACTTTTTCACCCAAAATGGATGATACTTTCAAGTAATGATCAGTACACTAAGGCGACTTGGTTCCCAAAATTTCGTTCTTCTATGTTGAAGCATTCGTTTCCAGTAAGAGTTTGAATTTTTAGGTTTCACTCTGTTTTCTCCTATATTGATAGATGTATTTGGAACTCTAAATCCAACACGGTTTGTGCTAGCTTCTTGAAACTTGACACAATAAAGTAGTTTCACATTCTATCTCTATGTTTTGTTTCCTCTTGCTGTAGCCCTAAGCAGTGACTGGCGAGAAACACTTTCATGGAAAGGGGTTGCCAAGCTTCCAAAAATTACGAATCTCCAGAAATCTCAGCAAATACTTTTTCACCCAAACTGGATGATACTTTCAGGTAATGATCAGTACACTAAGGCGACTTGTTTCCCAAAGTTTTGTTCTTCTATGTTGAAGCATTCGTTTCCAGTAACAGTTTGAATTTTTAGGTTTCACTCTGTTTTCTCCTATATTGATAGATGTATTTGGAACTCTAAATCCAACACGGTTTGTGCTAGCTTCTTGAAACTTGACACAATAAAGAAGTTTCACGTTCTATCTCTATGTTTTGTTTCCTCTTGATGTAGCCCTAAGCAGTGACTGGCGAGAAACACTTTCATGGAAAGGGGTTGCCAAGCTTCCAAAAATTACGAATCTCCAGAAATCTCAGCAAATACTTTTTCACTCAAACTGGATGATACTTTCAGGTAATGATCAGTACACTAAGGCGACTTGGTTTCCCAAATTTCGTTCTTCTATGTTGAAGCGTTCGTTTCCAGTAACAGTTTGAACTTTTAGGTTTCACTCTGTTTACTCCTATATTGATAGATGTATTTGGAACTCTAAATCCAACACGGTTTGTGCTAGCTTCTTGAAACTTGACACAGTACAGTAGTTTCACGTTCTATCTCTATGTTTTGTTTCCTCTTGATGTAGCCCTAAGCAGTGACTGGCGAGAAACACTTTCATGGATAGGGGTTGCCAAGCTTCCAAAAATTACGAATCTCCAGAAATCTCAGCAAATACATTTTCACCCAAAATGGATGATACTTTCAGGTAATGATCAGTACACTAAGGCGACTTGGTTCCTAAAATTTCGTTCTTCTATGTTGAAGCATTCGTTTCCAGTAACAGTTTGAATTTTTAGGTTTCACTCTGTTTTCTCCTATATTGATAGATGTATTTGGAACTCTAAATCCAACACGGTTTGTGCTAGCTTCTTGAAACTTGACACAATAAAGTAGTTTCACGTTCTATCTCTATGTTTTGTTTCCTCTTGATGTAGCCCTAATCAGTGACTGGCGAGAAACACTTTCATGGAAAGGGGTTGCCAAGCTTCCAAAAATTACGAATCTCCAGAAATCTCAGCAAATATTTTTTCACCCTAACTGGATGATACTTTCAGGTAATGATCAGTACACTAAGGCGACTTGGTTCCCCACATTTCGTTCTTCTACGTTGAAGCGTTCGTTTCCAGTAACAGTTTGAATTTTTAGGTTTCACTCTGATTTCTCCTATATTGATAGATGTATTTGGAACTCTAAATCCAACACGGTTTGTGCTAGCTTCTTGAAACTTGACACAATAAATTAGTTTCACGTTCTGTCTCTATGTTTTGTTTTCTCTTGATGTAGCCCTAAGCAGTGACTGGCGAGAAACACTTTCATGGAAAGGGGTTGCCAAGCTTCCAAAAATTACGAATCTCCAGAAATCTCAGCAAATACTTTTTCACCCAAACTGGATGATACTTTCAGGTAATGATCAGTACACTAAGGCGACTTGGTTTCCCACATTTCGTTCTTCTATGATGAAGCGTTCGTTTCCAGTAACAGTTTGAATTTTTAGGTTTCACGCTGTTTACTCCTATATTGATAGATGTATTTGGAACTCTAAATCCAACACGGTTTGTGCTAGCTTCTTGAAACTTGACACAATAAATTAGTTTCACGTTCTGTCTCTATGTTTTGTTTTCTCTTGATGTAGCCCTAAGCAGTGACTGGCGAGAAACACTTTCATGGAAAGGGGTTGCCAAGCTTCCAAAAATTACGAATCTCCAGAAATCTCAGCAAATACTTTTTCACCCAAAATAGATGATACTTTCAGGTAATGATCAGTACACTAAGGCGACTTGGTTTCCCAAATTTCGTTTTTCTATGTTGAAGCGTTCGTTTCCAGTAACAGTTTGAATTTTTAGGTTTCACTCTGTTTTCTCCTATATTGATAGATGTATTTGGAACTCTAAATCCAACACGGTTTGTGCTAGCTTCTTGAAACTTGACACAATAAAGTAGTTTCACGTTCTATCTCTATGTTTTGTTTCCTCTTGCTGTAGCCCTAAGCAGTGACTGGCGAGAAACACTTTCATGGAAAGGGGTTGCCAAGCTTCCAAAAATTACGAATCTCCAGAAATCTCAGCAAATACTTTTTCACCCAAAATGGATGATACTTTCAGGTAATGATCAGTAGACTAAGGCGACTTGGTTCCCCACATTTCGTTCTTCTACGTTGAAGCGTTCGTTTCCAGTAACAGTTTGAACTTTTAGGTTTCACTCTGTTTTCTCCTATATTGATAGATGTATTTGGAACTCTAAATCCAACACGGTTTGTGCTAGCTTCTTGAAACTTGACACAATAAAGTAGTTTCACGTTCTATCTCTATGTTTTGTTTCCTCTTGATGTAGCCCTAAGCAGTGACTGGCGAGAAACACTTTCATGGAAAGGGGTTGCCAAGCTTCCAAAAATTACGAATCTCCAGAAATCTCAGCAAATACTTTTTCACCCAAACTGGATGATACTTTCAGGTAATGATCAGTACACTAAGGCGACTTGGTTTCCCAAATTTCGTTCTTCTATGTTGAAGCGTTCGTTTCCAGTAACAGTTTGAATTTTTAGGTTTCACTATGTTTTCTCCTATATTGATAGATGTATTTGGAACTCTAAATCCAACACGGTTTGTGCTAGCTTCTTGAAACTTGACACAATAAAGTAGTTTCACGTTCTATCTCTATGTTTTGTTTCCTCTTGATGTAGCCCTAAGCAGTGACTGGCGAGAAACACTTTCATGGAAAGGGGTTGCCAAGCTTCCAAAAATTACGAATCTCCAGAAATCTCAGCAAATACTTTTTCACCCAAACTGGATGATACTTTCAGGTAATGATCAGTACACTAAGGCGACTTGGTTCCCAAAATTTCGTTCTTCTACGTTGAAGCGTTCGTTTCCAGTAACAGTTTGAATTTTTAGGTTTCACTCTGTTTTCTCCTATATTGATAGATGTATTTGGAACTCTAAATCCAACACGGTTTGTGCTAGCTTCTTGAAACTTGACACAATAAAGTAGTTTCACGTTCTATCTCTATGTTTTGTTTCCTCTTGCTGTAGCCCTAAGCAGTGACTGGCGAGAAACACTTTCATGGAAAGGGGTTGCCAAGCTTCCAAAAATTACGAATCTCCAGAAATCTCAGCAAATACTTTTTCACCCAAACTGGATGATACTTTCAGGTAATGATCAGTACACTAAGGCGACTTGTTTCCCAAACTTTTGTTCTTCTATGTTGAAGCATTCGTTTCCAGTAACAGTTTGAATTTTTAGGTTTCACTATGTTTTCTCCTATATTGATAGATGTATTTGGAACTCTAAATCCAACACGGTTTGTGCTAGCTTCTTGAAACTTGACACAATAAAGTAGTTTCACGTTCTATCTCTATGTTTTGTTTCCTCTTGATGTAGCCCTAAGCAGTGACTGGCGAGAAACACTTTCATGGAAAGGGGTTGCCAAGCTTCCAAAAATTACGAATCTCCAGAAATCTCAGCAAATACTTTTTCACCCAAACTGGATGATACTTTCAGGTAATGATCAGTACACTAAGGCGACTTGGTTTCCCAAATTTCGTTCTTCTATGTTGAAGCGTTCGTTTCCAGTAACAGTTTGAACTTTTAGGTTTCACTCTGTTTACTCCTATATTGATAGATGTATTTGGAACTAAAATCCAACACGGTTTGTGCTAGCTTCTTGAAACTTGACACAGTACAGTAGTTTCACGTTCTATCTCTATGTTTTGTTTCCTCTGGATGTAGCCCTAAGCAGTGACTGGCGAGAAACACTTTCATGGATAGGGGTTGCCAAGCTTCCAAAAATTACGAATCTCCAGAAATCTCAGCAAATACATTTTCACCCAAAATGGATGATACTTTCAGGTAATGATCAGTACACTAAGGCGACTTGGTTCCCCACATTTCGTTCTTCTACGTTGAAGCGTTCGTTTCCAGTAACAGTTTGAATTTTTAGGTTTCACTCTGTTTTCTCCTATATTGATAGATGTATTTGGAACTCTAAATCCAACACGGTTTGTGCTAGCTTCTTGAATCTTGACACAATAAAGTAGTTTCACGTTCTATCTCTATGTTTTGTTTCCTCTTGCTGTAGCCCTAAGCAGTGACTGGCGAGAAACACTTTCATGGAAAGGGGTTGCCAAGCTTCCAAAAATTACGAATCTCCAGAAATCTCAGCAAATACTTTTTCACCCAAAATGGATGATACTTTGAGGTAATGATCAGTACACTAAGGCGACTTGGTTCCCAAAATTTCGTTCTTCTATGTTGAAGCATTCGTTTCCAGTAACAGTTTGAATTTTTAGGTTTCACTCTGTTTTCTCCTATATTGATAGATGTATTTGGAACTCTAAATCCAACACGGTTTGTGCTAGCTTCTTGAAACTTGACACAATAAAGTAGTTTCACGTTCTATCTCTATGTTTTGTTTCCTCTTGCTGTAGCCCTAAGCAGTGACTGGCGAGAAACACTTTCATGGAAAGGGGTTGCCAAGCTTCCAAAAATTACGAATCTCCAGAAATCTCAGCAAATACTTTTTCACCCAAAATGCATGATACTTTCAGGTAATGATCAGTACACTAAGGCGACTTGGTTCCCAAATTTTCGTTCTTCTATGTTGAAGCATTCGTTTCCAGTAACAGTTTGAATTTTTAGGTTTCACTCTGTTTTCTCCTATATTGATAGATGTATTTGGAACTCTAAATCCAACACGGTTTGTGCTAGCTTCTTGAAACTTGACACAATAAAGTAGTTTCACGTTCTATCTCTATGTTTTGTTTCCTCTTGCTGTAGCCCTAAGCAGTGACTGGCGAGAAACACTTTCATGGAAAGGGGTTGCCAAGCTTCCAAAAATTACGAATCTCCAGAAATCTCAGCAAATACTTTTTCACCCAAACTGGATGATACTTTCAGGTAATGATCAGTACACTAAGGCGACTTGGTTCCCAAAATTTCGTTCTTCTATGTTGAAGCATTCGTTTCCAGTAACAGTTTGAATTTTTAGGTTTCACTCTGTTTTCTCCTATATTGATAGATGTATTTGGAACTCTAAATCCAACACGGTTTGTGCTAGCTTCTTGAAACTTGACACAATAAAGTAGTTTCACGTTCTATCTCTATGTTTTGTTTCCTCTTGCTGTAGCCCTAAGCAGTGACTGGCGAGAAACACTTTCATGGAAAGGGGTTGCCAAGCTTCCAAAAATTACGAATCTCCAGAAATCTCAGCAAATACTTTTTCACCCAAACTGGATGATACTTTCAGGTAATGATCAGTAGACTAAGGCGACTTGGTTCCCCACATTTCGTTCTTCTACGTTGAAGCGTTCGTTTCCAGTAACAGTTTGAAATTTTAGGTTTCACTCTGTTTTCTCCTATATTGATAGATGTATTTGGAACTCTAAATCCAACACGGTTTTTGCTAGCTTCTTGAAACTTGACACAATAAAGTAGTTTCACGTTCTATCTCTATGTTTTGTTTCCTCTTGATGTAGCCCTAAGCAGTGACTGGCGAGAAACACTTTCATGGAAAGGGGTTGCCAAGCTTCCAAAAATTACGAATCTCCAGAAATCTCAGCAAATACTTTTTCACCCAAACTGGATGATACTTTCAGGTAATGATCAGTACACTAAGGCGACTTGGTTTCCCAAATTTCGTTCTTCTATGTTGAAGCGTTCGTTTCCAGTAACAGTTTGAACTTTTAGGTTTCACTCTGTTTACTCCTATATTGATAGATGTATTTGGAACTCTAAATCCAACACGGTTTGTGCTAGCTTCTTGAAACTTGACACAGTACAGTAGTTTCACGTTCTATCTCTATGTTTTGTTTCCTCTTGATGTAGCCCTAAGCAGTGACTGGCGAGAAACACTTTCATGGAAAGGGGTTGCCAAGCTTCCAAAAATTACGAATCTCCAGAAATCTCAGCAAATACTTTTTCACCCAAAATGGATGATACTTTCAAGTAATGATCAGTACACTAAGGCGACTTGGTTCCCAAAATTTCGTTCTTCTATGTTGAAGCATTCGTTTCCAGTAACAGTTTGAATTTTTAGGTTTCACTCTGTTTTCTCCTATATTGATAGATGTATTTGGAACTCTAAATCCAACACGGTTTGTGCTAGCTTCTTGAAACTTGACACAATAAAGTAGTTTCACGTTCTATCTCTATGTTTTTTTTCCTCTTGATGTAGCCCTAAGCAGTGACTGGCGAGAAACACTTTCATGGAAAGGGGTTGCCAAGCTTCCAAAAATTACGAATCTCCAGAAATCTCAGCAAATACTTTTTCACCCAAACTGGATGATACTTTCAGGTAATGATCAGTACACTAAGGCGACTTGTTTCACAAACTTTTGTTCTTCTATGTTGAAGCATTCGTTTCCAGTAACAGTTTGAATTTTTAGGTTTCACTATGTTTTCTCCTATATTGATAGATGTATTTGGAACTCTAAATCCAACACGGTTTGTGCTAGCTTCTTGAAACTTGACACAATAAAGTAGTTTCACGTTCTATCTCTATGTTTTGTTTCCTCTTGATGTAACCCTAAGCAGTGACTGGCGAGAAACACTTTCATGGAAAGGGGTTGCCAAGCTTCCAAAAATTACGAATCTCCAGAAATCTCAGCAAATACTTTTTCACCCAAACTGGATGATACCTTCAGGTAATGATCAGTACACTAAGGCGACTTGGTTTCCCAAATTTCGTTCTTCTATGTTGAAGCGTTCGTTTCCAGTAACAGTTTGAACTTTTAGATTTCACTCTGTTTACTCCTATATTGATAGATGTATTTGGAACTCTAAATCCAACACGGTTTGTGCTAGCTTCTTGAAACTTGACACAGTACAGTAGTTTCACGTTCTATCTCTATGTTTTGTTTCCTCTTGATGTAGCCCTAAGCAGTGACTGGCGAGAAACACTTTCATGGATAGGGGTTGCCAAGCTTCCAAAAATTACGAATCTCCAGAAATCTCAGCAAATACATTTTCACCCAAAATGGATGATACTTTCAGGTAATGATCAGTACACTAAGGCGACTTGGTTCCCCACATTTCGTTCTTCTACGTTGAAGCGTTCGTTTCCAGTAACAGTTTGAATTTTTAGGTTTCACTCTGTTTTCTCCTATATTGATAGATGTATTTGGAACTCTAAATCCAACACGGTTTGTGCTAGCTTCTTGAATCTTGACACAAGAAAGTAGTTTCACGTTCTATCTCTATGTTTTGTTTCCTCTTGCTGTAGCCCTAAGCAGTGACTGGCGAGAAACACTTTCATGGAAAGGGGTTGCCAAGCTTCCAAAAATTACGAATCTCCAGAAATCTCAGCAAATACTTTTTCACCCAAAATGGATGATACTTTGAGGTAATGATCAGTACACTAAGGCGACTTTGTTCCCAAAATTTCGTTCTTCTATGTTGAAGCATTCGTTTCCAGTAACAGTTTGAATTTTTAGGTTTCACTCTGTTTTCTCCTATATTGATAGATGTATTTGGAACTCTAAATCCAACACGGTTTGTGCTAGCTTCTTGAAACTTGACACAATAAAGTAGTTTCACGTTCTATCTCTATGTTTTTTTTCCTCTTGATGTAGCCCTAAGCAGTGACTGGCGAGAAACACTTTCATGGAAAGGGGTTGCCAAGCTTCCAAAAATTACGAATCTCCAGAAATCTCAGCAAATACTTTTTCACCCAAAATGGATGATACTTTCAGGTAATGATCAGTACACTAAGGCGACTTGGTTCCCAAAATTTCGTTCTTCTATGTTGAAGCATTCGTTTCCAGTAACAGTTTGAATTTTTAGGTTTCACTCTGTTTTCTCCTATATTGATAGATGTATTTGGAACTCTAAATTCAACACGGTTTGTGCTAGCTTCTTGAAACTTGACACAATAAAGTAGTTTCACGTTCTATCTCTATGTTTTGTTTCCTCTTGCTGTAGCCCTAAGCAGTGACTGGCGAGAAACACTTTCATGGAAAGGGGTTGCAAAGCTTCCAAAAATTACGAATCTCCAGAAATCTCAGCAAATACTTTTTCACCCAAACTGGATGATACTTTCAGGTAATGATCAGTACACTAAGGCGACTTGGTTCCCAAATTTTCGTTCTTCTATGTTGAAGCATTCGTTTCCAGTAACAGTTTGAATTTTTAGGTTTCACTCTGTTTTCTCCTATGTTGATAGATGTATTTGGAACTCTAAATCCAACACGGTTTGTGCTAGCTTCTTGAAACTTGACACAATAAAGTAGTTTCACGTTCTATCTCTATGTTTTGTTTCCTCTTGCTGTAGCCCTAAGCAGTGACTGGCGAGAAACACTTTCATGGAAAGGGGTTGCCAAGCTTCCAAAAATTACGAATCTCCAGAAATCTCAGCAAATACTTTTTCACCCAAACTGGATGATACTTTCAGGTAATGATCAGTACACTAAGGCGACTTGGTTCCCCACATTTCGTTCTTCTACGTTGAAGCGTTCGTTTCCAGTAAGAGTTTGAATTTTTAGGTTTCACTCTGTTTTCTCCTATATTGATAGATGTATTTGGAACTCTAAATCCAACACGGTTTGTGCTAGCTTCTTGAAACTTGACACAATAAAGTAGTTTCACGTTCTATCTCTATGTTTTGTTTCCTCTTGATGTAGCCCTAAGCAGTGACTGGCGAGAAACACTTTCATGGAAAGGGGTTGCCAAGCTTCCAAAAATTACGAAACTCCAGAAATCTCAGCAAATACTTTTTCACCCAAACTGGATGATACTTTCAGGTAATGATCAGTACACTAAGGCGACTTAGTTTCCCAAATTTCGTTCTTCTATGTTGAAGCGTTCGTTTCCAGTAACAGTTTGAATTTTTAGGTTTCACTCTGTTTTCTCCTATATTGATAGATGTATTTGGAACTCTAAATCCAACACGGTTTGTGCTAGCTTCTTGAAACTTGACACAATAAAGTAGTTTCACGTTCTATCTGTATGTTTTGTTTCCTCTTGATGTAGCCCTAAGCAGTGACTGGCGAGAAACACTTTCATGGAAAGGGGTTGCCAAGCTTCCAAAAATTACGAATCTCCAGAAATCTCAGCAAATACTTTTTCACCCAAACTGGATGATACTTTCAGGTAATGATCAGTACACTAAGGCGACTTGGTTTCCCAAATTTCGTTCTTCTATGTTGAAGCGTTCGTTTCCAGTAACAGTTTGAATTTTTAGGTTTCACTCTGTTTTCTCCTATATTGATAGATGTATTTGGAACTCTAAATCCAACACGGTTTGTGCTAGCTTCTTGAAACTTGACACATTACAGTAGTTTCACGTTCTATCTCTATGTTTTGTTTCCTCTTGATGTAGCCCTAAGCAGTGACTGGCGAGAAACACTTTCATGGAAAGGGGTTGCCAAGCTTCCAAAAATTACGAATCTCCAGAAATCTCAGCAAATACTTTTTCACCCAAAATGGATGATACTTTCAAGTAATGATCAGTACACTAAGGCGACTTGGTTCCCAAAATTTCGTTCTTCTATGTTGAAGCATTCGTTTCCAGTAAGAGTTTGAATTTTTAGGTTTCACTCTGTTTTCTCCTATATTGATAGATGTATTTGGAACTCTAAATCCAACACGGTTTGTGCTAGCTTCTTGAAACTTGACACAATAAAGTAGTTTCACATTCTATCTCTATGTTTTGTTTCCTCTTGCTGTAGCCCTAAGCAGTGACTGGCGAGAAACACTTTCATGGAAAGGGGTTGCCAAGCTTCCAAAAATTACGAATCTCCAGAAATCTCAGCAAATACTTTTTCACCCAAACTGGATGATACTTTCAGGTAATGATCAGTACACTAAGGCGACTTGTTTCCCAAACTTTTGTTCTTCTATGTTGAAGCATTCGTTTCCAGTAACAGTTTGAATTTTTAGGTTTCACTCTGTTTTCTCCTATATTGATAGATGTATTTGGAACTCTAAATCCAACACGGTTTGTGCTAGCTTCTTGAAACTTGACACAATAAAGAAGTTTCACGTTCTATCTCTATGTTTTGTTTCCTCTTGATGTAGCCCTAAGCAGTGACTGGCGAGAAACACTTTCATGGAAAGGGGTTGCCAAGCTTCCAAAAATTACGAATCTCCAGAAATCTCAGCAAATACTTTTTCACTCAAACTGGATGATACTTTCAGGTAATGATCAGTACACTAAGGCGACTTGGTTTCCCAAATTTCGTTCTTCTATGTTGAAGCGTTCGTTTCCAGTAACAGTTTGAACTTTTAGGTTTCACTCTGTTTACTCCTATATTGATAGATGTATTTGGAACTCTAAATCCAACACGGTTTGTGCTAGCTTCTTGAAACTTGACACAGTACAGTAGTTTCACGTTCTATCTCTATGTTTTGTTTCCTCTTGATGTAGCCCTAAGCAGTGACTGGCGAGAAACACTTTCATGGATAGGGGTTGCCAAGCTTCCAAAAATTACGAATCTCCAGAAATCTCAGCAAATACATTTTCACCCAAAATGGATGATACTTTCAGGTAATGATCAGTACACTAAGGCGACTTGGTTCCTAAAATTTCGTTCTTCTATGTTGAAGCATTCGTTTCCAGTAACAGTTTGAATTTTTAGGTTTCACTCTGTTTTCTCCTATATTGATACATGTATTTGGAACTCTAAATCCAACACGGTTTGTGCTAGCTTCTTGAAACTTGACACAATAAAGTAGTTTCAGGTTCTATCTCTATGTTTTGTTTCCTCTTGATGTAGCCCTAATCAGTGACTGACGAGAAACACTTTCATGGAAAGGGGTTGCCAAGCTTCCAAAAATTACGAATCTCCAGAAATATCAGCAAATATTTTTTCACCCTAACTGGATGATACTTTCAGGTAATGATCAGTACACTAAGGCGACTTGGTTTCCCACATTTCGTTCTTCTACGTTGAAGCGTTCGTTTCCAGTAACAGTTTGAATTTTTAGGTTTCACTCTGATTTCTCCTATATTGATAGATGTATTTGGAACTCTAAATCCAACACGGTTTGTGCTAGCTTCTTGAAACTTGACATAATAAATTAGTTTCACGTTCTGTCTCTATGTTTTGTTTTCTCTTGATGTAGCCCTAAGCAGTGACTGGCGAGAAACACTTTCATGGAAAGGGGTTGCCAAGCTTCCAAAAATTACGAATCTCCAGAAATCTCAGCAAATACTTTTTCACCCAAACTGGATGATACTTTCAGGTAATGATCAGTACACTAAGGCGACTTGGTTTCCCACATTTCGTTCTTCTATGATGAAGCGTTCGTTTCCAGTAACAGTTTGAATTTTTAGGTTTCACGCTGTTTACTTTTATATTGATAGATGTATTTGGAACTCTAAATCCAACACGGTTTGTGCTAGCTTCTTGAAACTTGACACAATAAATTAGTTTCACGTTCTGTCTCTATGTTTTGTTTTCTCTTGATGTAGCCCTAAGCAGTGACTGGCGAGAAACACTTTCATGGAAAGGGGTTGCCAAGCTTCCAAAAATTACGAATCTCCAGAAATCTCAGCAAATACTTTTTCACCCAAAATAGATGATACTTTCAGGTAATGATCAGTACACTAAGGCGACTTGGTTTCCCAAATTTCGTTTTTCTATGTTGAAGCGTTCGTTTCCAGTAACAGTTTGAATTTTTAGGTTTCACTCTGTTTTCTCCTATATTGATAGATGTATTTGGAACTCTAAATCCAACACGGTTTGTGCTAGCTTCTTGAAACTTGACACAATAAAGTAGTTTCACGTTCTATCACTATGTTTTGTTTCCTCTTGATGTAGCCCTAAGCAGTGACTGGCGAGAAACACTTTCATGGAAAGGGGTTGCCAAGCTTCCAAAAATTACGAATCTCCAGAAATCTCAGCAAATACTTTTTCACCCAAACTGGATGATACTTTCAGGTAATGATCAGTACACTAAGGCGACTTGGTTTCCCAAATTTCGTTCTTCTATGTTGAAGCGTTCGTTTCCAGTAACAGTTTGAACTTTTAGGTTTCACTCTGTTTACTCCTATATTGATAGATGTATTTGGAACTCTAAATCCAACACGGTTTGTGCTAGCTTCTTGAAACTTGACACAGTACAGTAGTTTCACGTTCTATCTCTATGTTTTGTTTCCTCTTGATGTAGCCCTAAGCAGTGACTGGCGAGAAACACTTTCATGGATAGGGGTTGCCAAGCTTCCAAAAATTACGAATCTCCAGAAATCTCAGCAAATACTTTTTCACCCAAAATGGATGATACTTTCAGGTAATGATCAGTACACTAAGGCGACTTGGTTCCCCACATTTCATTCTTCTACGTTGAAGCGTTCGTTTCCAGTAACAGTTTGAATTTTTAGGTTTCACTCTGTTTTCTCCTGTATTGATAGATGTATTTGGAACTCTAAATCCAACACGGTTTGTGCTAGCTTCTTGAATCTTGACACAATAAAGTAGTTTCACGTTCTATCTCTATGTTTTGTTTCCTCTTGCTGTAGCCCTAAGCAGTGACTGGCGAGAAACACTTTCATGGAAAGGGGTTGCGAAGCTTCCAAAAATTACGAATCTCCAGAAATCTCAGCAAATACTTTTTCACCCAAACTGGATGATACTTTCAGGTAATAATCAGTACACTAAGGCGACTTGGTTTCCCAAATTTCGTTCTTCTATGTTGAAGCGTTCGTTTCCAGTAACAGTTTGAATTATTAGGTTTCACTCTGTTTTCTCCTATATTGATAGATGTATTTGGAACACTAAATCCAACACGGTTTGTGCTAGCTTCTTGAAACTTGACACAATAAAGTAGTTTCACGTTCTATCTGTATGTTTTGTTTCCTCTTGATGTAGCCCTAAGCAGTGACTGGCGAGAAACACTTTCATGGAAAGGGGTTGCCAAGCTTCCAAAAATTACGAATCTCCAGAAATCTCAGCAAATACTTTTTCACCCAAACTGGATGATACTTTCAGGTAATGATCAGTACACTAAGGCGACTTGGTTTCCCAAATTTCGTTCTTCTATGTTGAAGCGTTCGTTTCCAGTAACAGTTTGAATTTTTAGGTTTCACTCTTTTTACTCCTATATTGATAGATGTATTTGGAACTCTAAATCCAACACGGTTTGTGCTAGCTTCTTGAAACTTGACACAATAAATTAGTTTCACGTTCTGTCTCTATGTTTTGTTTCCTCTTGATGTAGCCCTAAGCAGTGACTGGCGAGAAACACTTTCATGGAAAGGGGTTGCCAAGCTTCCAAAAATTACGAATCTCCAGAAATCTCAGCAAATACTTTTTCACCCAAACTGGATGATACTTTCAGGTAATGATCAGTACACTAAGGCGACTTGGTTTCCCAAATTTCGTTCTTCTATGTTGAAGCGTTCGTTTCCAGTAACAGTTTGAATTTTTAGGTTTCACTCTGTTTTCTCCTATATTGATAGATGTATTTGGAACTCTAAATCCAACACGGTTTGTGCTAGCTTCTTGAAACTTGACACAATAAAGTAGTTTCACGTTCTATCTCTATGTTTTGTTTCCTCTTGATGTAGCACTAAGCAGTGACTGGCGAGAAAAAATTTCATGGAAAGGGGTTGCCAAGCTTCGAAAAATTACGAATCTCCAGAAATCTCAGCAAATACTTTTTCACCCAAACTGGATGATACTTTCAGGTAATGATCAGTACACTAAGGCGACTTGGTTTCCCAAATTTCGTTCTTCTATGTTGAAGCGTTCGTTTCCAGTAACAGTTTGAACCTTTAGGTTTCACTCTGTTTACTCCTATATTGATAGATGTATTTGGAACTCTAAATCCAACACGGTTTGTGCTAGCTTCTTGAAACTTGACACAGTACAGTAGTTTCACGTTCTATCTCTATGTTTTGTTTCCTCTTGATGTAAACCTAAGCAGTGACTGGCGAGAAACACTTTCATGGAAAGGGGTTGCCAAGCTTCCAAAAATTACGAATCTCCAGAAATCTCAGCAAATACTTTTTCACCCAAAATGGATGATACTTTCAGGTAATGATCAGTACACTAAGGCGACTTGGTTTCCCAAATTTCGTTCTTCTATGTTGAAGCGTTCGTTTCCAGTAACAGTTTGAACCTTTAGGTTTCACTCTGTTTACTCCTATATTGATAGATGTATTTGGAACTCTAAATCCAACACGGTTTGTGCTAGCTTCTTGAAACTTGACACAGTACAGTAGTTTCACGTTCTATCTCTATGTTTTGTTTCCTCTTGATGTAAACCTAAGCAGTGACTGGCGAGAAACACTTTCATGGAAAGGGGTTGCCAAGCTTCCAAAAATTACGAATCTCCAGAAATCTCAGCAAATACTTTTTCACACAAAATGGATGATACTTTCAGGTAATGATCAGTACACTAAGGCGACTTGGTTCCCAAAATTTCGTTCTTCTATGTTGAAGCATTCGTTTCCAGTAACAGTTTGAATTTTTAGGTTTCACTCTGTTTTCTCCTATATTGATGGATGTATTTGGAACTCTAAATCCAACACGGTTTGTGCTAGCTTCTTGAAACTTGACACAATAAAGTAGTTTCACGTTCTATCTCTATGTTTTGTTTCCTCTTGCTGTAGCCCTAAGCAGTGACTGGCGAGAAACACTTTCATGGAAAGGGGTTGCCAAGCTTCCAAAAATTACGAATCTCCAGAAATCTCAGCAAATACTTTTTCACCCAAACTGGATGATACTTTCAGGTAATGATCAGTACACTAAGGTGACTTGGTTCCCCACATTTCGTTCTTCTACGTTGAAGCGTTCGTTTCCAGTAACAGTTTGAATTTAGGTTTCACTCTGTTTTCTCCTATATTGATAGATGTATTTGGAACTCTAAATCCAACACGGTTTGTGCTAGCTTCTTGAAACTTGACACAATAAAGTAGTTTCACGTTCTATCTGTATGTTTTGTTTCCTCTTGCTGTAGCCCTAAGCAGTGACTGGCGAGAAACACTTTCATGGAAAGGGGTTGCCAAGCTTCCAAAAATTACGAATCTCCAGAAATCTCAGCAAATACTTTTTCACCCAAACTGGATGATTCTTTCAGGTAATGATCAGTACACTAAGTCGACTTGGTTTCCCAAATTTCGTTCTTCTATGTTGAAGCGTTCGTTTCCAGTAACAGTTTGAATTTTTAGGTTTCACTCTTTTTACTCCTATATTGATAGATGTATTTGGAACTCTAAATCCAACACGGTTTGTGCTAGCTTCTTGAAACTTGACACAGTACAGTAGTTTCACGTTCCGTCTCTATGTATTGTTTCCTCTTCATGTATCCCTAATCAGTGACTGGCGAGAAACACTTTCATGGAAAGGGGTTGCCAAGCTTCCAAAAATTAGGAATCTCCAGAAATCTCAGCCAATACTTTTTCACCCAAACTGGATGATACTTTCAGGTAATGATCAGTACACTAAGGCGACTTGGTTCCCAAAATTTCGTTCTTCTATGTTGAAGCATTCGTTTCCAGTAACAGTTTGAATTTTTAGGTTTCACTCTGTTTTCTCCTATATTGATAGATGTATTTGGAACTCTAAATCCAACATGGTTTGTGCTAGCTTCTTGAAACTTGACACAATAAAGTAGTTTCACATTCTATCTCTATGTTTTGTTTCCTCTTGATGTAGCCCTAAGCAGTGACTGGCGAGAAAAAATTTCATGGAAAGGGGTTGCCAAGCTTCCAAAAATTACGAATCTCCAGAAATCTCAGCAAATACTTTTTCACCCAAACTGGATGATACTTTCAGGTAATGATCAGTACACTAAGGCGACTTGGTTTCCCAAATTTCGTTCTTCTATGTTGAAGCGTTCGTTTCCAGTAACAGTTTGAACCTTTAGGTTTCACTCTGTTTACTCCTATATTGATAGATGTATTTGGAACTCTAAATCCAACACGGTTTGTGCTAGCTTCTTGAAACTTGACACAGTACAGTAGTTTCACGTTCTATCTCTATGTTTTGTTTCCTCTTGATGTTAACCTAAGCAGTGACTGGCGAGAAACACTTTCATGGAAAGGGGTTGCCAAGCTTCCAAAAATTACGAATCTCCAGAAATCTCAGCAAATACTTTTTCACCCAAAATGGATGATACTTTCAGGTAATGATCAGTACACTAAGGAGACTTGGTTCCCAAATTTTTGTTCTTCTACGTTGAAGCATTCGTTTCCAGTAACAGTTTGAATTTTTAGGTTTCACTCTGATTTCTCCTATATTGATAGATGTATTTGGAACTCTAAATCCAACATGGTTTGTGCTAGCTTCTTGAAACTTGACACAATAAAGTAGTTTCACGTTCTATCTCTATGTTTTGTTTCCTCTTGCTGTAGCCCTAAGCAGTGACTGGCGAGAAACACTTTCATGGAAAGGGGTTGCCAAGCTTCCAAAAATTACGAATCTCCAGAAATCTCAGCAAATACTTTTTCACCCAAACTGGATGATACTTTCAGGTAATGATCAGTACACTAAGGTGACTTGGTTCCCCACATTTCGTTCTTCTACGTTGAAGCGTTCGTTTCCAGTAACAGTTTGAATTTTTAGGTTTCACTCTGTTTTCTCCTATATTGATAGATGTATTTGGAACTCTAAATCCAACACGGTTTGTGCTAGCTTCTTGAAACTTGACACAATAAAGTAGTTTCACGTTCTATCTCTATGTTTTGTTTCCTCTTGATGTAGCCCTAAGCAGTGACTGGCGAGAAACACTTTCATGGAAAGGGGTTGCCAAGCTTCCAAAAATTACGAATCTCCAGAAATATCAGCAAATATTTTTTCACCCTAACTGGATGATACTTTCAGGTAATGATCAGTACACTAAGGCGACTTGGTTCCCCACATTTCGTTCTTCTACGTTGAAGCGTTCGTTTCCAGTAACAGTTTGAATTTTTAGGTTTCACTCTGTTTTCTCCTATATTGATAGATGTATTTGGAACTCTAAATCCAACACGGTTTGTGCTAGCTTCTTGAATCTTGACACAATAAAGTAGTTTCACGTTCTATCTCTATATTTTGTTTCCTCTTGCTGTAGCCCTAAGCAGTGACTGGCGAGAAACACTTTCATGGAAAGGGGTTGCCAAGCTTCCAAAAATTACGAATCTCCAGAAATCTCAGCAAATACTTTTTCACCCAAACTGGATGATACTTTCAGGTAATGATCAGTACACTAAGGCGACTTGGTTTCCCAAATTTCGTTCTTCTATGTTGAAGCGTTCGTTTCCAGTAACAGTTTGAATTTTTAGGTTTCACTCTGTTTTCTCCTATATTGATAGATGTATTTGGAACACTAAATCCAACACGGTTTGTGCTAGCTTCTTGAAACTTGACACAATAAAGTAGTTTCACGTTCTATCTGTATGTTTTGTTTCCTCTTGATGTAGCCCTAAGCAGTGACTGGCGAGAAACACTTTCATGGAAAGGGGTTGCCAAGCTTCCAAAAATTACGAATCTCCAGAAATCTCAGCAAATACTTTTTCACCCAAACTGGATGATACTTTCAGGTAATGATAAGTACACTAAGGCGACTTGGTTTCCCAAATTTCGTTCTTCTATGTTGAAGCGTTCGTTTCCAGTAACAGTTTGAATTTTTAGGTTTCACTCTGTTTACTCCTATATTGATAGATGTATTTGGAACTCTAAATCCAACACGGTTTGTGCTAGCTTCTTGAAACTTGACACAATAAATTAGTTTCAAGTTCTGTCTCTATGTTTTGTTTCCTCTTGATGTAGCCCTAAGCAGTGACTGGCGAGAAACACTTTCATGGAAAGGGGTTGCCAAGCTTCCAAAAATTACGAATCTCCAGAAATCTCAGCAAATACTTTTTCACCCAAACTGGATGATACTTTCAGGTAATGATCAGTACACTAAGGCGACTTGGTTTCCCAAATTTCGTTCTTCTATGTTGAAGCATTCGTTTCCAGTAACAGTTTGAATTTTTAGGTTTCACTCTGTTTTCTCCTATATTGATGGATGTATTTGGAACTCTAAATCCAACACGGTTTGTGCTAGCTTCTTGAAACTTGACACAATAAAGTAGTTTCACGTTCTATCTCTATGTTTTGTTTCCTCTTGATGTAGCCCTAAGCAGTGACTGGCGAGAAAAGATTTCATGGAAAGGGGTTGCCAAGCTTCCAAAAATTACGAATCTCCAGAAATCTCAGCAAATACTTTTTCACCCAAACTGGATGATACTTTCAGGTAATGATCAGTACACTAAGGCGACTTGGTTTCCCAAATTTCGTTCTTCTATGTTGAAGCGTTCGTTTCCAGTAACAGTTTGAACCTTTAGGTTTCACTCTGTTTACTCCTATATTGATAGATGTATTTGGAACTCTAAATCCAACACGGTTTGTGCTAGCTTCTTGAAACTTGACACAGTACAGTAGTTTCACGTTCTATCTCTATGTTTTGTTTCCTCTTGATGTAAACCTAAGCAGTGACTGGCGAGAAACACTTTCATGGAAAGGGGTTGCCAAGCTTCCAAAAATTACGAATCTCCAGAAATCTCAGCAAATACTTTTTCACCCAAAATGGATGATACTTTCAGGTAATGATCAGTACACTAAGGCGACTTGGTTCCCAAAATTTCGTTCTTCTATGTTGAAGCATTCGTTTCCAGTAACAGTTTGAATTTTTAAGTTTCACTCTGTTTTCTCCTATATTGATGGATGTATTTGGAACGCTAAATCCAACACGGTTTGTGCTAGCTTCTTGAAACTTGACACAATAAAGTAGTTTCACGTTCTATCTCTATGTTTTGTTTCCTCTTGATGTAGCCCTAAGCAGTGACTGGCGAGAAACACTTTCATGGAAAGGGGTTGCCAAGCTTCCAAAAATTACGAATCTCCAGAAATCTCAGCAAATACTTTTTCACCCAAACTGGATGATACTTTCAGGTAATGATCAGTACACTAAGGCGACTTGGTTCCCAAATTTTCGTTCTTCTATGTTGAAGCATTCGTTTCCAGTAACAGTTTGAATTTTTAGGTTTCACTCTGTTTTCTCCTATATTGATAGATGTATTTGGAACTCTAAATCCAACATGGTTTGTGCTAGCTTCTTGAAACTTGACACAATAAAGTAGTTTCACGTTCTATCTCTATGTTTTGTTTCCTCTTGCTGTAGCCCTAAGCAGTGACTGGCGAGAAACACTTTCATGGAAAGGGGTTGCCAAGCTTCCAAAAATTACGAATCTCCAGAAATCTCAGCAAATACTTTTTCACCCAAACTGGATGATACTTTCAGGTAATGATCAGTACACTAAGGTGACTTGGTTCCCCACATTTCGTTCTTCTACGTTGAAGCGTTCGTTTCCAGTAACAGTTTGAATTTAGGTTTCACTCTGTTTTCTCCTATATTGATAGATGTATTTGGAACTCTAAATCCAACACGGTTTGTGCTAGCTTCTTGAAACTTGACACAATAAAGTAGTTTCACGTTCTACTGTATGTTTTGTTTCCTCTTGATGTAGCCCTAAGCAGTGACTGGCGAGAAACACTTTCATGGAAAGGGGTTGCCAAGCTTCCAAAAATTACGAATCTCCAGAAATCTCAGCAAATACTTTTTCACCCAAACTGGATGATACTTTCAGGTAATGATCAGTACACTAAGGCGACTTGGTTTCCCAAATTTCGTTCTTCTATGTTGAAGCGTTCGTTTCCAGTAACAGTTTGAATTTTTAGGTTTCACTCTTTTTACTCCTATATTGATAGATGTATTTGGAACTCTAAATCCAACACGGTTTGTGCTAGCTTCTTGAAACTTGACACAGTACAGTAGTTTCACGTTCGGTCTCTATGTATTGTTTCCTCTTGATGTAGCCCTAAGCAGTGACTGGCGAGAAACACTTTCATGGAAAGGGGTTGCCAAGCTTCCAAAAATTACGAATCTCCAGAAATCTCAGCAAATACTTTTTCACCCAAACTGGATGATACTTTCAGGTAATGATCAGTACACTAAGGCGACTTGGTTCCCCGCATATCGTTCTGCTACGTTGAAGCGTTCGTTTCCACTAACAGTTTGAATTTTTAGGTTTCACTCTGTTTTCTCCTATATTGATAGATGTATTTGGAACTCTAAATCCAACACGGTTTGTGCTAGCTTCTTGAAACTTGACACAATAAAGTAGTTTCACGTTCTATCTCTATGTTTTGTTTCCTCTTGCTGTAGCCCTAAGCAGTGACTGGCGAGAAACTCTTTCATGGAAAGGGGTTGCCAAGCTTCCAAAAATTACGAATCTCCAGAAATCTCAGCAAATACTTTTTCACCCAAACTGGATGATACTTTCAGGTAATGATCAGTACACTAAGGCGACTTGGTTCCCCACATTTCGTTCTTCTACGTTGAAGCGTTCGTTTCCAGTAACAGTTTGAATTTTTAGGTATCACTCTGTTTTCTCCTATATTGATAGATGTATTTGGAACTCTAAATCCAACACGGTTTGTGCTAGCTTCTTGAAAGTTGACACAACAAAGTAGTTTCACGTTCTATCTCTATGTTTTGTTTCCTCTTGATGTAGCCCTAAGCAGTGACTGGCGAGAAACACTTTCATGGAAAGGGGTTGCCAAGCTTCCAAAAATTACGAATCTCCAAAAATCTCAGCAAATACTTTTTCACCCAAACTGGATGATACTTTCAGGTAATGATCAGTACACTAAGGCGACTTGGTTCCCCACATTTCGTTCTTCTCCGTTGAAGCGTTCGTTTCCAGTAACAGTTTGAATTTTTGGTTTCACTCTGTTTTCTCTTATATTGATAGATGTATTTGGAACTCTAAATCCAACACGGTTTGTGCTAGCTTCTTGAAACTTGACACAATAAAGTAGTTTCACGTTCTATCTCTATGTTTTGTTTCCTCTTGATGTAGCCCTAAGCAGTGACTGGCGAGAAACACTTTCATGGAAAGGGGTTGCCAAGCTTCCAAAAATTACGAATCTCCAGAAATCTCAGCAAATACTTTTTCACCCAAACTGGATGATACTTTCAGGTAATGATCAGTACACTAAGGCGACTTGGTTCCCCACATTTCGTTCTTCTACGTTGAAGCGTTCGTTTCCAGTAACAGTTTTAATTTTTAGGTTTCACTCTGTTTTCTCCTATATTGATAGATGTATTTGGAACTCTAAATCCAACACGGTTTGTGCTAGCTTCTTGAAACTTGACACAATAAAGTAGTTTCACGTTCTATCTCTATGTTTTGTTTCCTCTTGATGTAGCCCTAAGCAGTGACTGACGAGAAACACTTTCATGGAAAGGGGTTGCCAATCTTCCAAAAATTACGAATCTCCAGAAATCTCAGCAAATACTTTTTCACCCAAACTGGATGATACTTTCAGGTAATGATCAGTACACTAAGGCGACTTGGTTTCCCAAATTTCGTTCTTCTATGTTGAAGCGTTCGTTTCCAGTAACAGTTTGAATTTTTAGGTTTCACTCTTTTTACTCCTATATTGATAGATGTATTTGGAACTCTAAATCCAACACGGTTTGTGCTAGCTTCTTGAAACTTGACACAGTACAGTAGTTTCACGTTCCGTCTCTATGTATTGTTTCCTCTTGATGTAGCCCTAAGCAGTGACTGGCGAGAAACACTTTCATGGAAACGGGTTGCCAAGCTTCCAAAAATTACGAATCTCCAGAAATCTCAGCCAATACTTTTTCACCCAAACTGGATGATACTTTCAGGTAATGATCAGTACACTGAGGCGACTTGGTTCCCAAAATTTCGTTCTTCTATGTTGAAGCATTCGTTTCCAGTAACAGTTTGAACCTTTAGGTTTCACTCTGTTTACTCCTATATTGATAGATGTATTTGGAACTCTAAATCCAACACGGTTTGTGCTAGCTTCTTGAAACTTGACACAATAAAGTAGTTTCACGTTCTATCTCTATGTTTTGTTTCCTCTTGATGTAGCCCTAAGCAGTGACTGGCGAGAAAAAATTTCATGGAAAGGGGTTGCCAAGCTTCCAAAAATTACGAATCTCCAGAAATCTCAGCAAATACTTTTTCACCCAAACTGGATGATACTTTCAGGTAATGATCAGTACACTAAGGCGACTTGGTTTCCCAAATTTCGTTCTTCTATGTTGAAGCGTTCGTTTCCAGTAACAGTTTGAACCTTTAGGTTTCACTCTGTTTACTCCTATATTGATAGATGTATTTGGAACTCTAAATCCAACACGGTTTGTGCTAGCTTCTTGAAACTTGACACAGTACAGTAGTTTCACGTTCTATCTCTATGTTTTGTTTCCTCTTGATGTAAACCTAAGCAGTGACTGGCGAGAAACACTTTCATGGAAAGGGGTTGCCAAGCTTCCAAAAATTACGAATCTCCAGAAATCTCAGCAAATACTTTTTCACCCAAAATGGATGATACTTTCAGGTAGTGATCAGTACACTAAGGTGACTTGGTTCCCAAAATTTCGTTCTTCTATGTTGAAGCATTCGTTTCCAGTAACAGTTTGAATTTTTAGGTTTCACTCTGTTTTCTCTTATATTGATGGATGTATTTGGAACTCTAAATCCAACACGGTTTGTGCTAGCTTCTTGAAACTTGACACAATAAAGTAGTTTCACGTTCTATCTCTATGTTTTGTTTCCTCTTGATGTAGCCCTAAGCAGTGACTGGCGAGAAACACTTTCATGGAAAGGGGTTGCCAAGCTTCCAAAAATTACGAATCTCCAGAAATCTCAGCAAATACTTTTTCACCCAAACTGGATGATACTTTCAGGTAATGATCAGTACACTAAGGTGACTTGGTTCCCCACATTTCGTTCTTCTACGTTGAAGCGTTCGTTTCCAGTAACAGTTTGAATTTTTAGGTTTCACTCTGTTTTCTCCTATATTGATAGATGTATTTGGAACTCTAAATCCAACACGGTTTGTGCTAGCTTCTTGAAACTTGACACAATAAAGTAGTTTCACGTTCTATCTCTATGTTTTGTTTCCTCTTGCTGTAGCCCTAAGCAGTGACTGGCGAGAAACACTTTCATGGAAAGGGGTTGCCAAACTTCCAAAAATTACGAATCTCCAGAAATCTCAGCAAATACTTTTTCACCCAAACTGGATGATACTTTCAGGTAATGATCAGTACACTAAGGCGACTTGGTTTCCCAAATTTCGTTCTTCTATGTTGAAGCGTTCGTTTCCAGTAACAGTTTGAATTTTTAGGTTTCACTCTTTTTACTCCTATATTGATAGATGTATTTGGAACTCTAAATCCAACACGGTTTGTGCTAGCTTCTTGAAACTTGACACAGTACAGTAGTTTCATGTTCCGTCTCTATGTATTGTTTCCTCTTGATGTAGCCCTAAGCAGTGACTGGCGAGAAACACTTTCATGGAAAGGGGTTGCCAAGCTTCCAAAAATTACGAATCTCCAGAAATCTCAGCAAATACTTTTTCACCCAAAATGGATGATACTTTCATGTAATGATCAGTACACTAAGGCGACTTGGTTCCCAAAATTACGTTCTTCTATGTTGAAGCATTCGTTTCCAGTAACAGTTTGAATTTTTAGGTTTCACTCTGTTTTCTCCTATAGTGATAGATGTATTTGGAACTCTAAATCCAACACGGTTTGTGCTAGCTTCTTGAAACTTGACACAATAAAGTAGTTTCACGTTCTATCTCTATGTTTTGTTTCCTCTTGATGTAGCCCTAAGCAGTGACTGGCGAGAAACACTTTCATGGAAAGGGGTTGCCAAGCTTCCAAAAATTACGAATCTCCAGAAATCTCAGCAAATACTTTTTCACCCAAACTGGATGATACTTTCAGGTAATGATCAGTACACTAAGGCGACTTGGTTTCCCAAATTTCGTTCTTCTATGTTGAAGCGTTCGTTTCCAGTAACAGTTTGAACCTTTAGGTTTCACTCTGTTTACTCCTATATTGATAGATGTATTTGGAACTCTAAATGCAACACGGTTTGTGCTAGCTTCTTGAAACTTGACACAGTACAGTAGTTTCACGTTCTATCTCTATGTTTTATTTCCTCTTGATGTAGCCCTAAGCAGTGACTGGCGAGAAACACTTTCATGGAAAGGGGTTGCCAAGCTTCCAAAAATTACGAATCTCCAGAAATCTCAGCAAATACTTTTTCACCCAAACTGGATGATACTTTCAGGTAATGATCAGTACACTAAGGCGACTTGGTTCCCAAAATTTCGTTCTTCTATGTTGAAGCATTCGTTTCCAGTAACAGTTTGAATTTTTAGGTTTCACTCTGTTTTCTCCTATATTGATAGATGTATTTGGAACTCTAAATCCAACACGGTTTGTGCTAGCTTCTTGAAACTTGACACAATAAAGTAGTTTCACGTTCTATCTCTATGTTTTGTTTCCTCTTGCTGTAGCCCTAAGCAGTGACTGGCGAGAAACACTTTCATGGAAAGGGGTTGCCAAGCTTCCAAAAATTACGAATCTCCAGAAATCTCAGCAAATACTTTTTCACCCAAACTGGATGATACTTTCAGGTAATGATCAGTACACTAAGGCGACTTGGTTCCCAAAATTTCGTTCTTCTATGTTGAAGCATTCGTTTCCAGTAACAGTTTGAATTTTTAGGTTTCACTCTGTTTTCTCCTATATTGATAGATGTATTTGGAACTCTAAATCCAACACGGTTTGTGCTAGCTTCTTGAAACTTGACACAATAAAGTAGTTTCACGTTCTATCTCTATGTTTTGTTTCCTCTTGCTGTAGCCCTAAGCAGTGACTGGCGAGAAACACTTTCATGGAAAGGGGTTGCCAAGCTTCCAAAAATTACGAATCTCCAGAAATCTCAGCAAATACTTTTTCACCCAAACTGGATGATACTTTCAGGTAATGATCAGTACACTAAGGCGACTTGGTTCCCCACATTTCGTTCTTCTATGTTGAAGCGTTCGTTTCCAGTAACAGTTTGAATTTTTAGGTTTCACTCTGTTTTCTCCTATATTGATAGATGTATTTGGAACTCTAAATCCAACACGGTTTGTGCTGGCTTCTTGAAACTTGACACAATAAAGTAGTTTCACGTTCTATCTCTATGTTTTGTTTCTTCTTGATGTAGCCATAAGCAGTGACTGGCGAGAAACACTTTCATGGAAAGGGGTTGCCAAGCTTCCAAAAATTACGAATCTCCAGAAATCTCAGCAAATACTTTTTCACCCAAACTGGATGATACTTTCAGGTAATGATCAGTACACTTAGGCGACTTGGTTTCCCAAATTTCGTTCTTCTATGTTGAAGCGTTCGTTTCCAGTAACAGTTTGAATTTTTAGGTTTCACTCTTTTTACTCCTATATTGATAGATGTATTTGGAACTCTAAATCCAACACGGTTTGTGCTAGCTTCTTGAAACTTGACACAGTACAGTAGTTTCACGTTCTATCTCTGTTTTGTTTCCTCTTGCTGTAGCCCTAAGCAGTGACTGGCGAGAAACACTTTCATGGAAAGGGGTTGCCAAGCTTCCAAAAATTACGAATCTCCAGAAATCTCAGCAAATACTTTTTCACCCAAACTGGATGATACTTTCAGGTAATGATCAGTACACTAAGGCGACTTGGTTCCCCACATTTCGTTCTTCTACGTTGAAGCGTTCGTTTCCAGTAACAGTTTGAATTTTTGGTTTCACTCTGTTTTCTCCTATATTGATAGATGTATTTGGAACTCTAAATCCAACACGGTTTGTGCTAGCTTCTTGAAACTTGACACAATAAAGTAGTTTCACGTTCTATCTCTATGTTTTGTTTCCTCTTGATGTAGCCCTAAGCAGTGACTGGCGAGAAACACTTTCATGGAAAGGGGTTGCCAAGCTTCCAAAAATTACGAATCTCCAGAAATCTCAGCAAATACTTTTTCACCCAAACTGGATGATACTTTCAGGTAATGATCAGTACACTAAGGCGACTTGGTTTCCCAAATTTCGTTCTTCTATGTTGAAGCGTTCGTTTCCAGTAACAGTTTGAACTTTTAGGTTTCACTCTGTTTACTCCTATATTGATAGATGTATTTGGAACTCTAAATCCAACACGGTTTGTGCTAGCTTCTTGAAACTTGACACAGTACAGTAGTTTCACGTTCTATCTCTATGTTTTGTTTCCTCTTGATGTAGCCCTAAGCAGTGACTGGCGAGAAACACTTTCATGGATAGGGGTTGCCAAGCTTCCAAAAATTACGAATCTCCAGAAATCTCAGCAAATACTTTTTCACCCAAAATGGATGATACTTTCAGGTAATGATCAGTACACTAAGGCGACTTGGTTCCCCACATTTCGTTCTTCAACGTTGAAGCGTTCGTTTCCAGTAACAGTTTGAACTTTTAGGTTTCACTCTGTTTTCTCCTATATTGATAGATGTATTTGGAACTCTAAATCCAACACGGCTTGTGCTAGCTTCTTGAATCTTGACACAATAAAGTAGTTTCACGTTCTATCTCTATGTTTTGTTTCCTCTTGCTGTAGCCCTAAGCAGTGACTGGCGAGAAACACTTTCATGGAAAGGGGTTGCCAAGCTTCCAAAAATTACGAATCTCCAGAAATCTCAGCAAATACTTTTTCACCCAAACTGGATGATACTTTCAGGTAATGATCAGTACACTAAGGAGACTTGGTTCCTAAAATTTCGTTCTTCTACGTTGAAGCATTCGTTTCCAGTAACAGTTTGAATTTTTAGGTTTCACTCTGTTTTCTCCTATATTGATAGATGTATTTGGAACTCTGAATCCAACACGGTTTGTCCTAGCTTCTTGAAACTTGACACAATAAAGTAGTTTCACGTTCTATCTCTATGTTTTCTTTCCTCTTGATGTAGGCCTAAGCAGTGACTGGCGAGAAACACTTTCATGGAAAGGGGTTGCCAAGCTTCCAAAAATTACGAATCTCCAGAAATCTCAGCAAATACTTTTTCACCCAAACTGGATGATACTTTCAGGTAATGATCAGTACACTAAGGCGACTTGGTTTCCCAAATTTCGTTCTTCTATGTTGAAGCGTTCGTTTCCAGTAACAGTTTGAACCTTTAGGTTTCACTCTGTTTACTCCTATATTGATAGATGTATTTGGAACTCTAAATCCAACACGGTTTGTGCTAGCTTCTTGAAACTTGACACAGTACAGTAGTTTCACGTTCTATCTCTATGTTTTGTTTCCTCTTGATGTAGCCCTAAGCAGTGACTGGCGAGAAACACTTTCATGGAAAGGGGTTGCCAAGCTTCCAAAAATTACGAATCTCCAGAAATCTCAGCAAATACTTTTTCACCCAAACTGGATGATACTTTCAGGTAATGATCAGTACACTAAGGCGACTTGGTTCCCAAAATTTCGTTCTTCTATGTTGAAGCATTCGTTTCCAGTAACAGTTTGAATTTTTAGGTTTCACTCTGTTTTCTCCTATATTGATAGATGTATTTGGAACTCTAAATCCAACACGGTTTGTGCTAGCTTCTTGAAACTTGACACAATAAAGTAGTTTCACGTTCTATCTCTATGTTTTGTTTCCTCTTGCTGTAGCCCTAAGCAGTGACTGGCGAGAAACACTTTCATGGAAAGGGGTTGCCAAGCTTCCAAAAATTACGAATCTCCAGAAATCTCAGCAAATACTTTTTCACCCAAACTGGATGATACTTTCAGGTAATGATCAGTACACTAAGGCGACTTGGTTCCCAAAATTTTGTTCTTCTATGTTGAAGCATTCGTTTCCAGTAACAGTTTGAATTTTTAGGTTTCACTCTGTTTTCTCCTATATTGATAGATGTATTTGGAACTCTAAATCCAACACGGTTTGTGCTAGCTTCTTGAAACTTGACACAATAAAGTAGTTTCACGTTCTATCTCTATGTTTTGTTTCCTCTTGCGGTAGCCCTAAGCAGTGACTGGCGAGAAACACTTTCATGGAAAGGGGTTGCCAAGCTTCCAAAAATTACGAATCTCCAGAAATCTCAGCAAATACTTTTTCACCCAAACTGGATGATACTTTCAGGTAATGATCAGTACACTAAGGCGACTTGGTTCCCCACATTTCGTTCTTCTACGTTGAAGCGTTCGTTTCCAGTAACAGTTTGAATTTTTAGGTTTCACTCTGTTTTCTCCTATATTGATAGATGTATTTGGAACTCTAAATCCAACACGGTTTGTGCTAGCTTCTTGAAACTTGACACAATAAATTAGTTTCACGTTCTATCTCTATGTTTTGTTTCCTCTTGATGTAGCCCTAAGCAGTGACTGGCGAGAAACACTTTCATGGAAAGGGGTTGCCAAGCTTCCAAAAATTACGAATCTCCAGAAATCTCAGCAAATACTTTTTCACCCAAACTGGATGATACTTTCAGGTAATGATCAGTACACTAAGGCGACTTGGTTTCCCAAATTTCGTTCTTCTATGTTGAAGCGTTCGTTTCCAGTAACAGTTTGAATTTTTAGGTTTCACTCTGTTTTCTCCTATATTGATAGATGTATTTGGAACTCTAAATCCAACACGGTTTGTGCTAGCTTCTTGAAACTTGACACAATAAAGTAGTTTCACGTTCTATCTGTATGTTTTGTTTCCTCTTGATGTAGCCCTAAGCAGTGACTGGCGAGAAACACTTTCATGGAAAGGGGTTGCCAAGCTTCCAAAAATTACGAATCTCCAGAAATCTCAGCAAATACTTTTTCACCCAAACTGGATGATACTTTCAGGTAATGATCAGTACACTAAGGCGACTTGGTTTCCCAAATTTCGTTCTTCTATGTTGAAGCGTTTGTTTCCAGTAACAGTTTGAACTTTTAGGTTTCACTCTGTTTACTCCTATATTGATAGATGTATTTGGAACTCTAAATCCAACACGGTTTGTGCTAGCTTTTTGAAACTTGACACAGTACAGTAGTTTCACGTTCTATCTCTATGTTTTGTTTCCTCTTGATGTAGCCCTAAGCAGTGACTGGCGAGAAACACTTTCATGGAAAGGGGTTGCCAAGATTCCAAAAATTACGAATCTCCAGAAATCTCAGCAAATACTTTTTCACCCAAACTGGATGATACTTTCAGGTAATGATCAGTACACTAAGGCGACTTGGTTTCCCAAATTTCGTTCTTCTATGTTGAAGCATTCGTTTCCAGTAACAGTTTGAATTTTTAGGTTTCACTCTGTTTTCTCCTATATTGATAGATGTATTTGGAACTCTAAATCCAACACGGTTTGTGCTAGCTTCTTGAAACTTGACACAATAAAGTAGTTTCACGTTCTATCTCTATGTTTTTTTTCCTCTTGATGTTGCCCTAAGCAGTGACTGGCGAGAAACACTTTCATGGAAAGGGGTTGCCAAGCTTCCAAAAATTACGAATCTCCAGAAATCTCAGCAAATACTTTTTCACCCAAACTGGATGATACTTTCAGGTAATGATCAGTACACTAAGGCGACTTGTTTCCCAAACTTTTCTTCTTCTATGTTGAAGCATTCGTTTCCAGTAACAGTTTGAAGTTTTAGGTTTCACTCTGTTTTCTCCTATATTGATAGATGTATTTGGAACTCTAAATCCAACACGGTTTGTGCTAGCTTCTTGAAACTTGACACAATAAAGTAGTTTCACGTTCTATCTCTATGTTTTGTTTCCTCTTGATGTAGCCCTAAGCAGTGACTGGCGAGAAACACTTTCATGGAAAGGGGTTGCCAAGCTTCCAAAAATTACGAATCTCCAGAAATCTCAGCAAATACTTTTTCACCCAAAATGGATGATACTTTGAGGTAATGATCAGTACACTAAGGCGACTTGGTTCCCAAAATTTCGTTCTTCTATGTTGAAGCATTCGTTTCCAGTAACAGTTTGAATTTTTAGGTTTCACTCTGTTTTCTCCTATATTGATAGATGTATATGGAACTCTAAATCCAACACGGTTTGTGCTAGCTTCTTGAAACTTGACACAATAAAGTAGTTTCACGTTCTATCTCTATGTTTTGTTTCCTCTTGATGTAGCCCTAAGCAGTGACTGGCGAGAAACACTTTCATGGAAAGGGGTTGCCAAGCTTCCAAAAATTACGAATCTCCAGAAATCTCAGCAAATACTTTTTCACCCAAAATGGATGATACTTTCAGGTAATGATCAGTACACTAAGGCGACTTGGTTCCCAAAATTTCGTTCTTCTATGTTGAAGCATTCGTTTCCAGTAACAGTTTGAATTTTTAGGTTTCACTCTGTTTTCTCCTATATTGATAGATGTATTTGGAACTCTAAATCCAACACGGTTTGTGCTAGCTTCTTGAAACTTGACACAATAAAGTAGTTTCACGTTCTATCTCTATGTTTTGTTTCCTCTTGATGTAGCCCTAAGCAGTGACTGGCGAGAAACACTTTCATGGAAAGGGGTTGCCAAGCTTCCAAAAATTACGAATCTCCAGAAATCTCAGCAAATACTTTTTCACCCAAACTGGATGATACTTTCAGGTAATGATCAGTACACTAAGGCGACTTGGTTCCCAAATTTTCGTTCTTCTATGTTGAAGCATTCGTTTCCAGTAACAGTTTGAATTTTTAGGTTTCACTCTGTTTTCTCCTATATTGATAGATGTATTTGGAACTCTAAATCCAACACGGTTTGTGCTAGCTTCTTGAAACTTGACACAATAAATTAGTTTCACGTTCTATCTCTATGTTTTGTTTCCTCTTGCTGTAGCCCTAAGCAGTGACTGGCGAGAAACACTTTCATGGAAAGGGGTTGCCAAGCTTCCAAAAATTACGAATCTCCAGAAATCTCAGCAAATACTTTTTCACCCAAACTGGATGATACTTTCAGGTAATGATCAGTACACTAAGGCGACTTGGTTTCCCAAATTTCGTTCTTCTATGTTGAAGCGTTCGTTTCCAGTAACAGTTTGAATTTTTAGGTTTCACTCTTTTTACTCCTATATTGATAGATGTATTTGGAACTCTAAATCCAACACGGTTTGTGCTAGCTTCTTGAAACTTGACACAGTACAGTAGTTTCACGTTCTATCTCTGTTTTGTTTCCTCTTGCTGTAGCCCTAAGCAGTGACTGGCGAGAAACACTTTCATGGAAAGGGGTTGCCAAGCTTCCAAAAATTACGAATCTCCAGAAATCTCAGCAAATACTTTTTCACCCAAACTGGATGATACTTTCAGGTAATGATCAGTACACTAAGGCGACTTGGTTCCCCACATTTCGTTCTTCTACGTTGAAGCGTTCGTTTCCAGTAACAGTTTGAATTTTTGGTTTCACTCTGTTTTCTCCTATATTGATAGATGTATTTGGAACTCTAAATCCAACACGGTTTGTGCTAGCTTCTTGAAACTTGACACAATAAAGTAGTTTCACGTTCTATCTCTATGTTTTGTTTCCTCTTGATGTAGCCCTAAGCAGTGACTGGCGAGAAACACTTTCATGGAAAGGGGTTGCCAAGCTTCCAAAAATTACGAATCTCCAGAAATCTCAGCAAATACTTTTTCACCCAAACTGGATGATACTTTCAGGTAATGATCAGTACACTAAGGCGACTTGGTTTCCCAAATTTCGTTCTTCTATGTTGAAGCGTTCGTTTCCAGTAACAGTTTGAACTTTTAGGTTTCACTCTGTTTACTCCTATATTGATAGATGTATTTGGAACTCTAAATCCAACACGGTTTGTGCTAGCTTCTTGAAACTTGACACAGTACAGTAGTTTCTCGTTCTATCTCTATGTTTTGTTTCCTCTTGATGTAGCCCTAAGCAGTGACTGGCGAGAAACACTTTCATGGAAAGGGGTTGCCAAGCTTCCAAAAATTACGAATCTCCAGAAATCTCAGCAAATACTTTTTCACCCAAAATGGATGATACTTTCAAGTAATGATCAGTACACTAAGGCGACTTGGTTCCCAAAATTTCGTTCTTCTATGTTGAAGCATTCGTTTCCAGTAACAGTTTGAATTTTTAGGTTTCACTCTGTTTTCTCCTATATTGATAGATGTATTTGGAACTCTAAATCCAACACGGTTTGTGCTAGCTTCTTGAAACTTGACACAATAAAGTAGTTTCACGTTCTATCTCTATGTTTTTTTTCCTCTTGATGTAGCCCTAAGCAGTGACTGGCGAGAAACACTTTCATGGAAAGGGGTTGCCAAGCTTCCAAAAATTACGAATCTCCAGAAATCTCAGCAAATATTTTTTCACCCTAACTGGATGATACTTTCAGGTAATGATCAGTACACTAAGGCGACTTGGTTCCCCACATTTCGTTCTTCTACGTTGAAGCCTTCGTTTCCAGTAACAGTTTGAATTTTTAGGTTTCACTCTGTTTTCTCCTATATTGATAGATGTATTTGGAACTCTAAATCCAACACGGTTTGTGCTAGCTTCTTGAAACTTGACACAATAAATTAGTTTCACGTTCTGTCTCTATGTTTTGTTTTCTCTTGATGTAGCCCTAAGCAGTGACTGGCGAGAAACACTTTCATGGAAAGGGGTTGCCAAGCTTCCAAAAATTACGAATCTCCAGAAATTTCAGCAAATACTTTTTCACCCAAACTGGATGATACTTTCAGGTAATGATCAGTACACTAAGGCGACTTGGTTTCCCAAATTTCGTTCTTCTATGATGAAGCGTTCGTTTCCAGTATCAGTTTGAATTTTTAGGTTTCACGCTGTTTACTCCTATATTGATAGATGTATTTGGAACTCTAAATCCAACACGGTTTATGCTAGCTTCTTGAAACTTGACACAGTACAGTAGTTTCACGTTCTATCTCTATGTATTGTGTCCTCTTGCTATAGCCCTAAGCAGTGACTGGCGAGAAACACTTTCATGGAAAGGGGTTGCCAAGCTTCCAAAAATTACGAATCTCCAGAAATCTCAGCAAATACTTTTTCACCCAAACTAGATGATACTTTCAGGTAATGATCAGTACACTAAGGCGACGTGGTTTCCCAAATTTCGTTTTTCTATGTTGAAGCGTTCGTTTCCAGTAACAGTTTGAATTTTTAGGTTTCACTCTGTTTTCTCCTATATTGATAGATGTATTTGGAACTCTAAATCCAACACAGTTTGTGCTAGCTTCTTGAAACTTGACACAATAAAGTAGTTTCACGTTCTATCTCTATGTTTGGTTTCCTCTTGATGTAGCCCTAAGCAGTGACTGGCGAGAAACACTTTCATGGAAAGGGGTTGCCAAGCTTCCAAAAATTACGAATCTCCAGAAATCTCAGCAAATACTTTTTCACCCAAACTGGATGATACTTTCAGGTAATGATCAGTACACTAAGGAGACTTGGTTCCTAAAATTTCGTTCTTCTACGTTGAAGCATTCGTTTCCAGTAACAGTTTGAATTTTTAGGTTTCACTCTGTTTTCTCCTATATTGATAGATGTATTTGGAACTCTAAATCCAACACGGTTTTTGCTAGCTTCTTGAAACTTGACACAATAAAGTAGTTTCACGTTCTATCTCTATGTTTGGTTTCCTCTTGATGTAGCCCTAAGCAGTGACTGGCGAGAAACACTTTCATGGAAAGGGGTTGCCAAGCTTCCAAAAATTACGAATCTCCAGAAATCTCAGCAAATACTTTTTCACCCAAACTGGATGATACTTTCAGGTAATGATCAGTACACTAAGGAGACTTGGTTCCTAAAATTTCGTTCTTCTACGTTGAAGCATTCGTTTCCAGTAACAGTTTGAATTTTTAGGTTTCACTCTGTTTTCTCCTATATTGATAGATGTATTTGGAACTCTAAATCCAACACGGTTTGTGCTAGCTTCTTGAAACTTGACACAATAAAGTAGTTTCACGTTCTATCTCTATGTTTTGTTGCCTCTTGATGTAGCCCTAAGCAGTGACTGGCGAGAAACACTTTCATGGAAAGGGGTTGCCAAGCTTCCAAAAATTACGAATCTCCAGAAATCTCAGCAAATATTTTTTCACCCTAACTGGATGATACTTTCAGGTAATGATCAGTACACTAAGGCGACTTGGTTCCCCACATTTCGTTCTTCTACGTTGAAGCGTTCGTTTCCAGTAACAGTTTGAATTTTTAGGTTTCACTCTGTTTTCTCCTATATTGATAGATGTATTTGGAACTCTAAATCCAACACGGTTTGTGCTAGCTTCTTGAAACTTGACACAATAAATTAGTTTCACGTTCTGTCTCTATGTTTTCTTTTCTCTTGATGTAGCCCTAAGCAGTGACTGGCGAGAAACACTTTCATGGAAAGGGGTTGCCAAGCTTCCAAAAATTACGAATCTCCAGAAATCTCAGCAAATACTTTTTCACCCAAACTGGATGATACTTTCAGGTAATGATCAGTACACTAAGGCGACTTGGTTTCCCAAATTTCGTTCTTCTACGTTGAAGCGTTCGTTTCCAGTATCAGTTTGAATTTTTAGGTTTCACGCTGTTTACTCCTATATTGATAGATGTATTTGGCACTCTAAATCCAACACGGTTTGTGCTAGCTTCTTGAAACTTGACACAGTACAGTAGTTTCACGTTCTATCTCTATGTTTTGTTTCCTCTTGATGTAGCCCTAAGCAGTGACTGGCGAGAAACACTTTCATGGAAAGGGGTTGCCAAGCTTCCAAAAATTATGAATCTCCAGAAATCTCAGCAAATACTTTTTCACCCAAACTGGATGATACTTTCAAGTAATGATCAGTACACTAAGGCGACTTGGTTCCCAAAATTTCGTTCTTCTATGATGAAGCATTCGTTTCCAGTAACAGTTTGAATTTTTAGGTTTCACTCTGTTTTCTCCTATATTGATAGATGTATTTGGAACTCTAAATCCAACACGGTTTATGCTAGCTTCTTGAAACTTGACACAATAAAGTAGTTTCACGTTCTATCTCTATGTTTTGTTTCCTCTTGATGTAGCCCTAAGCATTGACTGGCGAGAAACACTTTCATGGAAAGGGGTTGCCAAGCTTCCAAAAATTACGAATCTCCAGAAATCTCAGCAAATACTTTTTCACCCAAACTGGATGATACTTTCAGGTAATGATCAGTACACTAAGGCGACTTGGTTTCCCAAATTTCGTTCTTCTATGTTGAAGCGTTCGTTTCCAGTAACAGTTTGAACTTTTAGGTTTCACTCTGTTTACTCCTATATTGATAGATGTATTTGGAACTCTAAATCCAACACGGTTTGTGCTAGCTTCTTGAAACTTGACACATTACAGTAGTTTCACGTTCTATCTCTATGTTTTGTTTCCTCTTGATGTAGCCCTAAGCAGTGACTGGCGAGAAACACTTTCATGGAAAGGGGTTGCCAAGCTTCCAAAAATTACGAATCTCCAGAAATCTCAGCAAATACTTTTTCACCCAAACTGGATGATACTTTCAGGTAATGATCAGTACACTAAGGCGACTTGGTTTCCCAAATTTCGTTCTTCTATGTTGAAGCATTCGTTTCCAGTAACAGTTTGAATTTTTAGGTTTCACTCTGTTTTCTCCTATATTGATAGATGTATTTGGAACACTAAATCCAACACGGTTTGTGCTAGCTTCTTGAAACTTTACACAATAAAGTAGTTTCACGTTCTATCTGTATGTTTTGTTTCCTCTTGATGTAGCCCCAAGCAGTGACTGGCGAGAAACACTTTCATGGAAAGGGGTTGCCAAGCTTCCAAAAATTACGAATCTCCAGAAATCTCAGCAAATACTTTTTCACCCAAACTGGATGATACTTTCAGGTAATGATCAGTACACTAAGGCGACTTGGTTTCCCAAATTTCGTTCTTCTATGTTGAAGCGTTCGTTTCCAGTAACAGTTTGAATTTTTAGGTTTCACTCTTTTTACTCCTATATTGATAGATGTATTTGGAACTCTAAATCCAACACGGTTTGTGCTAGCTTCTTGAAACTTGACACAATAAATTAGTTTCACGTTCTGTCTCTATGTTTTGTTTTCTCTTGATGTAGCCCTAAGCAGTGACTGGCGAGAAACACTTTCATGGAAAGGGGTTGCCAAGCTTCCAAAAATTACGAATCTCCAGAAATCTCAGCAAATACTTTTTCACCCAAACTGGATGATACTTTCAGGTAATGATCAGTACACTAAGGCGACTTGGTTTCCCAAATTCTGTTCTTCTATGTTGAAGCGTTCGTTTCCAGTATCAGTTTGAATTTTTAGGTTTCACGCTGTTTACTCCTATATTGATAGATGTATTTGGAACTCTAAATCCAACACGGTTTATGCTAGCTTCTTGAAACTTGACACAGTACAGTAGTTTCACGTTCTATCTCTATGTATTGTTTCCTCTTGCTATAGCCCTAAGCAGTGACTGGCGAGAAACACTTTCATGGAAAGGGGTTGCCAAGCTTCCAAAAATTACGAATCTCCAGAAATCTCAGCAAATACTTTTTCACCCAAACTAGATGATACTTTCAGGTAATGATCAGTACACTAAGGCGACTTGGTTTCCCAAATTTCGTTTTTCTATGTTGAAGCGTTCGTTTCCAGTAACAGTTTGAATTTTTAGGTTTCACTCTGTTTACTCCTATATTGATAGATGTATTTGGAACTCTAAATCCAACACGGTTTGTGCTAGCTTCTTGAAACTTGACACAATAAAGTAGTTTCACGTTCTTTCTCTATGTTTTGTTTTCTCTTGATGTAGCCCTAAGCAGTGACTGGCGAGAAACACTTTCATGGAAAGGGGTTGCCAAGCTTCCAAAAATTACGAATCTCCAGAAATCTCAGCAAATACTTTTTCACCCAAACTGGATGATACTTTCAGGTAATGATCAGTACACTAAGGCGACTTGGTTTCCCAAATTTCATTCTTCTATGTTGAAGCGTTCGTTTCCAGTAACAGTTTGAATTTTTAGGTTTCACTCTTTTTACTCCTATATTGATAGATGTATTTGGAACTCTAAATCCAACACGGTTTTTGCTAGCTTCTTGAAACTTGACACAATAAATTAGTTTCATGTTCTGTCTCTATGTTTTGTTTTCTCTTGATGTAGCCCTAATCAGTGAGTGGCGAGAAACACTTTCATGGAAAGGGGTTGCCAAGCTTCCAAAAATTACGAATCTCCAGAAATCTCAGCAAATACTGTTTCACCCAAACTGGATGATACTATCAGGTAATGATCAGTACACTAAGGCGACTTGGTTTCCCAAATTTTGTTCTTCTATGTTGAAGCGTTCGTTTCCAGTATCAGTTTGAATTTTTAGGTTTCACGCTGTTTTCTCCTATATTGATAGATGTATTTGGAACTCTAAATCCAACACGGTTTGTGCTAGCTTCTTGAAACTTGACACAGTACAGTAGTTTCACGTTCTATCTCTATGTATTGTTTCCTCTTGCTATAGCCCTAAGCAGTGACTGGCGAGAAACACTTTCATGGAAAGGGGTTGCCAAGCTTCCAAAAATTACGAATCTCCAGAAATCTCAGCAAATACTTTTTCACCCAAACTAGATGATACTTTCAGGTAATGATCAGTACACTAAGGCGACTTGGTTTCCCAAATTTCATTTTTCTATGTTGAAGCGTTCGTTTCCAGTAACAGTTTGAATTTTTAGGTTTCACTCTGTTTACTCCTATATTGATAGATGTATTTGGAACTCTAAATCCAACACGGTTTGTGCTAGCTTCTTGAAACTTGACACAATAAAGTAGTTTCACGTTCTATCTCTATGTTTTGTTTCCTCTTGCTGTAGCCCTAAGCAGTGACTGGCGAGAAACACTTTCATGGAAAGGGGTTGCCAAGCTTCCAAAAATTACGAATCTCCAGAAATCTCAGCAAATATTTTTTCACCCTAACTGGATGATACTTTCAGGTAATGATCAGTACACTAAGGCGACTTGGTTCCCCACATTTCGTTCTTCTACGTTGAAGCGTTCGTTTCCAGTAACAGTTTGAATTTTTAGGTTTCACTCTGTTTTCTCCTATATTGATAGATGTATTTGGAACTCTAAATCCAACACGGTTTGTCCTAGCTTCTTGAAACTTGACACAATAAAGTAGTTTCACGTTCTATCTCTATGTTTTGTTTTCTCTTGATGTAGCCCTAAGCAGTGACTGGCGAGAAACACTTTCATGGAAAGGGGTTGCCAAGCTTCCAAAAATTACGAATCTCCAGAAATCTCAGCAAATACATTTTCACCCAAACTGGATGATACTTTCAGGTAATGATCAGTACATTAAGGCGACTTGGTTTCCCAAATTTCGTTCTTCTATGTTGAAGCGTTCGTTTCCAGTAACAGTTTGAATTTTTAGGTTTCACTCTGTTTACTACTATATTGATAGTTGTATTTGGAACTCTAAATCCAACACGGTTTGTGCTAGCTTCTTGAAACTTGACACAATAAATTAGTTTCACGTTCTATCTCTATGTTTTGTTTTCTCTTGATGTAGCCCTAAGCAGTGACTGGCGAGAAACACTTTCATGGAAAGGGGTTGCCAAGCTTCCAAAAATTACGAATCTCCAGAAATCTCAGCAAATACATTTTCACCCAAACTGGATGATACTTTCAGGTAATGATCAGTACATTAAGGCGACTTGGTTTCCCAAATTTCGTTCTTCTATGTTGAAGCGTTCGTTTCCAGTAACAGTTTGAATTTTTAGGTGTCACGCTGTTTACTCCTATACTGATAGATGTATTTGGAACTCTAAATCCAACACGGTCTATGCTAGCTTCTTGAATCTTGACAGAGTACAGTAGTTTCACGTTCTATCTCTATGTATTGTTTCCTCTTGCTATAGCCCTAAGCAGTGACTGGCGAGAAACACTTTCATGGAAAGGGGTTGCCAAGCTTCCAAAAATTACGAATCTCCAGAAATCTCAGCAAATACTTTTTCACCCAAACTGGATGATACTTTCAGGTAATGATCAGTACACTAAGGCGACTTGGTTCCCAAAATTTCGTTCTTCTATGTTGAAGCATTCGTTTCCAGTAACAGTTTGAATTTTTAGGTTTCACTCTGTTTTCTCCTATATTGATAGATGTATTTGGAACTCTAAATCCAACACGGTTTGTGCTAGCTTCTTGAAACTTGACACAATAAATTAGTTTCAAGTTCTGTCTCTATGTTTTGTTTCCTCTTGATGTAGCCCTAAGCAGTGACTGGCGAGAAACACTTTCATGGAAAGGGGTTGCCAAGCTTCCAAAAATTACGAATCTCCAGAAATCTCAGCAAATACTTTTTCACCCAAACTGGATGATACTTTCAGGTAATGATCAGTACACTAAGGCGACTTGGTTTCCCAAATTTCGTTCTTCTATGTTGAAGCATTCGTTTCCAGTAACAGTTTGAATTTTTAGGTTTCACTCTGTTTTCTCCTATATTGATAGATGTATTTGGAACTCTAAATCCAACACGGTTTGTGCTAGCTTCTTGAAACTTGACACAATAAAGTAGTTTCACGTTCTATCTCTATGTTTTGTTTCCTCTTGATGTAGCCCTAAGCAGTGACTGGCGAGAAAAGATTTCATGGAAAGGGGTTGCCAAGCTTCCAAAAATTACGAATCTCCAGAAATCTCAGCAAATACTTTTTCACCCAAACTGGATGATACTTTCAGGTAATGATCAGTACTCTAAGGTGACTTGGTTTCCCAAATTTCGTTCTTCCATGTTGAAGCGTTCGTTTCCAGTAACAGTTTGAACCTTTAGGTTTCACTCTGTTTACTCCTATATTGATAGATGTATTTGGAACTCTAAATCCAACACGGTTTGTGCTAGCTTCTTGAAACTTGACACAGTACAGTAGTTTCACGTTCTATCTCTATGTTTTGTTTCCTCTTGATGTATACCTAAGCAGTGACTGGCGAGAAACACTTTCATGGAAAGGGGTTGCCAAGCTTCCAAAAATTACGAATCTCCAGAAATCTCAGCAAATACTTTTTTCACCCAAAATGGATGATACTTTCAGGTAATGATCAGTACACTAAGGCGACTTGGTTCCCAAAATTTCGTTCTTCTATGTTGAAGCATTCGTTTCCAGTAACAGTTTGAATTTTTAAGTTTCACTCTGTTTTCTCCTATATTGATGGATGTATTTGGAACGCTAAATCCAACACGGTTTGTGCTAGCTTCTTGAAACTTGACACAATAAAGTAGTTTCACGTTCTATCTCTATGTTTTGTTTCCTCTTGATGTAGCCCTAAGCAGTGACTGGCGAGAAACACTTTCATGGAAAGGGGTTGCCAAGCTTCCAAAAATTACGAATCTCCAGAAATCTCAGCAAATACTTTTTCACCCAAACTGGATGATACTTTCAGGTAATGATCAGTACACTAAGGCGACTTGGTTCCCAAATTTTCGTTCTTCTATGTTGAAGCATTCGTTTCCAGTAACAGTTTGAATTTTTAGGTTTCACTCTGTTTTCTCCTATATTGATAGATGTATTTGGAACTCTAAATCCAACACGGTTTGTGCTAGCTTCTTGAAACTTGACACAATAAAGTAGTTTCACGTTCTATCTCTATGTTTTCTTTCCTCTTGCTGTAGCCCTAAGCAGTGACTGGCGAGAAACACTTTCATGGAAAGGGGTTGCCAAGCTTCCAAAAATTACGAATCTCCAGAAATCTCAGCAAATACTTTTTCACCCAAACTGGATGATACTTTCAGGTAATGATCAGTACACTAAGGCGACTTGGTTTCCCAAATTTCGTTCTTCTATGTTGAAGCGTTCGTTTCCAGTAACAGTTTGAATTTTTAGGTTTCACTCTTTTTACTCCTATATTGATAGATGTATTTGGAACTCTAAATCCAACACGGTTTATGCTAGCTTCTTGAAACTTGACACAATAAAGTAGTTTCACGTTCCGTCTCTATGTATTGTTTCCTCTTGATGTAGCCCTAAGCAGTGACTGGCGAGAAACACTTTCATGGAAAGGGGTTGCCAAGCTTCCAAAAATTACGAATCTCCAGAAATCTCAGCAAATACTTTTTCACCCAAAATGGATGATACTTTCAGGTAATGATCAGTACACTAAGGCGACTTGGTTCCCCGCATGTCGTTCTGCTACGTTGAAGCGTTCGTTTCCAGTAACAGTTTGAATTTTTAGGTTTCACTCTGTTTTCTCCTATATTGATAGATGTATTTGGAACTCTAAATCCAACACGGTTTGTGCTAGCTTCTTGAAACTTGACACCATAAAGTAGTTTCACGTTCTATCTCTATGTTTTGTTTCCTCTTGCTGTAGCCCTAAGCAGTGACTGGCGAGAAACACTTTCATGGAAAGGGGTTGCCAAGCTTCCAAAAATTACGAATCTCCAGAAATCTCAGCAAATACTTTTTCACCCAAACTGGATGATACTTTCAGGTAATGATCAGTACACTAAGGCGACTTGGTTCCCCACATTTCGTTCTTCTACGTTGAAGCGTTCGTTTCCAGTAACAGTTTGAATTTTTAGGTATCACTCTGTTTTCTCCTATATTGATAGATGTATTTGGAACTCTAAATCCAACACGGTTTGTGCTAGCTTCTTGAAAGTTGACACAACAAAGTAGTTTCACGTTCTATCTCTATGTTTTGTTTCCTCTTGCTGTAGCCCTAAGCAGTGACTGGCGAGAAACACTTTCATGGAAAGGGGTTGCCAAGCTTCCAAAAATTACGAATCTCCAGAAATCTCAGCAAATACTTTTTCACCCAAACTGGATGATACTTTCAGGTAATGATCAGTACACTAACGCGACTTGGTTCCCAAAATTCGTTCTTCTATGTTGAAGCATTCGTTTCAGGTAACAGTTTGAATTTTTAGGTTTCACTCTGTTTTCTCCTATATTGATAGATGTATTTGGAACTCTAAATCCAACATGGTTTGTGCTAGCTTCTTGAAACTTGACACAATAAAGTAGTTTCACGTTCTATCTCTATGTTTTGTTTCCTCTTGATGTAGCCCTAAGCAGTGACTGGCGAGAAAAAATTTCATGGAAAGGGGTTGCCAAGCTTCCAAAAATTACGAATCTCCAGAAATCTCAGCAAATACTTTTTCACCCAAACTGGATGATACTTTCAGGTAATGATCAGTACACTAACGCGACTTGGTTTCCCAAATTTCGTTCTTCTATGTTGAAGCGTTCGTTTCCAGTAACAGTTTGAACCTTTAGGTTTCACTCTGTTTACTCCTATATTGATAGATGTATTTGGAACTCTAAATCCAACACGGTTTGTGCTAGCTTCTTGAAAATTGACACAGTACAGTAGTTTCACGTTTTATCTCTATGTTTTGTTTCCTCTTGATGTAAACCTAAGCAGTGACTGGCTAGAAACACTTTCATGGAAAGGGGTTGCCAAGCTTCCAAAAATTACGAATCTCCAGAAATCTCAGCAAATACTTTTTCACCCAAAATGGATGATACTTTCAGGTAATGATCAGTACACTAAGGTGACTTGGTTCCCAAAATTTCGTTCTTCTATGTTGAAGCATTCGTTTCCAGTAACAGTTTGAATTTTTATGTTTCACTCTGTTTTCTCCTATATTGATGGATGTATTTGGAACTCTAAATCCAACACGGTTTGTGCTAGCTTCTTGAAACTTGACACAATAAAGTAGTTTCACGTTCTATCTCTATGTTTTGTTTCCTCTTGCTGTAGCCCTAAGCAGTGACTGGCGAGAAACACTTTCATGGAAAGGGGTTGCCAAACTTCCAAAAATTACGAATCTCCAGAAATCTCAGCAAATACTTTTTCACCCAAACTGGATGATACTTTCAGGTAATGATCAGTACACTAAGGCGACTTGGTTTCCCAAATTTCGTTCTTCTATGTTGAAGCGTTCGTTTCCAGTAACAGTTTGAATTTTTAGGTTTCACTCTTTTTACTCCTATATTGATAGATGTATTTGGAACTCTAAATCCAACACGGTTTGTGCTAGATTCTTGAAACTTGACACAGTACAGTAGTTTCACGTTCCGTCTCTATGTATTGTTTCCTCTTGATGTAGCCCTAAGCAGTGACTGGCGAGAAACACTTTCATGGAAAGGGGTTGCCAAGCTTCCAAAAATTACGAATCTCCAGAAATCTCAGCAAATACTTTTTCACCCAAACTGGATGATACTTTCAGGTAATGATCAGTACACTAACGCGACTTGGTTCCCAAAATTCGTTCTTCTATGTTGAAGCATTCGTTTCAGGTAACAGTTTGAATTTTTAGGTTTCACTCTGTTTTCTCCTATATTGATAGATGTATTTGGAACTCTAAATCCAACATGGTTTGTGCTAGCTTCTTGAAACTTGACACAATAAAGTAGTTTCACGTTCTATCTCTATGTTTTGTTTCCTCTTGATGTAGCCCTAAGCAGTGACTGGCGAGAAAAAATTTCATGGAAAGGGGTTGCCAAGCTTCCAAAAATTACGAATCTCCAGAAATCTCAGCAAATACTTTTTCACCCAAACTGGATGATACTTTCAGGTAATGATCAGTACACTAACGCGACTTGGTTTCCCAAATTTCGTTCTTCTATGTTGAAGCGTTCGTTTCCAGTAACAGTTTGAACCTTTAGGTTTCACTCTGTTTACTCCTATATTGATAGATGTATTTGGAACTCTAAATCCAACACGGTTTGTGCTAGCTTCTTGAAAATTGACACAGTACAGTAGTTTCACGTTTTATCTCTATGTTTTGTTTCCTCTTGATGTAAACCTAAGCAGTGACTGGCTAGAAACACTTTCATGGAAAGGGGTTGCCAAGCTTCCAAAAATTACGAATCTCCAGAAATCTCAGCAAATACTTTTTCACCCAAAATGGATGATACTTTCAGGTAATGATCAGTACACTAAGGTGACTTGGTTCCCAAAATTTCGTTCTTCTATGTTGAAGCATTCGTTTCCAGTAACAGTTTGAATTTTTATGTTTCACTCTGTTTTCTCCTATATTGATGGATGTATTTGGAACTCTAAATCCAACACGGTTTGTGCTAGCTTCTTGAAACTTGACACAATAAAGTAGTTTCACGTTCTATCTCTATGTTTTGTTTCCTCTTGCTGTAGCCCTAAGCAGTGACTGGCGAGAAACACTTTCATGGAAAGGGGTTGCCAAACTTCCAAAAATTACGAATCTCCAGAAATCTCAGCAAATACTTTTTCACCCAAACTGGATGATACTTTCAGGTAATGATCAGTACACTAAGGCGACTTGGTTTCCCAAATTTCGTTCTTCTATGTTGAAGCGTTCGTTTCCAGTAACAGTTTGAATTTTTAGGTTTCACTCTTTTTACTCCTATATTGATAGATGTATTTGGAACTCTAAATCCAACACGGTTTGTGCTAGATTCTTGAAACTTGACACAGTACAGTAGTTTCACGTTCCGTCTCTATGTATTGTTTCCTCTTGATGTAGCCCTAAGCAGTGACTGGCGAGAAACACTTTCATGGAAAGGGGTTGCCAAGCTTCCAAAAATTACGAATCTCCAGAAATCTCAGCAAATACTTTTTCACCCAAAATGGATGATACTTTCATGTAATGATCAGTACACTAAGGCGACTTGGTTCCCAAAATTACGTTCTTCTATGTTGAAGCATTCGTTTCCAGTAACAGTTTGAATTTTTAGGTTTCACTCTGTTTTCTCCTATAGTGATAGATGTATTTGGAACTCTAAATCCAACACGGTTTGTGCTAGCTTCTTGAAACTTGACACAATAAAGTAGTTTCACGTTCTATCTCTATGTTTTCTTTCCTCTTGATGTAGCCCTAAGCAGTGACTGGCGAGAAACACTTTCATGGAAAGGGGTTGCCAAGCTTCCAAAAATTACGAATCTCCAGAAATCTCAGCAAATACTTTTTCACCCAAACTGGATGATACTTTCAGGTAATGATCAGTACACTAAGCCGACTTGGTTTCCCAAATTTCGTTCTTCTATGTTGAAGCGTTCGTTTCCAGTAACAGTTTGAACCTTTAGGTTTCACTCTGTTTACTCCTATATTGATAGATGTATTTGGAACTCTAAATCCAACACGGTTTGTGCTAGCTTCTTGAAACTTGACACAGTATAGTAGTTTCACATTCTATCTCTATGTTTTGTTTCCTCTTGATGTAGCCCTAAGCAGTGACTGGCGAGAAACACTTTCATGGAAAGGGGTTGCCAAGCTTCCAAAAATTACGAATCTCCAGAAATCTCAGCAAATACTTTTTCACCCAAAATGGATGATACTTACAGGTAATGATCAGTACACTAACGTGACTTGGTTCCCAAAATTTCGTTCTTCTATGTTGAAGCATTCGTTTCCAGTAACAGTTTGAATTTTTAGGTTTCACTCTGTTTTCTCCTATATTGATAGATGTATTTGGAACTCTAAATCCAACACGGTTTGTGCTAGCTTCTTGAAACTTGACACAATAAAGTAGTTTCACGTTCTATCTCTATGTTTTGTTTCCTCTTGCTGTAGCCCTAAGCAGTGACTGGCGAGAAACACTTTCATGGAAAGGGGTTGCCAAGCTTCCAAAAATTACGAATCTCCAGAAATCTCAGCAAATACTTTTTCACCCAAACTGGATGATACTTTCAGGTAATGATCAGTACACTAAGGCGACTTGGTTCCCAAAATTTCGTTCTTCTATGTTGAAGCATTCGTTTCCAGTAACAGTTTGAATTTTTAGGTTTCACTCTGTTTTCTCCTATATTGATAGATGTATTTGGAACTCTAAATCCAACACGGTTTGTGCTAGCTTCTTGAAACTTGACACAATAAAGTAGTTTCACGTTCTATCTCTATGTTTTCTTTCCTCTTGATGTAGCCCTAAGCAGTGACTGGCGAGAAACACTTTCATGGAAAGGGGTTGCCAAGCTTCCAAAAATTACGAATCTCCAGAAATCTCAGCAAATACTTTTTCACCCAAACTGGATGATACTTTCAGGTAATGATCAGTACACTAAGGCGACTTGGTTTCCCAAATTTCGTTCTTCTATGTTGAAGCGTTCGTTTCCAGTAACAGTTTGAACCTTTAGGTTTCACTCTGTTTACTCCTATATTGATAGATGTATTTGGAACTCTAAATCCAACACGGTTTGTGCTAGCTTCTTGAAACTTGACACAGTATAGTAGTTTCACATTCTATCTCTATGTTTTGTTTCCTCTTGATGTAGCCCTAAGCAGTGACTGGCGAGAAACACTTTCATGGAAAGGGGTTGCCAAGCTTCCAAAAATTACGAATCTCCAGAAATCTCAGCAAATACTTTTTCACCCAAAATGGATGATACTTTCAGGTAATGATCAGTACACTAACGTGACTTGGTTCCCAAAATTTCGTTCTTCTATGTTGAAGCATTCGTTTCCAGTAACAGTTTGAATTTTTAGGTTTCACTCTGTTTTCTCCTATATTGATAGATGTATTTGGAACTCTAAATCCAACACGGTTTGTGCTAGCTTCTTGAAACTTGACACAATAAAGTAGTTTCACGTTCTATCTCTATGTTTTGTTTCCTCTTGCTGTAGCCCTAAGCAGTGACTGGCGAGAAACACTTTCATGGAAAGGGGTTGCCAAGCTTCCAAAAATTACGAATCTCCAGAAATCTCAGCAAATACTTTTTCACCCAAACTGGATGATACTTTCAGGTAATGATCAGTACACTAAGGCGACTTGGTTCCCAAAATTTCGTTCTTCTATGTTGAAGCATTCGTTTCCAGTAACAGTTTGAATTTTTAGGTTTCACTCTGTTTTCTCCTATATTGATAGATGTATTTGGAACTCTAAATCCAACACGGTTTGTGCTAGCTTCTTGAAACTTGACACAATAAAGTAGTTTCACGTTCTATCTCTATGTTTTGTTTCCTCTTGCTGTAGCCCTAAGCAGTGACTGGCGAGAAACACTTTCATGGAAAGGGGTTGCCAAGCTTCCAAAAATTACGAATCTCCAGAAATCTCAGCAAATACTTTTTCACCCAAACTGGATGATACTTTCAGGTAATGATCAGTACACTAAGGCGACTTGGTTCCCCACATTTCGTTCTTCTACGTTGAAGCGTTCGTTTCCAGTAACAGTTTGAATTTTTAGGTTTCACTCTGTTTTCTCCTATATTGATAGATGTATTTGGAACTCTAAATCCAACACGGTTTGTGCTAGCTTCTTGAAACTTGACACAATAAATTAGTTTCACGTTCTATCTCTATGTTTTGTTTCCTCTTGATGTAGCCCTAAGCAGTGACTGGCGAGAAACACTTTCATGGAAAGGGGTTGCCAAGCTTCCAAAAATTACGAATCTCCAGAAATCTCAGCAAATACTTTTTCACCCAAACTGGATGATACTTTCAGGTAATGATCAGTACACTAAGGCGACTTGGTTTCCCAAATTTCGTTCTTCTATGTTGAAGCGTTCGTTTCCAGTAACAGTTTGAATTTTTAGGTTTCACTCTGTTTTCTCCTATATTGTTAGATGTATTTGGAACTCTAAATCCAACACGGTTTGTGCTAGCTTCTTGAAACTTGACACAGTACAGTAGTTTCACGTTCCGTCTCTATGTATTGTTTCCTCTTGATGTAGCCCTAAGCAGTGACTGGCGAGAAACACTTTCATGGAAACGGGTTGCCAAGCTTCCAAAAATTACGAATCTCCAGAAATCTCAGCCAATACTTTTTCACCCAAACTGGATGATACTTTCAGGTAATGATCAGTACACTAACGCGACTTGGTTCCCAAAATTCGTTCTTCTATGTTGAAGCATTCGTTTCCAGTAACAGTTTGAATTTTTAGGTTTCACTCTGTTTTCTCCTATATTGATAGATGTATTTGGAACTCTAAATCCAACATGGTTTGTGCTAGCTTCTTGAAACTTGACACAATAAAGTAGTTTCACGTTCTATCTCTATGTTTTGTTTCCTCTTGATGTAGCCCTAAGCAGTGACTGGCGAGAAAAAATTTCATGGAAAGGGGTTGCCAAGCTTCCAAAAATTACGAATCTCCAGAAATCTCAGCAAATACTTTTTCACCCAAACTGGATGATACTTTCAGGTAATGATCAGTACACTAAGGCGACTTGGTTTCCCAAATTTCGTTCTTCTATGTTGAAGCGTTCGTTTCCAGTAACAGTTTGAACCTTTAGGTTTCACTCTGTTTACTCCTATATTGATAGATGTATTTGGAACTCTAAATCCAACACGGTTTGTGCTAGCTTCTTGAAAATTGACACAGTACGGTAGTTTCACGTTCTATCTCTATGTTTTGTTTCCTCTTGATGTAAACCTAAGCAGTGACTGGCGAGAAACACTTTCATGGAAAGGGGTTGCCAAGCTTCCAAAAATTACGAATCTTCAGAAATCTCAGCAAATACTTTTTCACCCAAAATGGATGATACTTTCAGGTAATGATCAGTACACTAAGGTGACTTGGTTCCCAAAATTTCGTTCTTCTATGTTGAAGCATTCGTTTCCAGTAACAGTTTGAATTTTTAGGTTTCACTCTGTTTTCTCCTATATTGATGGATGTATTTGGAACTCTAAATCCAACACGGTTTGTGCTAGCTTCTTGAAACTTGACACAATAAAGTAGTTTCACGTTCTATCTCTATGTTTTGTTTCCTCTTGCTGTAGCCCTAAGCAGTGACTGGCGAGAAACACTTTCATGGAAAGGGGTTGCCAAGCTTCCAAAAATTACGAATCTCCAGAAATCTCAGCAAATACTTTTTCACCCAAACTGGATGATACTTTCAGGTAATGATCAGTACACTAAGGCGACTTGGTTCCCAAATTTTCGTTCTTCTACGTTGAAGCATTCGTTTCCAGTAACAGTTTGAATTTTTAGGTTTCACTCTGTTTTCTCCTATATTGATAGATGTATTTGGAACTCTAAATCCAACACGGTTTGTGCTAGCTTCTTGAAACTTGACACAGTATAGTAGTTTCACATTCTATCTCTATGTTTTGTTTCCTCTTGATGTAGCCCTAAGCAGTGACTGGCGAGAAACACTTTCATGGAAAGGGGTTGCCAAGCTTCCAAAAATTACGAATCTCCAGAAATCTCAGCAAATACTTTTTCACCCAAACTGGATGATACTTTCAGGTAATGATCAGTACACTAACGTGACTTGGTTCCCAAAATTTCGTTCTTCTATGTTGAAGCATTCGTTTCCAGTAACAGTTTGAATTTTTAGGTTTCACTCTGTTTTCTCCTATATTGATAGATGTATTTGGAACTCTAAATCCAACACGGTTTGTGCTAGCTTCTTGAAACTTGACACAATTAAGTAGTTTCACGTTCTATCTCTATGTTTTGTTTCCTCTTGCTGTAGCCCTAAGCAGTGACTGGCGAGAAACACTTTCATGGAAAGGGGTTGCCAAGCTTCCAAAAATTACGAATCTCCAGAAATCTCAGCAAATACTTTTTCACCCAAACTGGATGATACTTTCAGGTAATGATCAGTACACTAAGGCGACTTGGTTCCCAAAATTTCGTTCTTCTATGTTGAAGCATTCGTTTCCAGTAACAGTTTGAATTTTTAGGTTTCACTCTGTTTTCTCCTATATTGATAGATGTATTTGGAACTCTAAATCCAACACGGTTTGTGCTAGCTTCTTGAAACTTGACACAATAAAGTAGTTTCACGTTCTATCTCTATGTTTTGTTTCCTCTTGCTGTAGCCCTAAGCAGTGACTGGCGAGAAACACTTTCATGGAAAGGGGTTGCCAAGCTTCCAAAAATTACGAATCTCCAGAAATCTCAGCAAATACTTTTTCACCCAAACTGGATGATACTTTCAGGTAATGATCAGTACACTAAGGCGACTTGGTTCCCAAAATTTCGTTCTTCTATGTTGAAGCATTCGTTTCCAGTAACAGTTTGAATTTTTAGGTTTCACTCTGTTTTCTCCTATATTGATAGATGTATTTGGAACTCTAAATCCAACACGGTTTGTGCTAGCTTCTTGAAACTTGACACAATAAAGTAGTTTCACGTTCTATCTCTATGTTTTGTTTCCTCTTGCTGTAGCCCTAAGCAGTGACTGGCGAGAAACACTTTCATGGAAAGGGGTTGCCAAGCTTCCAAAAATTACGAATCTCCAGAAATCTCAGCAAATACTTTTTCACCCAAACTGGATGATACTTTCAGGTAATGATCAGTACACTAAGGCGACTTGGTTCCCCACATTTCGTTCTTCTACGTTGAAGCGTTCGTTTCCAGTAACAGTTTGAATTTTTAGGTTTCACTCTGTTTTCTCCTATATTGATAGATGTATTTGGAACTCTAAATCCAACACGGTTTGTGCTAGCTTCTTGAAACTTGACACAATAAATTAGTTTCACGTTCTATCTCTATGTTTTGTTTCCTCTTGATGTAGCCCTAAGCAGTGACTGGCGAGAAACTCTTTCATGGAAAGGGGTTGCCAAGCTTCCAAAAATTACGAATCTCCAGAAATCTCAGCAAATACTTTTTCACCCAAACTGGATGATACTTTCAGGTAATGATCAGTACACTAAGGCGACTTGGTTTCCCAAATTTCGTTCTTCTATGTTGAAGCGTTCGTTTCCAGTAACAGTTTGAATTTTTAGGTTTCACTCTGTTTTCTCCTATATTGTTAGATGTATTTGGAACTCTAAATCCAACACGGTTTGTGCTAGCTTCTTGAAACTTGACACAGTACAGTAGTTTCACGTTCCGTCTCTATGTATTGTTTCCTCTTGATGTAGCCCTAAGCAGTGACTGGCGAGAAACACTTTCATGGAAACGGGTTGCCAAGCTTCCAAAAATTACGAATCTCCAGAAATCTCAGCCAATACTTTTTCACCCAAACTGGATGATACTTTCAGGTAATGATCAGTACACTAACGCGACTTGGTTCCCAAAATTCGTTCTTCTATGTTGAAGCATTCGTTTCCAGTAACAGTTTGAATTTTTAGGTTTCACTCTGTTTTCTCCTATATTGATAGATGTATTTGGAACTCTAAATCCAACATGGTTTGTGCTAGCTTCTTGAAACTTGACACAATAAAGTAGTTTCACGTTCTATCTCTATGTTTTGTTTCCTCTTGATGTAGCCCTAAGCAGTGACTGGCGAGAAAAAATTTCATGGAAAGGGGTTGCCAAGCTTCCAAAAATTACGAATCTCCAGAAATCTCAGCAAATACTTTTTCACCCAAACTGGATGATACTTTCAGGTAATGATCAGTACACTAAGGCGACTTGGTTTCCCAAATTTCGTTCTTCTATGTTGAAGCGTTCGTTTCCAGTAACAGTTTGAACCTTTAGGTTTCACTCTGTTTACTCCTATATTGATAGATGTATTTGGAACTCTAAATCCAACACGGTTTGTGCTAGCTTCTTGAAAATTGACACAGTACAGTAGTTTCACGTTCTATCTCTATGTTTTGTTTCCTCTTGATGTAAACCTAAGCAGTGACTGGCGAGAAACACTTTCATGGAAAGGGGTTGCCAAGCTTCCAAAAATTACGAATCTCCAGAAATCTCAGCAAATACTTTTTCACCCAAAATGGATGATACTTTCAGGTAATGATCAGTACACTAAGGTGACTTGGTTCCCAAAATTTCGTTCTTCTATGTTGAAGCATTCGTTTCCAGTAACAGTTTGAATTTTTAGGTTTCACTCTGTTTTCTCTTATATTGATGGATGTATTTGGAACTCTAAATCCAACACGGTTTGTGCTAGCTTCTTGAAACTTGACACAATAAAGTAGTTTCACGTTCTATCTCTATGTTTTGTTTCCTCTTGCTGTAGCCCTAAGCAGTGACTGGCGAGAAACACTTTCATGGAAAGGGGTTGCCAAGCTTCCAAAAATTACGAATCTCCAGAAATCTCAGCAAATACTTTTTCACCCAAACTGGATGATACTTTCAGGTAATGATCAGTACACTAAGGCGACTTGGTTCCCCACATTTCGTTCTTCTACGTTGAAGCGTTCGTTTCCAGTAACAGTTTGAATTTTTAGGTTTCACTCTGTTTTCTCCTATATTGTTAGATGTATTTGGAACTCTAAATCCAACACGGTTTGTGCTAGCTTCTTGAAACTTGACACAGTACAGTAGTTTCACGTTCCGTCTCTATGTATTGTTTCCTCTTGATGTAGCCCTAAGCAGTGACTGGCGAGAAACACTTTCATGGAAACGGGTTGCCAAGCTTCCAAAAATTACGAATCTCCAGAAATCTCAGCCAATACTTTTTCACCCAAACTGGATGATACTTTCAGGTAATGATCAGTACACTAACGCGACTTGGTTCCCAAAATTCGTTCTTCTATGTTGAAGCATTCGTTTCCAGTAACAGTTTGAATTTTTAGGTTTCACTCTGTTTTCTCCTATATTGATAGATGTATTTGGAACTCTAAATCCAACATGGTTTGTGCTAGCTTCTTGAAACTTGACACAATAAAGTAGTTTCACGTTCTATCTCTATGTTTTGTTTCCTCTTGATGTAGCCCTAAGCAGTGACTGGCGAGAAAAAATTTCATGGAAAGGGGTTGCCAAGCTTCCAAAAATTACGAATCTCCAGAAATCTCAGCAAATACTTTTTCACCCAAACTGGATGATACTTTCAGGTAATGATCAGTACACTAAGGCGACTTGGTTTCCCAAATTTCGTTCTTCTATGTTGAAGCGTTCGTTTCCAGTAACAGTTTGAACCTTTAGGTTTCACTCTGTTTACTCCTATATTGATAGATGTATTTGGAACTCTAAATCCAACACGGTTTGTGCTAGCTTCTTGAAAATTGACACAGTACAGTAGTTTCACGTTCTATCTCTATGTTTTGTTTCCTCTTGATGTAAACCTAAGCAGTGACTGGCGAGAAACACTTTCATGGAAAGGGGTTGCCAAGCTTCCAAAAATTACGAATCTCCAGAAATCTCAGCAAATACTTTTTCACCCAAAATGGATGATACTTTCAGGTAATGATCAGTACACTAAGGTGACTTGGTTCCCAAAATTTCGTTCTTCTATGTTGAAGCATTCGTTTCCAGTAACAGTTTGAATTTTTAGGTTTCACTCTGTTTTCTCTTATATTGATGGATGTATTTGGAACTCTAAATCCAACACGGTTTGTGCTAGCTTCTTGAAACTTGACACAATAAAGTAGTTTCACGTTCTATCTCTATGTTTTGTTTCCTCTTGCTGTAGCCCTAAGCAGTGACTGGCGAGAAACACTTTCATGGAAAGGGGTTGCCAAGCTTCCAAAAATTACGAATCTCCAGAAATCTCAGCAAATACTTTTTCACCCAAACTGGATGATACTTTCAGGTAATGATCAGTACACTAAGGCGACTTGGTTCCCAAATTTTCGTTCTTCTACGTTGAAGCATTCGTTTCCAGTAACAGTTTGAATTTTTAGGTTTCACTCTGTTTTCTCCTATATTGATAGATGTATTTGGAACTCTAAATCCAACACGGTTTGTGCTAGCTTCTTGAAACTTGACACAATAAAGTAGTTTCACGTTCTATCTCTATGTTTTGTTTCCTCTTGCTGTAGCCCTAAGCAGTGACTGGCGAGAAACACTTTCATGGAAAGGGGTTGCCAAACTTCCAAAAATTACGAATCTCCAGAAATCTCAGCAAATACTTTTTCACCCAAACTGGATGATACTTTCAGGTAATGATTAGTACACTAAGGCGACTTGGTTTCCCAAATTTCGTTCTTCTATGTTGAAGCGTTCGTTTCCAGTAACAGTTTGAATTTTTAGGTTTCACTCTTTTTACTCCTATATTGATAGATGTATTTGGAACTCTAAATCCAACACGGTTTGTGCTAGCTTCTTGAAACTTGACACAGTACAGTAGTTTCACGTTCCGTCTCTATGTATTGTTTCCTCTTGATGTAGCCCTAAGCAGTGACTGGCGAGAAACACTTTCATGGAAAGGGGTTGCCAAGCTTCCAAAAATTACGAATCTCCAGAAATCTCAGCAAATACTTTTTCACCCAAAATGGATGATACTTTCATGTAATGATCAGTACACTAAGGCGACTTGGTTCCCAAAATTACGTTCTTCTATGTTGAAGCATTCGTTTCCAGTAACAGTTTGAATTTTTAGGTTTCACTCTGTTTTCTCCTATAGTGATAGATGTATTTGGAACTCTAAATCCAACACGGTTTGTGCTAGCTTCTTGAAACTTGACACAATAAAGTAGTTTCACGTTCTATCTCTATGTTTTCTTTCCTCTTGATGTAGCCCTAAGCAGTGACTGGCGAGAAACACTTTCATGGAAAGGGGTTGCCAAGCTTCCAAAAATTACGAATCTCCAGAAATCTCAGCAAATACTTTTTCACCCAAACTGGATGATACTTTCAGGTAATGATCAGTACACTAAGGCGACTTGGTTTCCCAAATTTCGTTCTTCTATGTTGAAGCGTTCGTTTCCAGTAACAGTTTGAACCTTTAGGTTTCACTCTGTTTACTCCTATATTGATAGATGTATTTGGAACTCTAAATCCAACACGGTTTGTGCTAGCTTCTTGAAACTTGACACAGTACAGTAGTTTCACATTCTATCTCTATGTTTTGTTTCCTCTTGATGTAGCCCTAAGCAGTGACTGGCGAGAAACACTTTCATGGAAAGGGGTTGCCAAGCTTCCAAAAATTACGAATCTCCAGAAATCTCAGCAAATACTTTTTCACCCAAACTGGATGATACTTTCAGGTAATGATCAGTACACTAACGTGACTTGGTTCCCAAAATTTCGTTCTTCTATGTTGAAGCATTCGTTTCCAGTAACAGTTTGAATTTTTAGGTTTCACTCTGTTTTCTCCTATATTGATAGATGTATTTGGAACTCTAAATCCAACACGGTTTGTGCTAGCTTCTTGAAACTTGACACAATAAAGTAGTTTCACGTTCTATCTCTATGTTTTGTTTCCTCTTGCTGTAGCCCTAAGCAGTGACTGGCGAGAAACACTTTCATGGAAAGGGGTTGCCAAGCTTCCAAAAATTACGAATCTCCAGAAATCTCAGCAAATACTTTTTCACCCAAACTGGATGATACTTTCAGGTAATGATCAGTACACTAAGGCGACTTGGTTCCCAAAATTTCGTTCTTCTATGTTGAAGCATTCGTTTCCAGTAACAGTTTGAATTTTTAGGTTTCACTCTGTTTTCTCCTATATTGATAGATGTATTTGGAACTCTAAATCCAACACGGTTTGTGCTAGCTTCTTGAAACTTGACACAATAAAGTAGTTTCACGTTCTATCTCTATGTTTTGTTTCCTCTTGCTGTAGCCCTAAGCAGTGACTGGCGAGAAACACTTTCATGGAAAGGGGTTGCCAAGCTTCCAAAAATTACGAATCTCCAGAAATCTCAGCAAATACTTTTTCACCCAAACTGGATGATACTTTCAGGTAATGATCAGTACACTAAGGCGACTTGGTTCCCCACATTTCGTTCTTCTACGTTGAAGCGTTCGTTTCCAGTAACAGTTTGAATTTTTAGGTTTCACTCTGTTTTCTCCTATATTGATAGATGTATTTGGAACTCTAAATCCAACACGGTTTGTGCTAGCTTCTTGAAACTTGACACAATAAATTAGTTTCACGTTCTATCTCTATGTTTTGTTTCCTCTTGATGTAGCCCTAAGCAGTGACTGGCGAGAAACACTTTCATGGAAAGGGGTTGCCAAGCTTCCAAAAATTACGAATCTCCAGAAATCTCAGCAAATACTTTTTCACCCAAACTGGATGATACTTTCAGGTAATGATCAGTACACTAAGGCGACTTGGTTTCCCAAATTTCGTTCTTCTATGTTGAAGCGTTCGTTTCCAGTAACAGTTTGAATTTTTAGGTTTCACTCTGTTTTCTCCTATATTGATAGATGTATTTGGAACTCTAAATCCAACACGGTTTGTGCTAGCTTCTTGAAACTTGACACAATAAAGTAGTTTCACGTTCTATCTGTATGTTTTGTTTCCTCTTGATGTAGCCCTAAGCAGTGACTGGCGAGAAACACTTTCATGGAAAGGGGTTGCCAAGCTTCCAAAAATTACGAATCTCCAGAAATCTCAGCAAATACTTTTTCACCCAAACTGGATGATACTTTCAGGTAATGATCAGTACACTAAGGCGACTTGGTTTCCCAAATTTCGTTCTTCTATGTTGAAGCGTTTGTTTCCAGTAACAGTTTGAACTTTTAGGTTTCACTCTGTTTACTCCTATATTGATAGATGTATTTGGAACTCTAAATCCAACACGGTTTGTGCTAGCTTCTTGAAACTTGACACAGTACAGTAGTTTCACGTTCTATCTCTATGTTTTGTTTCCTCTTGATGTAGCCCTAAGCAGTGACTGGCGAGAAACACTTTCATGGAAAGGGGTTGCCAAGCTTCCAAAAATTACGAATCTCCAGAAATCTCAGCAAATACTTTTTCACCCAAAATGGATGATACTTTCAAGTAATGATCAGTACACTAAGGCGACTTGGTTCCCAAAATTTCGTTCTTCTATGTTGAAGCATTCGTTTCCAGTAACAGTTTGAATTTTTAGGTTTCACTCTGTTTTCTCCTATATTGATAGATGTATTTGGAACTCTAAATCCAACACGGTTTGTGCTAGCTTCTTGAAACTTGACACAATAAAGTAGTTTCACGTTCTATCTCTATGTTTTTTTTCCTCTTGATGTAGCCCTAAGCAGTGACTGGCGAGAAACACTTTCATGGAAAGGGGTTGCCAAGCTTCCAAAAATTACGAATCTCCAGAAATCTCAGCAAATACTTTTTCACCCAAACTGGATGATACTTTCAGGTAATGATCAGTACACTAAGGCGACTTGTTTCCCAAACTTTTGTTCTTCTATGTTGAAGCATTCGTTTCCAGTAACAGTTTGAAGTTTTAGGTTTCACTCTGTTTTCTCCTATATTGATAGATGTATTTGGAACTCTAAATCCAACACGGTTTATGCTAGCTTCTTGAAACTTGACACAATAAAGTAGTTTCACGTTCTATCTCTATGTTTTGTTTCCTCTTGATGTAGCCCTAAGCAGTGACTGGCGAGAAACACTTTCATGGAAAGGGGTTGCCAAGCTTCCAAAAATTACGAATCTCCAGAAATCTCAGCAAATACTTTTTCACCCAAAATGGATGATACTTTGAGGTAATGATCAGTACACTAAGGCGACTTGGTTCCCAAAATTTCGTTCTTCTATGTTGAAGCATTCGTTTCCAGTAACAGTTTGAATTTTTAGGTTTCACTCTGTTTTCTCCTATATTGATAGATGTATTTGGAACTCTAAATCCAACACGGTTTGTGCTAGCTTCTTGAAACTTGACACAATAAAGTAGTTTCACGTTCTATCTCTATGTTTTGTTTCCTCTTGCTGTAGCCCTAAGCAGTGACTGGCGAGAAACACTTTCATGGAAAGGGGTTGCCAAGCTTCCAAAAATTACGAATCTCCAGAAATCTCAGCAAATACTTTTTCACCCAAACTGGATGATACTTTCAGGTAATGATCAGTACACTAAGGCGACTTGGTTCCCCACATTTCGTTCTTCTACGTTGAAGCGTTCGTTTCCAGTAACAGTTTGAATTTTTAGGTTTCACTCTGTTTTCTCCTATATTGATAGATGTATTTGGAACTCTAAATCCAACACGGTTTGTGCTAGCTTCTTGAAACTTGACACAATAAAGTAGTTTCACGTTCTATCTGTATGTTTTGTTTCCTCTTGATGTAGCCCTAAGCAGTGACTGGCGAGAAACACTTTCATGGAAAGGGGTTGCCAAGCTTCCAAAAATTACGAATCTCCAGAAATCTCAGCAAATACTTTTTCACCCAAACTGGATGATACTTTCAGGTAATGATCAGTACACTAAGGCGACTTGGTTTCCCAAATTTCGTTCTTCTATGTTGAAGCGTTCGTTTCCAGTAACAGTTTGAATTTTTAGGTTTCACTCTTTTTACTCCTATATTGATAGATGTATTTGGAACTCTAAATCCAACACGGTTTGTGCTAGCTTCTTGAAAATTGACACAGTACAGTAGTTTCACGTTCTATCTCTGTTTTGTTTCCTCTTGCTGTAGCCCTAAGCAGTGACTGGCGAGAAACACTTTCATGGAAAGGGGTTGCCAAGCTTCCAAAAATTACGAATCTCCAGAAATCTCAGCAAATACTTTTTCACCCAAACTGGATGATACTTTTTGGTAATGATCAGTACACTAAGGCGACTTGGTTCCCCACATTTCGTTCTTCTACGTTGAAGCGTTCGTTTCCAGTAACAGTTTGAATTTTTGGTTTCACTCTGTTTTCTCCTATATTGATACATGTATTTGGAACTCTAAATCCAACACGGTTTGTGCTAGCTTCTTGAAACTTGACACAATAAAGTAGTTTCACGTTCTATCTCTATGTTTTGTTTCCTCTTGATGTAGCCCTAAGCAGTGACTGGCGAGAAACACTTTCATGGAAAGGGGTTGCCAAGCTTCCAAAAATTACGAATCTCCAGAAATCTCAGCAAATACTTTTTCACCCAAACTGGATGATACTTTCAGGTAATGATCAGTACACTAAGGCGACTTGGTTTCCCAAATTTCGTTCTTCTATGTTGAAGCGTTCGTTTCCAGTAACAGTTTGAACTTTTAGGTTTCACTCTGTTTACTCCTATATTGATAGATGTATTAGAACTCTAAATCCAACACGGTTTATGCAAGCTTCTTGAAACTTGACACAATACAGTAGTTTCACGTTCTATCTCTATGTTTTGTTTCCTCTTGATGTAGCCCTAAGCAGTGACTGGCGAGAAACACTTTCATGGAAAGGGGTTGCCAAGCTTCCAAAAATTACGAATCTCCAGAAATCTCAGCAAATACTTTTTCACCCAAACTGGATGATACTTTCAGGTAATGATCAGTACACTAAGTCGACTTGGTTTCCCAAATTTCGTTCTTCTATGTTGAAGCGTTCGTTTCCAGTAACAGTTTGAATTTTTAGGTTTCACTCTTTTTACTCCTATATTGATAGATGTATTTGGAACTCTAAATCCAACACAGTTTGTGCTAGCTTCTTGAAACTTGACACAATAAATTAGTTTCACGTTCTGTCTCTATGTTTTGTTTTCTCTTGATGTAGCCCTAAGCAGTGACTGGCGAGAAACACTTTCATGGAAAGGGGTTGCCAAGCTTCCAAAAATTACGAATCTCCAGAAATTTCAGCAAATACTTTTTCACCCAAACTGGATGATACTTTCAGGTAATGATCAGTACACTAAGGCGACTTGGTTTCCCAAATTTCGTTCTTCTATGATGAAGCGTTCGTTTCCAGTATCAGTTTGAATTTTTAGGTTTCACGCTGTTTACTCCTATATTGATAGATGTATTTGGAACTCTAAATCCAACACGGTTTATGCTAGCTTCTTGAAACTTGACACAGTACAGTAGTTTCACGTTCTGTCTCTATGTATTGTTTCCTCTTGCTATAGCCCTAAGCAGTGACTGGCGAGAAACACTTTCATGGAAAGGGGTTGCCAAGCTTCCAAAAATTACGAATCTCCAGAAATCTCAGCAAATACTTTTTCACCCAAACTAGATGATACTTTCAGGTAATGATCAGTACACTAAGGCGACTTGGTTTCCCAAATTTCGTTTTTCTATGTTGAAGCGTTCGTTTCCAGTAACAGTTTGAATTTTTAGGTTTCACTCTGTTTTCTCCTATATTGATAGATGTATTTGGAACTCTAAATCCAACACAGTTTGTGCTAGCTTCTTGAAACTTGACACAATAAAGTAGTTTCACGTTCTATCTCTATGTTTGGTTTCCTCTTGATGTAGCCCTAAGCAGTGACTGGCGAGAAACACTTTCATGGAAAGGGGTTGCCAAGCTTCCAAAAATTACGAATCTCCAGAAATCTCAGCAAATACTTTTTCACCCAAACTTGATGATACTTTCAGGTAATGATCAGTACACTAAGGCGACTTGGTTTCCCAAATTTCGTTCTTCTATGTTGAAGCGTTCGTTTCCAGTAACAGTTTGAACTTTTAGGTTTCACTCTGTTTACTCCTATATTGATAGATGTATTTGGAACTCTAAATCCAACACGGTTTGTGCTAGCTTCTTGAAACTTGACACAGTACAGTAGTTTCACGTTCTATCTCTATGTTTTGTTTCCTCTTGATGTAGCCCTAAGCAGTGACTGGCGAGAAACACTTTCATGGAAAGGGGTTGCCAAGCTTCCAAAAATTACGAATCTCCAGAAATCTCAGCAAATACTTTTTCACCCAAAATGGATGATACTTTCAAGTAATGATCAGTACACTAAGGCGACTTGGTTCCCAAAATTTCGTTCTTCTATGTTGAAGCATTCGTTTCCAGTAACAGTTTGAATTTTTAGGTTTCACTCTGTTTTCTCCTATATTGATAGATGTATTTGGAACTCTAAATCCAACACGGTTTGTGCTAGCTTCTTGAAACTTGACACAATAAAGTAGTTTCACGTTCTATCTCTATGTTTTTTTTCCTCTTGATGTAGACCTAAGCAGTGACTGGCGAGAAACACTTTCATGGAAAGGGGTTGCCAAGCTTCCAAAAATTACGAATCTCCAGAAATCTCAGCAAATACTTTTTCACCCAAACTGGATGATACTTTCAGGTAATGATCAGTACACTAAGTCGACTTGGTTTCCCAAATTTCGTTCTTCTATGTTGAAGCGTTCGTTTCCAGTAACAGTTTGAATTTTTAGGTTTCACTCTTTTTACTCCTATATTGATAGATGTATTTGGAACTCTAAATCCAACACGGTTTGTGCTAGCTTCTTGAAACTTGACACAATAAATTAGTTTCACGTTCTGTCTCTATGTTTTGTTTTCTCTTGATGTAGCCCTAAGCAGTGACTGGCGAGAAACACTTTCATGGAAAGGGGTTGCCAAGCTTCCAAAAATTACGAATCTCCAGAAATTTCAGCAAATACTTTTTCACCCAAACTGGATGATACTTTCAGGTAATGATCAGTACACTAAGGCGACTTGGTTTCCCAAATTTCGTTCTTCTATGATGAAGCGTTCGTTTCCAGTATCAGTTTGAATTTTTAGGTTTCACGCTGTTTACTCCTATATTGATAGATGTATTTGGAACTCTAAATCCAACACGGTTTATGCTAGCTTCTTGAAACTTGACACAGTACAGTAGTTTCACGTTCTATCTCTATGTATTGTTTCCTCTTGCTATAGCCCTAAGCAGTGACTGGCGAGAAACACTTTCATGGAAAGGGGTTGCCAAGCTTCCAAAAATTACGAATCTCCAGAAATCTCAGCAAATACTTTTTCACCCAAACTAGATGATACTTTCAGGTAATGATCAGTACACTAAGGCGACTTGGTTTCCCAAATTTCGTTTTTCTATGTTGAAGCGTTCGTTTCCAGTAACAGTTTGAATTTTTAGGTTTCACTCTGTTTTCTCCTATATTGATAGATGTATTTGGAACTCTAAATCCAACACAGTTTGTGCTAGCTTCTTGAAACTTGACACAATAAAGTAGTTTCACGTTCTATCTCTATGTTTGGTTTCCTCTTGATGTAGCCCTAAGCAGTGACTGGCGAGAAACACTTTCATGGAAAGGGGTTGCCAAGCTTCCAAAAATTACGAATCTCCAGAAATCTCAGCAAATACTTTTTCACCCAAACTTGATGATACTTTCAGGTAATGATCAGTACACTAAGGCGACTTGGTTTCCCAAATTTCGTTCTTCTATGTTGAAGCGTTCGTTTCCAGTAACAGTTTGAACTTTTAGGTTTCACTCTGTTTACTCCTATATTGATAGATGTATTTGGAACTCTAAATCCAACACGGTTTGTGCTAGCTTCTTGAAACTTGACACAGTACAGTAGTTTCACGTTCTATCTCTATGTTTTGTTTCCTCTTGATGTAGCCCTAAGCAGTGACTGGCGAGAAACACTTTCATGGAAAGGGGTTGCCAAGCTTCCAAAAATTACGAATCTCCAGAAATCTCAGCAAATACTTTTTCACCCAAACTGGATGATACTTTCAGGTAATGATCAGTACACTAAGGCGACTTGGTTTCCCAAATTTCGTTCTTCTATGTTGAAGCGTTCGTTTCCAGTAACAGTTTGAACTTTTAGGTTTCACTCTGTTTACTCCTATATTGATAGATGTATTAGAACTCTAAATCCAACACGGTTTATGCAAGCTTCTTGAAACTTGACACAATACAGTAGTTTCACGTTCTATCTCTATGTTTTGTTTCCTCTTGATGTAGCCCTAAGCAGTGACTGGCGAGAAACACTTTCATGGAAAGGGGTTGCCAAGCTTCCAAAAATTACGAATCTCCAGAAATCTCAGCAAATACTTTTTCACCCAAACTGGATGATACTTTCAGGTAATGATCAGTACACTAAGTCGACTTGGTTTCCCAAATTTCGTTCTTCTATGTTGAAGCGTTCGTTTCCAGTAACAGTTTGAATTTTTAGGTTTCACTCTTTTTACTCCTATATTGATAGATGTATTTGGAACTCTAAATCCAACACAGTTTGTGCTAGCTTCTTGAAACTTGACACAATAAATTAGTTTCACGTTCTGTCTCTATGTTTTGTTTTCTCTTGATGTAGCCCTAAGCAGTGACTGGCGAGAAACACTTTCATGGAAAGGGGTTGCCAAGCTTCCAAAAATTACGAATCTCCAGAAATTTCAGCAAATACTTTTTCACCCAAACTGGATGATACTTTCAGGTAATGATCAGTACACTAAGGCGACTTGGTTTCCCAAATTTCGTTCTTCTATGATGAAGCGTTCGTTTCCAGTATCAGTTTGAATTTTTAGGTTTCACGCTGTTTACTCCTATATTGATAGATGTATTTGGAACTCTAAATCCAACACGGTTTATGCTAGCTTCTTGAAACTTGACACAGTACAGTAGTTTCACGTTCTGTCTCTATGTATTGTTTCCTCTTGCTATAGCCCTAAGCAGTGACTGGCGAGAAACACTTTCATGGAAAGGGGTTGCCAAGCTTCCAAAAATTACGAATCTCCAGAAATCTCAGCAAATACTTTTTCACCCAAACTAGATGATACTTTCAGGTAATGATCAGTACACTAAGGCGACTTGGTTTCCCAAATTTCGTTTTTCTATGTTGAAGCGTTCGTTTCCAGTAACAGTTTGAATTTTTAGGTTTCACTCTGTTTTCTCCTATATTGATAGATGTATTTGGAACTCTAAATCCAACACAGTTTGTGCTAGCTTCTTGAAACTTGACACAATAAAGTAGTTTCACGTTCTATCTCTATGTTTGGTTTCCTCTTGATGTAGCCCTAAGCAGTGACTGGCGAGAAACACTTTCATGGAAAGGGGTTGCCAAGCTTCCAAAAATTACGAATCTCCAGAAATCTCAGCAAATACTTTTTCACCCAAACTTGATGATACTTTCAGGTAATGATCAGTACACTAAGGCGACTTGGTTTCCCAAATTTCGTTCTTCTATGTTGAAGCGTTCGTTTCCAGTAACAGTTTGAACTTTTAGGTTTCACTCTGTTTACTCCTATATTGATAGATGTATTTGGAACTCTAAATCCAACACGGTTTGTGCTAGCTTCTTGAAACTTGACACAGTACAGTAGTTTCACGTTCTATCTCTATGTTTTGTTTCCTCTTGATGTAGCCCTAAGCAGTGACTGGCGAGAAACACTTTCATGGAAAGGGGTTGCCAAGCTTCCAAAAATTACGAATCTCCAGAAATCTCAGCAAATACTTTTTCACCCAAAATGGATGATACTTTCAAGTAATGATCAGTACACTAAGGCGACTTGGTTCCCAAAATTTCGTTCTTCTATGTTGAAGCATTCGTTTCCAGTAACAGTTTGAATTTTTAGGTTTCACTCTGTTTTCTCCTATATTGATAGATGTATTTGGAACTCTAAATCCAACACGGTTTGTGCTAGCTTCTTGAAACTTGACACAATAAAGTAGTTTCACGTTCTATCTCTATGTTTTTTTTCCTCTTGATGTAGACCTAAGCAGTGACTGGCGAGAAACACTTTCATGGAAAGGGGTTGCCAAGCTTCCAAAAATTACGAATCTCCAGAAATCTCAGCAAATACTTTTTCACCCAAACTGGATGATACTTTCAGGTAATGATCAGTACACTAAGTCGACTTGGTTTCCCAAATTTCGTTCTTCTATGTTGAAGCGTTCGTTTCCAGTAACAGTTTGAATTTTTAGGTTTCACTCTTTTTACTCCTATATTGATAGATGTATTTGGAACTCTAAATCCAACACGGTTTGTGCTAGCTTCTTGAAACTTGACACAATAAATTAGTTTCACGTTCTGTCTCTATGTTTTGTTTTCTCTTGATGTAGCCCTAAGCAGTGACTGGCGAGAAACACTTTCATGGAAAGGGGTTGCCAAGCTTCCAAAAATTACGAATCTCCAGAAATTTCAGCAAATACTTTTTCACCCAAACTGGATGATACTTTCAGGTAATGATCAGTACACTAAGGCGACTTGGTTTCCCAAATTTCGTTCTTCTATGATGAAGCGTTCGTTTCCAGTATCAGTTTGAATTTTTAGGTTTCACGCTGTTTACTCCTATATTGATAGATGTATTTGGAACTCTAAATCCAACACGGTTTATGCTAGCTTCTTGAAACTTGACACAGTACAGTAGTTTCACGTTCTATCTCTATGTATTGTTTCCTCTTGCTATAGCCCTAAGCAGTGACTGGCGAGAAACACTTTCATGGAAAGGGGTTGCCAAGCTTCCAAAAATTACGAATCTCCAGAAATCTCAGCAAATACTTTTTCACCCAAACTAGATGATACTTTCAGGTAATGATCAGTACACTAAGGCGACTTGGTTTCCCAAATTTCGTTTTTCTATGTTGAAGCGTTCGTTTCCAGTAACAGTTTGAATTTTTAGGTTTCACTCTGTTTTCTCCTATATTGATAGATGTATTTGGAACTCTAAATCCAACACAGTTTGTGCTAGCTTCTTGAAACTTGACACAATAAAGTAGTTTCACGTTCTATCTCTATGTTTGGTTTCCTCTTGATGTAGCCCTAAGCAGTGACTGGCGAGAAACACTTTCATGGAAAGGGGTTGCCAAGCTTCCAAAAATTACGAATCTCCAGAAATCTCAGCAAATACTTTTTCACCCAAACTTGATGATACTTTCAGGTAATGATCAGTACACTAAGGCGACTTGGTTTCCCAAATTTCGTTCTTCTATGTTGAAGCGTTCGTTTCCAGTAACAGTTTGAACTTTTAGGTTTCACTCTGTTTACTCCTATATTGATAGATGTATTTGGAACTCTAAATCCAACACGGTTTGTGCTAGCTTCTTGAAACTTGACACAGTACAGTAGTTTCACGTTCTATCTCTATGTTTTGTTTCCTCTTGATGTAGCCCTAAGCAGTGACTGGCGAGAAACACTTTCATGGAAAGGGGTTGCCAAGCTTCCAAAAATTACGAATCTCCAGAAATCTCAGCAAATACTTTTTCACCCAAAATGGATGATACTTTCAAGTAATGATCAGTACACTAAGGCGACTTGGTTCCCAAAATTTCGTTCTTCTATGTTGAAGCATTCGTTTCCAGTAACAGTTTGAATTTTTAGGTTTCACTCTGTTTTCTCCTATATTGATAGATGTATTTGGAACTCTAAATCCAACACGGTTTGTGCTAGCTTCTTGAAACTTGACACAATAAAGTAGTTTCACGTTCTATCTCTATGTTTTTTTTCCTCTTGATGTAGACCTAAGCAGTGACTGGCGAGAAACACTTTCATGGAAAGGGGTTGCCAAGCTTCCAAAAATTACGAATCTCCAGAAATCTCAGCAAATACTTTTTCACCCAAACTGGATGATACTTTCAGGTAATGATCAGTACACTAAGTCGACTTGGTTTCCCAAATTTCGTTCTTCTATGTTGAAGCGTTCGTTTCCAGTAACAGTTTGAATTTTTAGGTTTCACTCTTTTTACTCCTATATTGATAGATGTATTTGGAACTCTAAATCCAACACGGTTTGTGCTAGCTTCTTGAAACTTGACACAATAAATTAGTTTCACGTTCTGTCTCTATGTTTTGTTTTCTCTTGATGTAGCCCTAAGCAGTGACTGGCGAGAAACACTTTCATGGAAAGGGGTTGCCAAGCTTCCAAAAATTACGAATCTCCAGAAATTTCAGCAAATACTTTTTCACCCAAACTGGATGATACTTTCAGGTAATGATCAGTACACTAAGGCGACTTGGTTTCCCAAATTTCGTTCTTCTATGATGAAGCGTTCGTTTCCAGTATCAGTTTGAATTTTTAGGTTTCACGCTGTTTACTCCTATATTGATAGATGTATTTGGAACTCTAAATCCAACACGGTTTATGCTAGCTTCTTGAAACTTGACACAGTACAGTAGTTTCACGTTCTATCTCTATGTATTGTTTCCTCTTGCTATAGCCCTAAGCAGTGACTGGCGAGAAACACTTTCATGGAAAGGGGTTGCCAAGCTTCCAAAAATTACGAATCTCCAGAAATCTCAGCAAATACTTTTTCACCCAAACTAGATGATACTTTCAGGTAATGATCAGTACACTAAGGCGACTTGGTTTCCCAAATTTCGTTTTTCTATGTTGAAGCGTTCGTTTCCAGTAACAGTTTGAATTTTTAGGTTTCACTCTGTTTTCTCCTATATTGATAGATGTATTTGGAACTCTAAATCCAACACGGTTTGTGCTAGCTTCTTGAAACTTGACACAATAAAGTAGTTTCACGTTCTATCTCTATGTTTGGTTTCCTCTTGATGTAGCCCTAAGCAGTGACTGGCGAGAAACACTTTCATGGAAAGGGGTTGCCAAGCTTCCAAAAATTACGAATCTCCAGAAATCTCAGCAAATACTTTTTCACCCAAACTGGATGATACTTTCAGGTAATGATCAGTACACTAAGGCGACCTGGTTTCCCAAATTTCGTTCTTCTATGTTGAAGCGTTCGTTTCCAGTAACAGTTTGAACTTTTAGGTTTCACTCTGTTTACTCCTATATTGATAGATGTATTTGGAACTCTAAATCCAACACGGTTTGTGCTAGCTTCTTGAAACTTGACACAGTACAGTAGTTTCACGTTCTATCTCTATGTTTTGTTTCCTCTTGATGTAGCCCTAAGCAGTGACTGGCGAGAAACACTTTCATGGATAGGGGTTGCCAAGCTTCCAAAAATTACGAATCTCCAGAAATCTCAGCAAATACTTTTTCACCCAAAATGGATGATACTTTCAGGTAATGATCAGTACACTAAGGCGACTTGGTTCCCCACATTTCGTTCTTCTACGTTGAAGCGTTCGTTTCCAGTAACAGTTTGAACTTTTAGGTTTCACTCTGTTTTCTCCTATATTGATAGATGTATTTGGAACTCTAAATCCAACACGGTTTGTGCTAGCTTCTTGAAACTTGACACAATAAAGTAGTTTCACGTTCTATCTCTATGTTTTGTTGCCTCTTGATGTAGCCCTAAGCAGTGACTGGCGAGAAACACTTTCATTGAAAGGGGTTGCCAAGCTTCAAAAATTACGAATCTCCAGAAATCTCAGCAAATATTTTTTCACCCTAACTGGATGATACTTTCAGGTAATGATCAGTACACTAAGGCGACTTGGTTCCCCACATTTCGTTCTTCTACGTTGAAGCGTTCGTTTCCAGTAACAGTTTGAATTTTTAGGTTTCACTCTGTTTCTCCTATATTGATAGATGTATTTGGAACTCTAAATCCAACACGGTTTGTGCTAGCTTCTTGAAACTTGACACAATAAATTAGTTTCACGTTCTGTCTCTATGTTTTGTTTTCTCTTGATGTAGCCCTAAGCAGTGACTGGCGAGAAACACTTTCATGGAAAGGGGTTGCCAAGCTTCCAAAAATTACGAATCTCCAGAAATCTCAGCAAATACTTTTTCACCCAAACTGGATGATACTTTCAGGTAATGATCAGTACACTAAGGCGACTTGGTTTCCCAAATTTCGTTCTTCTACGTTGAAGCGTTCGTTTCCAGTATCAGTTTGAATTTTTAGGTTTCACGCTGTTTACTCCTATATTGATAGATGTATTTGGCACTCTAAATCCAACACGGTTTGTGCTAGCTTCTTGAAACTTGACACAGTACAGTAGTTTCACGTTCTATCTCTATGTTTTGTTTCCTCTTGATGTAGCCCTAAGCAGTGACTGGCGAGAAACACTTTCATGGAAAGGGGTTGCCAAGCTTCCAAAAATTACGAATCTCCAGAAATCTCAGCATATACTTTTTCACCCAAACTGGATGATACTTTCAAGTAATGATCAGTACACTAAGGCGACTTGGTTCCCAAAATTTCGTTCTTCTATGATGAAGCATTCGTTTCCAGTAACAGTTTGAATTTTTAGGTTTCACTCCGTTTTCTCCTATATTGATAGATGTATTTGGAACTCTAAATCCAACACGGTTTATGCTAGCTTCTTGAAACTTGACACAGTACAGTAGTTTCACGTTCTATCTCTATGTATTGTTTCCTCTTGCTATAGCCCTAAGCAGTGACTGGCGAGAAACACTTTCATGGAAAGGGGTTGCCAAGCTTCCAAAAATTACGAATCTCCAGAAATCTCAGCAAATACTTTTTCACCCAAACTGGATGATACTTTCAGGTAATGATCAGTACACTAAGGCGACTTGGTTTCCCAAATTTCGTTCTTCTATGTTGAAGCGTTCGTTTCCAGTAACAGTTTGAATTTTTAGGTTTCACTCTGTTTTCTCCTATATTGATAGATGTATTTGGAACTCTAAATCCAACACGGTTTGTGCTAGCTTCTTGAAACTTGACACAATAAAGTAGTTTCACGTTCTATCTGTATGTTTTGTTTCCTCTTGATGTAGCCCTAAGCAGTGACTGGCGAGAAACACTTTCATGGAAAGGGGTTGCCAAGCTTCCAAAAATTACGAATCTCCAGAAATCTCAGCAAATACTTTTTCACCCAAACTGGATGATACTTTCAGGTAATGATCAGTACACTAAGGCGACTTGGTTTCCCAAATTTCGTTCTTCTATGTTGAAGCGTTTGTTTCCAGTAACAGTTTGAACTTTTAGGTTTCACTCTGTTTACTCCTATATTGATAGATGTATTTGGAACTCTAAATCCAACACGGTTTGTGCTAGCTTCTTGAAACTTGACACAGTACAGTAGTTTCACGTTCTATCTCTATGTTTTGTTTCCTCTTGATGTAGCCCTAAGCAGTGACTGGCGAGAAACACTTTCATGGAAAGGGGTTGCCAAGCTTCCAAAAATTACGAATCTCCAGAAATCTCAGCAAATACTTTTTCACCCAAAATGGATGATACTTTCAAGTAATGATCAGTACACTAAGGCGACTTGGTTCCCAAAATTTCGTTCTTCTATGTTGAAGCATTCGTTTCCAGTAACAGTTTGAATTTTTAGGTTTCACTCTGTTTACTCCTATATTGATAGATGTATTTGGCACTCTAAATCCAACACGGTTTGTGCTAGCTTCTTGAAACTTGACACAGTACAGTAGTTTCACGTTCTATCTCTATGTTTTTTTTCCTCTTGATGTAGCCCTAAGCAGTGACTGGCGAGAAACACTTTCATGGAAAGGGGTTGCCAAGCTTCCAAAAATTACGAATCTCCAGAAATCTCAGCAAATACTTTTTCACCCAAACTGGATGATACTTTCAGGTAATGATCAGTACACTAAGGCGACTTGTTTCCCAAACTTTTGTTCTTCTATGTTGAAGCATTCGTTTCCAGTAACAGTTTGAAGTTTTAGGTTTCACTCTGTTTTCTCCTATATTGATAGATGTATTTGGAACTCTAAATCCAACACGGTTTGTGCTAGCTTCTTGAAACTTGACACAATAAAGTAGTTTCACGTTCTATCTCTATGTTTTGTTTCCTCTTGATGTAGCCCTAAGCAGTGACTGGCGAGAAACACTTTCATGGAAAGGGGTTGCCAAGCTTCCAAAAATTACGAATCTCCAGAAATCTCAGCAAATACTTTTTCACCCAAAATGGATGATACTTTGAGGTAATGATCAGTACACTAAGGCGACTTGGTTCCCAAAATTTCGTTCTTCTATGTTGAAGCATTCGTTTCCAGTAACAGTTTGAATTTTTAGGTTTCACTCTGTTTTCTCCTATATTGATAGATGTATTTGGAACTCTAAATCCAACACGGTTTGTGCTAGCTTCTTGAAACTTGACACAATAAAGTAGTTTCACGTTCTATCTCTATGTTTTGTTTCCTCTTGCTGTAGCCCTAAGCAGTGACTGGCGAGAAACACTTTCATGGAAAGGGGTTGCCAAGCTTCCAAAAATTACGAATCTCCAGAAATCTCAGCAAATACTTTTTCACCCAAACTGGATGATACTTTCAGGTAATGATCAGTACACTAAGGCGACTTGGTTCCCCACATTTCGTTCTTCTACGTTGAAGCGTTCGTTTCCAGTAACAGTTTGAATTTTTAGGTTTCACTCTGTTTTCTCCTATATTGATAGATGTATTTGGAACTCTAAATCCAACACGGTTTGTGCTAGCTTCTTGAAACTTGACACAATAAAGTAGTTTCACGTTCAATCTGTATGTTTTGTTTCCTCTTGATGTAGCCCTAAGCAGTGACTGGCGAGAAACACTTTCATGGAAAGGGGTTGCCAAGCTTCCAAAAATTACGAATCTCCAGAAATCTCAGCAAATACTTTTTCACCCAAACTGGATGATACTTTCAGGTAATGATCAGTACACTAAGGCGACTTGGTTTCCCAAATTTCGTTCTTCTATGTTGAAGCGTTCGTTTCCAGTAACAGTTTGAATTTTTAGGTTTCACTCTTTTTACTCCTATATTGATAGATGTATTTGGAACTCTAAATCCAACACGGTTTGTGCTAGCTTCTTGAAAATTGACACAGTACAGTAGTTTCACGTTCTATCTCTGTTTTGTTTCCTCTTGCTGTAGCCCTAAGCAGTGACTGGCGAGAAACACTTTCATGGAAAGGGGTTGCCAAGCTTCCAAAAATTACGAATCTCCAGAAATCTCAGCAAATACTTTTTCACCCAAACTGGATGATACTTTTTGGTAATGATCAGTACACTAAGGCGACTTGGTTCCCCACATTTCGTTCTTCTACGTTGAAGCGTTCGTTTCCAGTAACAGTTTGAATTTTTGGTTTCACTCTGTTTTCTCCTATATTGATAGATGTATTTGGAACTCTAAATCCAACACGGTTTGTGCTAGCTTCTTGAAACTTGACACAATAAAGTAGTTTCACGTTCTATCTCTATGTTTTGTTTCCTCTTGATGTAGCCCTAAGCAGTGACTGGCGAGAAACACTTTCATGGAAAGGGGTTGCCAAGCTTCCAAAAATTACGAATCTCCAGAAATCTCAGCAAATACTTTTTCACCCAAACTGGATGATACTTTCAGGTAATGATCAGTACACTAAGGCGACTTGGTTTCCCAAATTTCGTTCTTCTATGTTGAAGCGTTCGTTTCCAGTAACAGTTTGAACTTTTAGGTTTCACTCTGTTTACTCCTATATTGATAGATGTATTTGGAACTCTAAATCCAACACGGTTTGTGCTAGCTTCTTGAAACTTGACACAGTACAGTAGTTTCACGTTCTATCTCTATGTTTTGTTTCCTCTTGATGTAGCCCTAAGGAGTGACTGGCGAGAAACACTTTCATGGAAAGGGGTTGCCAAGCTTCCAAAAATTACGAATCTCCAGAAATCTCAGCAAATACTTTTTCACCCAAAATGGATGATACTTTCAAGTAATGATCAGTACACTAACGCGACTTGGTTCCCAAAATTTCGTTCTTCTATGTTGAAGCATTCGTTTCCAGTAACAGTTTGAATTTTTAGGTTTCACTCTGTTTTCTCCTATATTGATAGATGTATTTGGAACTCTAAATCCAACACGGTTTGTGCTAGCTTCTTGAAACTTGACACAATAAAGTAGTTTCCCGTTCTATCTGTATGTTTTGTTTCCTCTTGATGTAGCCCTAAGCAGTGACTGGCGAGAAACACTTTCATGGAAAGGGGTTGCCAAGCTTCCAAAAATTACGAATCTCCAGAAATCTCAGCAAATACTTTTTCACCCAAACTGGATGATACTTTCAGGTAATGATCAGTACACTAAGGCGACTTGGTTTCCCAAATTTCGTTCTTCTATGTTGAAGCGTTTGTTTCCAGTAACAGTTTGAACTTTTAGGTTTCACTCTGTTTACTCCTATATTGATAGATGTATTTGGAACTCTAAATCCAACACGGTTTGTGCTAGCTTCTTGAAACTTGACACAGTACAGTAGTTTCACGTTCTATCTCTATGTTTTTTTTCCTCTTGATGTAGCCCTAAGCAGTGACTGGCAAGAAACACTTTCATGGAAAGGGGTTGCCAAGCTTCCAAAAATTACGAATCTCCAGAAATCTCAGCAAATACTTTTTCACCCAAAATGGATGATACTTTGAGGTAATGATCAGTACACTAAGGCGACTTGGTTCCCAAAATTTCGTTCTTCTATGTTGAAGCATTCGTTTCCAGTAACAGTTTGAAATTTTAGGTTTCACTCTGTTTTCTCCTATATTGATAGATGTATTTGGAACTCTAAATCCAACACGGTTTGTGCTAGCTTCTTGAAACTTGACACAATAAAGTAGTTTCACGTTCTATCTCTATGTTTTGTTTCCTCTTGATGTAGCCCTAAGCAGTGACTGGCGAGAAACACTTTCATGGAAAGGGGTTGCCAAGCTTCCAAAAATTACGAATCTCCAGAAATCTCAGCAAATACTTTTTCACCCAAAATGGATGATACTTTGAGGTAATGATCAGTACACTAAGGCGACTTGGTTCCCAAAATTTCGTTCTTCTATGTTGAAGCATTCGTTTCCAGTAACAGTTTGAATTTTTAGGTTTCACTCTGTTTTCTCCTATATTGATAGATGTATTTGGAACTCTAAATCCAACACGGTTTGTGCTAGCTTCTTGAAACTTGACACAATAAAGTAGTTTCACGTTCTATCTCTATGTTTTGTTTCCTCTTGCTGTAGCCCTAAGCAGTGACTGGCGAGAAACACTTTCATGGAAAGGGGTTGCCAAGCTTCCAAAAATTACGAATCTCCAGAAATCTCAGCAAATACTTTTTCACCCAAACTGGATGATACTTTCAGGTAATGATCAGTACACTAAGGCGACTTGGTTCCCCACATTTCGTTCTTCTACGTTGAAGCATTCGTTTCCAGTAACAGTTTGAATTTTTAGGTTTCACTCTGTTTTCTCCTATATTGATAGATGTATTTGGAACTCTAAATCCAACACGGTTTGTGCTAGCTTCTTGAAACTTGACACAATAAAGTAGTTTCACGTTCTATCTGTATGTTTTGTTTCCTCTTGATGTAGCCCTAAGCAGTGACTGGCGAGAAACACTTTCATGGAAAGGGGTTGCCAAGCTTCCAAAAATTACGAATCTCCAGAAATCTCAGCAAATACTTTTTCACCCAAACTGGATGATACTTTCAGGTAATGATCAGTACACTAAGGCGACTTGGTTTCCCAAATTTCGTTCTTCTATGTTGAAGCGTTTGTTTCCAGTAACAGTTTGAACTTTTAGGTTTCACTCTGTTTACTCCTATATTGATAGATGTATTTGGAACTCTAAATCCAACACGGTTTGTGCTAGCTTCTTGAAACTTGACACAGTACAGTAGTTTCACGTTCTATCTCTATGTTTTGTTTCCTCTTGATGTAGCCCTAAGCAGTGACTGGCGAGAAACACTTTCATGGAAAGGGGTTGCCAAGCTTCCAAAAATTACGAATCTCCAGAAATCTCAGCAAATACTTTTTCACCCAAAATGGATGATACTTTCAAGTAATGATCAGTACACTAAGGCGACTTGGTTCCCAAAATTTCGTTCTTCTATGTTGAAGCATTCGTTTCCAGTAACAGTTTGAATTTTTAGGTTTCACTCTGTTTTCTCCTATATTGATAGATGGATTTGGAACTCTAAATCCAACACGGTTTGTGCTAGCTTCTTGAAACTTGACACAATAAAGTAGTTTCACGTTCTATCTCTATGTTTTTTTTCCTCTTGATGTAGCCCTAAGCAGTGACTGGCGAGAAACACTTTCATGGAAAGGGGTTGCCAAGCTTCCAAAAATTACGAATCTCCAGAAATCTCAGCAAATACTTTTTCACCCAAACTGGATGATACTTTCAGGTAATGATCAGTACACTAAGGCGACTTGTTTCCCAAACTTTTGTTCTTCTATGTTGAAGCATTCGTTTCCAGTAACAGTTTGAAGTTTTAGGTTTCACTCTGTTTTCTCCTATATTGATAGATGTATTTGGAACTCTAAATCCAACACGGTTTGTGCTAGCTTCTTGAAACTTGACACAATAAAGTAGTTTCACGTTCTATCTCTATGTTTTGTTTCCTCTTGATGTAGCCCTAAGCAGTGACTGGCGAGAAACACTTTCATGGAAAGGGGTTGCCAAGCTTCCAAAAATTACGAATCTCCAGAAATCTCAGCAAATACTTTTTCACCCAAAATGGATGATACTTTGAGGTAATGATCAGTACACTAAGGCGACTTGGTTCACAAAATTTCGTTCTTCTATGTTGAAGCATTCGTTTCCAGTAACAGTTTGAATTTTTAGGTTTCACTCTGTTTTCTCCTATATTGATAGATGTATTTGGAACTCTAAATCCAACACGGTTTGTGCTAGCTTCTTGAAACTTGACACAATAAAGTAGTTTCACGTTCTATCTCTATGTTTTGTTTCCTCTTGCTGTAGCCCTAAGCAGTGACTGGCGAGAAACACTTTCATGGAAAGGGGTTGCCAAGCTTCCAAAAATTACGAATCTCCAGAAATCTCAGCAAATACTTTTTCACCCAAACTGGATGATACTTTCAGGTAATGATCAGTACACTAAGGCGACTTGGTTCCCCACATTTCGTTCTTCTACGTTGAAGCGTTCGTTTCCAGTAACAGTTTGAATTTTTAGGTTTCACTCTGTTTTCTCCTATATTGATAGATGTATTTGGAACTCTAAATCCAACACGGTTTGTGCTAGCTTCTTGAAACTTGACACAATAAAGTAGTTTCACGTTCTATCTGTATGTTTTGTTTCCTCTTGATGTAGCCCTAAGCAGTGACTGGCGAGAAACACTTTCATGGAAAGGGGTTGCCAAGCTTCCAAAAATTACGAATCTCCAGAAATCTCAGCAAATACTTTTTCACCCAAACTGGATGATACTTTCAGGTAATGATCAGTACACTAAGGCGACTTGGTTTCCCAAATTTCGTTCTTCTATGTTGAAGCGTTCGTTTCCAGTAACAGTTTGAATTTTTAGGTTTCACTCTTTTTACTCCTATATTGATAGATGTATTTGGAACTCTAAATCCAACACGGTTTGTGCTAGCTTCTTGAAAATTGACACAGTACAGTAGTTTCACGTTCTATCTCTGTTTTGTTTCCTCTTGCTGTAGCCCTAAGCAGTGACTGGCGAGAAACACTTTCATGGAAAGGGGTTGCCAAGCTTCCAAAAATTACGAATCTCCAGAAATCTCAGCAAATACTTTTTCACCCAAACTGGATGATACTTTTTGGTAATGATCAGTACACTAAGGCGACTTGGTTCCCCACATTTCGTTCTTCTACGTTGAAGCGTTCGTTTCCAGTAACAGTTTGAATTTTTGGTTTCACTCTGTTTTCTCCTATATTGATAGATGTATTTGGAACTCTAAATCCAACACGGTTTGTGCTAGCTTCTTGAAACTTGACACAATAAAGTAGTTTCACGTTCTATCTCTATGTTTTGTTTCCTCTTGATGTAGCCCTAAGCAGTGACTGGCGAGAAACACTTTCATGGAAAGGGGTTGCCAAGCTTCCAAAAATTACGAATCTCCAGAAATCTCAGCAAATACTTTTTCACCCAAACTGGATGATACTTTCAGGTAATGATCAGTACACTAAGGCGACTTGGTTTCCCAAATTTCGTTCTTCTATGTTGAAGCGTTCGTTTCCAGTAACAGTTTGAACTTTTAGGTTTCACTCTGTTTACTCCTATATTGATAGATGTATTTGGAACTCTAAATCCAACACGGTTTGTGCTAGCTTCTTGAAACTTGACACAGTACAGTAGTTTCACGTTCTATCTCTATGTTTTGTTTCCTCTTGATGTAGCCCTAAGCAGTGACTGGCGAGAAACACTTTCATGGAAAGGGGTTGCCAAGCTTCCAAAAATTACGAATCTCCAGAAATCTCAGCAAATACTTTTTCACCCAAAATGGATGATACTTTGAGGTAATGATCAGTACACTAAGGCGACTTGGTTCCCAAAATTTCGTTCTTCTATGTTGAAGCATTCGTTTCCAGTAACAGTTTGAATTTTTAGGTTTCACTCTGTTTTCTCCTATATTGATAGATGTATTTGGAACTCTAAATCCAACACGGTTTGTGCTAGCTTCTTGAAACTTGACACAATAAAGTAGTTTCACGTTCTATCTCTATGTTTTGTTTCCTCTTGCTGTAGCCCTAAGCAGTGACTGGCGAGAAACACTTTCATGGAAAGGGGTTGCCAAGCTTCCAAAAATTACGAATCTCCAGAAATCTCAGCAAATACTTTTTCACCCAAACTGGATGATACTTTCAGGTAATGATCAGTACACTAAGGCGACTTGGTTCCCCACATTTCGTTCTTCTACGTTGAAGCGTTCGTTTCCAGTAACAGTTTGAATTTTTAGGTTTCACTCTGTTTTCTCCTATATTGATAGATGTATTTGGAACTCTAAATCCAACACGGTTTGTGCTAGCTTCTTGAAAATTGACACAGTACAGTAGTTTCACGTTCTATCTCTGTTTTGTTTCCTCTTGCTGTAGCCCTAAGCAGTGACTGGCGAGAAACACTTTCATGGAAAGGGGTTGCCAAGCTTCCAAAAATTACGAATCTCCAGAAATCTCAGCAAATACTTTTTCACCCAAACTGGATGATACTTTTTGGTAATGATCAGTACACTAAGGCGACTTGGTTCCCCACATTTCGTTCTTCTACGTTGAAGCGTTCGTTTCCAGTAACAGTTTGAATTTTTGGTTTCACTCTGTTTTCTCCTATATTGATAGATGTATTTGGAACTCTAAATCCAACACGGTTTGTGCTAGCTTCTTGAAACTTGACACAATAAAGTAGTTTCACGTTCTATCTCTATGTTTTGTTTCCTCTTGATGTAGCCCTAAGCAGTGACTGGCGAGAAACACTTTCATGGAAAGGGGTTGCCAAGCTTCCAAAAATTACGAATCTCCAGAAATCTCAGCAAATACTTTTTCACCCAAACTGGATGATACTTTCAGGTAATGATCAGTACACTAAGGCGACTTGGTTTCCCAAATTTCATTCTTCTATGTTGAAGCGTTCGTTTCCAGTAACAGTTTGAACTTTTAGGTTTCACTCTGTTTACTCCTATATTGATAGATGTATTTGGAACTCTAAATCCAACACGGTTTGTGCTAGCTTCTTGAAACTTGACACAGTACAGTAGTTTCACGTTCTATCTCTATGTTTTGTTTCCTCTTGATGTAGCCCTAAGCAGTGACTGGCGAGAAACACTTTCATGGAAAGGGGTTGCCAAGCTTCCAAAAATTACGAATCTCCAGAAATCTCAGCAAATACTTTTTCACCCAAAATGGATGATACTTTCAAGTAATGATCAGTACACTAAGGCGACTTGGTTCCCAAAATTTCGTTCTTCTATGTTGAAGCATTCGTTTCCAGTAACAGTTTGAATTTTTAGGTTTCACTCTGTTTTCTCCTATATTGATAGATGTATTTGGAACTCTAAATCCAACACGGTTTGTGCTAGCTTCTTGAAACTTGACACAATAAAGTAGTTTCACGTTCTATCTCTATGTTTTTTTTCCTCTTGATGTAGCCCTAAGCAGTGACTGGCGAGAAACACTTTCATGGAAAGGGGTTGCCAAGCTTCCAAAAATTACGAATCTCCAGAAATCTCAGCAAATATTTTTTCACCCTAACTGGATGATACTTTCAGGTAATGATCAGTACACTAAGGCGACTTGGTTTCCCACATTTCGTTCTTCTACGTTGAAGCGTTCGTTTCCAGTAACAGTTTGAATTTTTAGGTTTCACTCTGTTTACTCCTATATTGATAGATGTATTTGGAACTCTAAATCCAACACGGTTTGTGCTAGCTTCTTGAAACTTGACACAATAAATTAGTTTCACGTTCTGTCTCTATGTTTTGTTTTCTCTTGATGTAGCCCTAAGCAGTGACTGGCGAGAAACACTTTCATGGAAAGGGGTTGCCAAGCTTCCAAAAATTACGAATCTCCAGAAATTTCAGCAAATACTTTTTCACCCAAACTGGATGATACTTTCAGGTAATGATCAGTACACTAAGGCGACTTGGTTTCCCAAATTTCGTTCTTCTATGATGAAGCGTTCGTTTCCAGTATCAGTTTGAATTTTTAGGTTTCACGCTGTTTACTCCTATATTGATAGATGTATTTGGAACTCTAAATCCAACACGGTTTATGCTAGCTTCTTGAAACTTGACACAGTACAGTAGTTTCACGTTCTATCTCTATGTATTGTTTCCTCTTGCTATAGCCCTAAGCAGTGACTGGCGAGAAACACTTTCATGGAAAGGGGTTGCCAAGCTTCCAAAAATTACGAATCTCCAGAAATCTCAGCAAATACTTTTTCACCCAAACTTGATGATACTTTCAGGTAATGATCAGTACACTAAGGCGACTTGGTTTCCCAAATTTCGTTCTTCTATGTTGAAGCGTTCGTTTCCAGTAACAGTTTGAACTTTTAGGTTTCACTCTGTTTACTCCTATATTGATAGATGTATTTGGAACTCTAAATCCAACACGGTTTGTGCTAGCTTCTTGAAACTTGACACAGTACAGTAGTTTCACGTTCTATCTCTATGTTTTGTTTCCTCTTGATGTAGCCCTAAGCAGTGACTGGCGAGAAACACTTTCATGGATAGGGGTTGCCAAGCTTCCAAAAATTACGAATCTCCAGAAATCTCAGCAAATACTTTTTCACCCAAAATGGATGATACTTTCAGGTAATGATCAGTACACTAAGGCGACTTGGTTCCCCACATTTCGTTCTTCTACGTTGAAGCGTTCGTTTCCAGTAACAGTTTGAACTTTTAGGTTTCACTCTGTTTTCTCCTATATTGATAGATGTATTTGGAACTCTAAATCCAACACGGTTTGTGCTAGCTTCTTGAAACTTGACACAATAAAGTAGTTTCACGTTCTATCTCTATGTTTTGTTGCCTCTTGATGTAGCCCTAAGCAGTGACTGGCGAGAAACACTTTCATGGAAAGGGGTTGCCAAGCTTCCAAAAATTACGAATCTCCAGAAATCTCAGCAAATATTTTTTCACCCTAACTGGATTATACTTTCAGGTAATGATCAGTACACTAAGGCGACTTGGTTCCCCACATTTCGTTCTTCTACGTTGAAGCGTTCGTTTCCAGTAACAGTTTGAATTTTTAGGTTTCACTCTGTTTTCTCCTATATTGATAGATGTATTTGGAACTCTAAATCCAACACGGTTTGTGCTAGCTTCTTGAAACTTGACACAATAAATTAGTTTCACGTTCTGTCTCTATGTTTTGTTTTCTCTTGATGTAGCCCTAAGCAGTGACTGGCGAGAAACACTTTCATGGAAAGGGGTTGCCAAGCTTCCAAAAATTACGAATCTCCAGAAATCTCAGCAAATACTTTTTCACCCAAACTGGATGATACTTTCAGGTAATGATCAGTACACTAAGGCGACTTGGTTTCCCAAATTTCGTTCTTCTACGTTGAAGCGTTCGTTTCCAGTATCAGTTTGAGTTTTTAGGTTTCACGCTGTTTACTCCTATATTGATAGATGTATTTGGCACTCTAAATCCAACACGGTTTGTGCTAGCTTCTTGAAACTTGACACAGTACAGTAGTTTCACGTTCTATCTCTATGTTTTGTTTCCTCTTGATGTAGCCCTAAGCAGTGACTGGCGAGAAACACTTTCATGGAAAGGGGTTGCCAAGCTTCCAAAAATTACGAATCTCCAGAAATCTCAGCAAATACTTTTTCACCCAAACTGGATGATACTTTCAAGTAATGATCAGTACACTAAGGCGACTTGGTTCCCAAAATTTCGTTCTTCTATGATGAAGCATTCGTTTCCAGTAACAGTTTGAATTTTTAGGTTTCACTCTGTTTTCTCCTATATTGATAGATGTATTTGGAACTCTAAATCCAACACGGTTTATGCTAGCTTCTTGAAACTTGACACAGTACAGTAGTTTCACGTTCTATCTCTATGTATTGTTTCCTCTTGCTATAGCCCTAAGCAGTGACTGGCGAGAAACACTTTCATGGAAAGGGGTTGCCAAGCTTCCAAAAATTACGAATCTCCAGAAATCTCAGCAAATACTTTTTCACCCAAACTAGATGATACTTTCAGGTAATGATCAGTACACTAAGGCGACTTGGTTTCCCAAATTTCGTTTTTCTATGTTGAAGCGTTCGTTTCCAGTAACAGTTTGAATTTTTAGGTTTCACTCTGTTTTCTCCTATATTGATAGATGTATTTGGAACTCTAAATCCAACACGGTTTGTGCTAGCTTCTTGAAACTTGACACAATAAAGTAGTTTCACGTTCTATCTCTATGTTTTGTTTCCTCTTGATGTAGCCCTAAGCAGTGACTGGCGAGAAACACTTTCATGGAAAGGGGTTGCCAAGCTTCCAAAAATTACGAATCTCCAGAAATCTCAGCAAATACTTTTTCACCCAAACTGGATGATACTTTCAGGTAATGATCAGTACACTAAGGCGACTTGGTTTCCCAAATTTCGTTCTTCTATGTTGAAGCGTTCGTTTCCAGTAACAGTTTGAACTTTTAGGTTTCACTCTGTTTACTCCTATATTGATAGATGTATTTGGAACTCTAAATCCAACACGGTTTGTGCTAGCTTCTTGAAACTTGACACAGTACAGTAGTTTCACGTTCTATCTCTATGTTTTGTTTCCTCTTGATGTAGCCCTAAGCAGTGACTGGCGAGAAACACTTTCATGGAAAGGGGTTGCCAAGCTTCCAAAAATTACGAATCTCCAGAAATCTCAGCAAATCTTTTTCACCCAAACTTGATGATACTTTCAGGTAATGATCAGTACACTAAGGCGACTTGGTTTCCCAAATTTCGTTCTTCTATGTTGAAGCGTTCGTTTCCAGTAACAGTTTGAATTTTTAGGTTTCACTCTGTTTTCTCCTATATTGATAGATGTATTTGGAACACTAAATCCAACACGGTTTGTGCTAGCTTCTTGAAACTTTACACAATAAAGTAGTTTCACGTTCTATCTGTATGTTTTGTTTCCTCTTGATGTAGCCCCAAGCAGTGACTGGCGAGAAACACTTTCATGGAAAGGGGTTGCCAAGCTTCCAAAAATTACGAATCTCCAGAAATCTCAGCAAATACTTTTTCACCCAAACTGGATGATACTTTCAGGTAATGATCAGTACACTAAGGCGACTTGGTTTCCCAAATTTCGTTCTTCTATGTTGAAGCGTTCGTTTCCAGTAACAGTTTGAATTTTTAGGTTTCACTCTTTTTACTCCTATATTGATAGATGTATTTGGAACTCTAAATCCAACACGGTTTGTGCTAGCTTCTTGAAACTTGACACAATAAATTAGTTTCACGTTCTGTCTCTATGTTTTGTTTTCTCTTGATGTAGCCCTAAGCAGTGACTGGCGAGAAACACTTTCATGGAAAGGGGTTGCCAAGCTTCCAAAAATTACGAATCTCCAGAAATCTCAGCAAATACTTTTTCACCCAAACTAGATGATACTTTCAGGTAATGATCAGTACACTAAGGCGACTTGGTTTCCCAAATTTCGTTTTTCTATGTTGAAGCGTTCGTTTCCAGTAACAGTTTGAATTTTTAGGTTTCACTCTGTTTACTCCTATATTGATAGATGTATTTGGAACTCTAAATCCAACACGGTTTGTGCTAGCTTCTTGAAACTTGACACAATAAAGTAGTTTCACGTTCTATCTCTATGTTTTGTTTCCTCTTGATGTAGCCCTAAGCAGTGACTGGCGAGAAAAGATTTCATGGAAAGGGGTTGCCAAGCTTCCAAAAATTACGAATCTCCAGAAATCTCAGCAAATACTTTTTCACCCAAACTGGATGATACTTTCAGGTAATGATCAGTACACTAAGGCGACTTGGTTTCCCAAATTTCGTTCTTCTATGTTGAAGCGTTCGTTTCCAGTAACAGTTTGAACCTTTAGGTTTCACTCTGTTTACTCCTATATTGATAGATGTATTTGGAACTCTAAATCCAACACGGTTTGTGCTAGCTTCTTGAAACTTGACACAGTACAGTAGTTTCACGTTCTATCTCTATGTTTTGTTTCCTCTTGATGTATACCTAAGCAGTGACTGGCGAGAAACACTTTCATGGAAAGGGGTTGCCAAGCTTCCAAAAATTACGAATCTCCAGAAATCTCAGCAAATACTTTTTCACCCAAAATGGATGATACTTTCAGGTAATGATCAGTACACTAAGGCGACTTGGTTCCCCGCATGTCGTTCTGCTACGTTGAAGCGTTCGTTTCCAGTAACAGTTTGAATTTTTAGGTTTCACTCTGTTTTCTCCTATATTGATAGATGTATTTGGAACTCTAAATCCAACACGGTTTGTGCTAGCTTCTTGAAACTTGACACAATAAAGTAGTTTCACGTTCTATCTCTATGTTTTGTTTCCTCTTGCTGTAGCCCTAAGCAGTGACTGGCGAGAAACACTTTCATGGAAAGGGGTTGCCAAGCTTCCAAAAATTACGAATCTCCAGAAATCTCAGCAAATACTTTTTCACCCAAACTGGATGATACTTTCAGGTAATGATCAGTACACTAAGGCGACTTGGTTCCCCACATTTCGTTCTTCTACGTTGAAGCGTTCGTTTCCAGTAACAGTTTGAATTTTTAGGTATCACTCTGTTTTCTCCTATATTGATAGATGTATTTGGAACTCTAAATCCAACACGGTTTGTGCTAGCTTCTTGAAAGTTGACACAACAAAGTAGTTTCACGTTCTATCTCTATGTTTTGTTTCCTCTTGATGTAGCCCTAAGCAGTGACTGGCGAGAAACACTTTCATGGAAAGGGGTTGCCAAGCTTCCAAAAATTACGAATCTCCAAAAATCTCAGCAAATACTTTTTCACCCAAACTGGATGATACTTTCAGGTAATGATCAGTACACTAAGGCGACTTGGTTCCCCACATTTCGTTCTTCTACGTTGAAGCGTTCGTTTCCAGTAACAGTTTGAATTTTTAGGTTTCACTCTGTTTTCTCCTATATTGATAGATGTATTTGGAACTCTAAATCCAACACGGTTTGTGCTAGCTTCTTGAAACTTGACACAATAAAGTAGTTTCACGTTCTATCTCTATGTTTTGTTTCCTCTTGATGTAGCCCTAAGCAGTGACTGGCGAGAAACACTTTCATGGAAAGGGGTTGCCAAGCTTCCAAAAATTACGAATCTCCAGAAATCTCAGCAAATACTTTTTCACCCAAACTGGATGATACTTTCAGGTAATGATCAGTACACTAAGGCGACTTGGTTTCCCAAATTTCGTTCTTCTATGTTGAAGCGTTCGTTTCCAGTAACAGTTTGAATTTTTAGGTTTCACTCTTTTTACTCCTATATTGTTAGATGTATTTGGAACTCTAAATCCAACACGGTTTGTGCTAGCTTCTTGAAACTTGACACAGTACAGTAGTTTCACGTTCCGTCTCTATGTATTGTTTCCTCTTGATGTAGCCCTAAGCAGTGACTGGCGAGAAACACTTTCATGGAAACGGTTTGCCAAGCTTCCAAAAATTACGAATCTCCAGAAATCTCAGCCAATACTTTTTCACCCAAACTGGATGATACTTTCAGGTAATGATCAGTACACTAAGGCGACTTGGTTCCCAAAATTCGTTCTTCTATGTTGAAGCATTCGTTTCCAGTAACAGTTTGAATTTTTAGGTTTCACTCTGTTTTCTCCTATATTGATAGATGTATTTGGAACTCTAAATCCAACATGGTTTGTGCTAGCTTCTTGAAACTTTAAACAATAAAGTAGTTTCACGTTCTATCTCTATGTTTTGTTTCCTCTTGATGTAGCCCTAAGCAGTGACTGGCGAGAAAAAATTTCATGGAAAGGGGTTGCCAAGCTTCCAAAAATTACGAATCTCCAGAAATCTCAGCAAATACTTTTTCACCCAAACTGGATGATACTTTCAGGTAATGATCAGTACACTAAGGCGACTTGGTTTCCCAAATTTCGTTCTTCTATGTTGAAGCGTTCGTTTCCAGTAACAGTTTGAACCTTTAGGTTTCACTCTGTTTACTCCTATATTGATAGATGTATTTGGAACTCTAAATCCAACACGGTTTGTGCTAGCTTCTTGAAACTTGACACAGTACAGTAGTTTCAGGTTCTATCTCTATGTTTTGTTTCCTCTTGATGTAAACCTAAGCAGTGACTGGCGAGAAACACTTTCATGGAAAGGGGTTGCCAAGCTTCCAAAAATTACGAATCTCCAGAAATCTCAGCAAATACTTTTTCACCCAAAATGGATGATACTTTCAGGTAATGATCAGTACACTAAGGTGACTTGGTTCCCAAAATTTCGTTCTTCTATGTTGAAGCATTCGTTTCCAGTAACAGTTTGAATTTTTAGGTTTCACTCTGTTTTCTCCTATATTGATGGATGTATTTGGAACTCTAAATCCAACACGGTTTGTGCTAGCTTCTTGAAACTTGACACAATAAAGTAGTTTCACGTTCTATCTCTATGTTTTGTTTCCTCTTGCTGTAGCCCTAAGCAGTGACTGGCGAGAAACACTTTCATGGAAAGGGGTTGCCAAGCTTCCAAAAATTACGAATCTCCAGAAATCTCAGCAAATACTTTTTCACCCAAACTGGATGATACTTTCAGGTAATGATCAGTACACTAAGGCGACTTGGTTCCCAAATTTTCGTTCTTCTACGTTGAAGCATTCGTTTCCAGTAACAGTTTGAATTTTTAGGTTTCACTCTGTTTTCTCCTATATTGATAGATGTATTTGGAACTCTAAATCCAACACGGTTTGTGCTAGCTTCTTGAAACTTGACACAATAAAGTAGTTTCACGTTCTATCTCTATGTTTTGTTTCCTCTTGCTGTAGCCCTAAGCAGTGACTGGCGAGAAACACTTTCATGGAAAGGGGTTGCCAAACTTCCAAAAATTACGAATCTCCAGAAATCTCAGCAAATACTTTTTCACCCAAACTGGATGATACTTTCAGGTAATGATCAGTACACTAAGGCGACTTGGTTTCCCAAATTTCGTTCTTCTATGTTGAAGCGTTCGTTTCCAGTAACAGTTTGAATTTTTAGGTTTCACTCTTTTTACTCCTATATTGATAGATGTATTTGGAACTCTAAATCCAACACGGTTTGTGCTAGCTTCTTGAAACTTGACACAGTACAGTAGTTTCAGGTTCCGTCTCTATGTATTGTTTCCTCTTGATGTAGCCCTAAGCAGTGACTGGCGAGAAACACTTTCATGGAAAGGGGTTGCCAAGCTTCCAAAAATTACGAATCTCCAGAAATCTCAGCAAATACTTTTTCACCCAAAATGGATGATACTTTCATGTAATGATCAGTACACTAAGGCGACTTGGTTCCCAAAATTACGTTCTTCTATGTTGAAGCATTCGTTTCCAGTAACAGTTTGAATTTTTAGGTTTCACTCTGTTTTCTCCTATAGTGATAGATGTATTTGGAACTCTAAATCCAACACGGTTTGTGCTAGCTTCTTGAAACTTGACACAATAAAGTAGTTTCACGTTCTATCTCTATGTTTTCTTTCCTCTTGATGTAGCCCTAAGCAGTGACTGGCGAGAAACACTTTCATGGAAAGGGGTTGCCAAGCTTCCAAAAATTACGAATCTCCAGAAATCTCAGCAAATACTTTTTCACCCAAACTGGATGATACTTGCAGGTAATGATCAGTACACTAAGGCGACTTGGTTTCCCAAATTTCGTTCTTCTATGTTGAAGCGTTCGTTTCCAGTAACAGTTTGAACCTTTAGGTTTCACTCTGTTTACTCCTATATTGATAGATGTATTTGGAACTCTAAATCCAACACGGTTTGTGCTAGCTTCTTGAAACTTGACACAGTACAGTAGTTTCACGTTCTATCTCTATGTTTTGTTTCCTCTTGATGTAGCCCTAAGCAGTGACTGGCGAGAAACACTTTCATGGAAAGGGGTTGCCAAGCTTCCAAAAATTACGAATCTCCAGAAATCTCAGCAAATACTTTTTCACCCAAACTGGATGATACTTTCAGGTAATGATCAGTACACTAAGGCGACTTGGTTCCCAAAATTTCGTTCTTCTATGTTGAAGCATTGTTTCCAGTAACAGTTTGAATTTTTAGGTTTCACTCTGTTTTCTCCTATATTGATAGATGTATTTGGAACTCTAAATCCAACACGGTTTGTGCTAGCTTCTTGAAACTTGACACAATAAAGTAGTTTCACGTTCTATCTCTATGTTTTGTTTCCTCTTGCTGTAGCCCTAAGCAGTGACTGGCGAGAAACACTTTCATGGAAAGGGGTTGCCAAGCTTCCAAAAATTACGAATCTCCAGAAATCTCAGCAAATACTTTTTCACCCAAACTGGATGATACTTTCAGGTAATGATCAGTACACTAAGGCGACTTGGTTCCCAAAATTTCGTTCTTCTATGTTGAAGCATTCGTTTCCAGTAACAGTTTGAATTTTTAGGTTTCACTCTGTTTTCTCCTATATTGATAGATGTATTTGGAACTCTAAATCCAACACGGTTTGTGCTAGCTTCTTGAAACTTGAAACAATAAAGTAGTTTCACGTTCTATCTCTATGTTTTGTTTCCTCTTGCTGTAGCCCTAAGCAGTGACTGGCGAGAAACACTTTCATGGAAAGGGGTTGCCAAGCTTCCAAAAATTACGAATCTCCAGAAATCTCAGCAAATACTTTTTCACCCAAACTGGATGATACTTTCAGGTAATGATCAGTACACTAAGGCGACTTGGTTCCCCACATTTCGTTCTTCTACGTTGAAGCGTTCGTTTCCAGTAACAGTTTGAATTTTTAGGTTTCACTCTGTTTTCTCCTATATTGATAGATGTATTTGGAACTCTAAATCCAACACGGTTTGTGCTAGCTTCTTGAAACTTGACACAATAAATTAGTTTCACGTTCTATCTCTATGTTTTGTTTCCTCTTGATGTAGCCCTAAGCAGTGACTGGCGAGAAACACTTTCATGGAAAGGGGTTGCCAAGCTTCCAAAAATTACGAATCTCCAGAAATCTCAGCAAATACTTTTTCACCCAAACTGGATGATACTTTCAGGTAATGATCAGTACACTAAGGCGACTTGGTTTCCCAAATTTCGTTCTTCTATGTTGAAGCGTTCGTTTCCAGTAACAGTTTGAATTTTTAGGTTTCACTCTGTTTTCTCCTATATTGATAGATGTATTTGGAACTCTAAATCCAACACGGTTTGTGCTAGCTTCTTGAAACTTGACACAATAAAGTAGTTTCACGTTCTATCTGTATGTTTTGTTTCCTCTTGCTGTAGCCCTAAGCAGTGACTGGCGAGAAACACTTTCATGGAAAGGGGTTGCCAAGCTTCCAAAAATTACGAATCTCCAGAAATCTCAGCAAATACTTTTTCACCCAAACTGGATGATACTTTCAGGTAATGATCAGGACACTAAGGCGACTTGGTTTCCCAAATTTCGTTCTTCTATGTTGAAGCGTTTGTTTCCAGTAACAGTTTGAACTTTTAGGTTTCACTCTGTTTACTCCTATATTGATAGATGTATTTGGAACTCTAAATCCAACACGGTTTGTGCTAGCTTCTTGAAACTTGACACAGTACAGTAGTTTCACGTTCTATCTCTATGTTTTGTTTCCTCTTGATGTAGCCCTAAGCAGTGACTGGCGAGAAACACTTTCATGGAAAGGGGTTGCCAAGCTTCCAAAAATTACGAATCTCCAGAAATCTCAGCAAATACTTTTTCACCCAAAATGGATGATACTTTGAGGTAATGATCAGTACACTAAGGCGACTTGGTTCCCAAAATTTCGTTCTTCTATGTTGAAGCATTCGTTTCCAGTAACAGTTTGAATTTTTAGGTTTCACTCTGTTTTCTCCTATATTGATAGATGTATTTGGAACTCTAAATCCAACACGGTTTGTGCTAGCTTCTTGAAACTTGACACAATAAAGTAGTTTCACGTTCTATCTCTATGTTTTGTTTCCTCTTGCTGTAGCCCTAAGCAGTGACTGGCGAGAAACACTTTCATGGAAAGGGGTTGCCAAGCTTCCAAAAATTACGAATCTCCAGAAATCTCAGCAAATACTTTTTCACCCAAACTGGATGATACTTTCAGGTAATGATCAGTACACTAAGGCGACTTGGTTCCCCACATTTCGTTCTTCTACGTTGAAGCGTTCGTTTCCAGTAACAGTTTGAATTTTTAGGTTTCACTCTGTTTTCTCCTATATTGATAGATGTATTTGGAACTCTAAATCCAACACGGTTTGTGCTAGCTTCTTGAAACTTGACACAATAAAGTAGTTTCACGTTCTATCTGTATGTTTTGTTTCCTCTTGATGTAGCCCTAAGCAGTGACTGGCGAGAAACACTTTCATGGAAAGGGGTTGCCAAGCTTCCAAAAATTACGAATCTCCAGAAATCTCAGCAAATACTTTTTCACCCAAACTGGATGATACTTTCAGGTAATGATCAGTACACTAAGGCGACTTGGTTTCCCAAATTTCGTTCTTCTATGTTGAAGCGTTCGTTTCCAGTAACAGTTTGAATTTTTAGGTTTCACTCTTTTTACTCCTATATTGATAGATGTATTTGGAACTCTAAATCCAACACGGTTTGTGCTAGCTTCTTGAAAATTGACACAGTACAGTAGTTTCACGTTCTATCTCTGTTTTGTTTCCTCTTGCTGTAGCCCTAAGCAGTGACTGGCGAGAAACACTTTCATGGAAAGGGGTTGCCAAGCTTCCAAAAATTACGAATCTCCAGAAATCTCAGCAAATACTTTTTCACCCAAACTGGATGATACTTTTTGGTAATGATCAGTACACGAAGGCGACTTGGTTCCCCACATTTCGTTCTTCTACGTTGAAGCGTTCGTTTCCAGTAACAGTTTGAATTTTTGGTTTCACTCTGTTTTCTCCTATATTGATAGATGTATTTGGAACTCTAAATCCAACACGGTTTGTGCTAGCTTCTTGAAACTTGACACAATAAAGTAGTTTCACGTTCTATCTCTATGTTTTGTTTCCTCTTGATGTAGCCCTAAGCAGTGACTGGCGAGAAACACTTTCATGGAAAGGGGTTGCCAAGCTTCCAAAAATTACGAATCTCCAGAAATCTCAGCAAATACTTTTTCACCCAAACTGGATGATACTTTCAGGTAATGATCAGTACACTAAGGTGACTTGGTTTCCCAAATTTCGTTCTTCTATGTTGAAGGGTTCGTTTCCAGTAACAGTTTGAACTTTTAGGTTTCACTCTGTTTACTCCTATATTGATAGATGTATTTGGAACTCTAAATCCAACACGGTTTGTGCTAGCTTCTTGAAACTTGACACAGTACAGTAGTTTCACGTTCTATCTCTATGTTTTGTTTCCTCTTGATGTAGCCCTAAGCAGTGACTGGCGAGAAACACTTTCATGGAAAGGGGTTGCCAAGCTTCCAAAAATTACGAATCTCCAGAAATCTCAGCAAATACTTTTTCACCCAAAATGGATGATACTTTCAAGTAATGATCAGTACACTAAGCCGACTTGTTCCCAAAATTTCGTTCTTCTATGTTGAAGCATTCGTTTCCAGTAACAGTTTGAATTTTTAGGTTTCACTCTGTTTTCTCCTATATTGATAGATGTATTTGGAACTCTAAATCCAACACGGTTTGTGCTAGCTTCTTGAAACTTGACACAATAAAGTAGTTTCACGTTCTATCTCTATGTTTTTTTTCCTCTTGATGTAGCCCTAAGCAGTGACTGGCGAGAAACACTTTCATGGAAAGGGGTTGCCAAGCTTCCAAAAATTACGAATCTCCAGAAATCTCAGCAAATATTTTTTCACCCTAACTGGATGATACTTTCAGGTAATGATCAGTACACTAAGGCGACTTGGTTCCCCACATTTCGTTCTTCTACGTTGAAGCGTTCGTTTCCAGTAACAGTTTGAATTTTTAGGTTTCACTCTGTTTACTCCTATATTGATAGATGTATTTGGAACTCTAAATCCAACACGGTTTGTGCTAGCTTCTTGAAACTTGACACAATAAATTAGTTTCACGTTCTGTCTCTATGTTTTCTTTTCTCTTGATGTAGCCCTAAGCAGTGACTGGCGAGAAACACTTTCATGGAAAGGGGTTGCCAAGCTTCCAAAAATTACGAATCTCCAGAAATTTCAGCAAATACTTTTTCACCCAAACTGGATGATACTTTCAGGAAATGATCAGTACACTAAGGCGACTTGGTTTCCCAAATTTCGTTCTTCTATGATGAAGCGTTCGTTTCCAGTATCAGTTTGAATTTTTAGGTTTCACGCTGTTTACTCCTATATTGATAGATGTATTTGGAACTCTAAATCCAACACGGTTTATGCTAGCTTCTTGAAACTTGACACAGTACAGTAGTTTCACGTTCTATCTCTATGTATTGTTTCCTCTTGCTATAGCCCTAAGCAGTGACTGGCGAGAAACACTTTCATGGAAAGGGGTTGCCAAGCTTCCAAAAATTACGAATCTCCAGAAATCTCAGCAAATACTTTTTCACCCAAACTAGATGTTACTTTCAGGTAATGATCAGTACACTAAGGCGACTTGGTTTCCCAAATTTCGTTTTTCTATGTTGAAGCGTTCGTTTCCAGTAACAGTTTGAATTTTTAGGTTTCACTCTGTTTTCTCCTATATTGATAGATGTATTTGGAACTCTAAATCCAACACAGTTTGTGCTAGCTTCTTGAAACTTGACACAATAAAGTAGTTTCACGTTCTATCTCTATGTTTGGTTTCCTCTTGATGTAGCCCTAAGCAGTGACTGGCGAGAAACACTTTCATGGAAAGGGGTTGCCAAGCTTCCAAAAATTACGAATCTCCAGAAATCTCAGCAAATACTTTTTCACCCAAACTTGATGATACTTTCAGGTAATGATCAGTACACTAAGGCGACTTGGTTTCCCAAATTTCGTTCTTCTATGTTGAAGCGTTCGTTTCCAGTAACAGTTTGAACTTTTAGGTTTCACTCTGTTTACTCCTATATTGATAGATGTATTTGGAACTCTAAATCCAACACGGTTTGTGCTAGCTTCTTGAAACTTGACACAGTACAGTAGTTTCACGTTCTATCTCTATGTTTTGTTTCCTCTTGATGTAGCCCTAAGCAGTGACTGGCGAGAAACACTTTCATGGATAGGGGTTGCCAAGCTTCCAAAAATTACGAATCTCCAGAAATCTCAGCAAATACTTTTTCACCCAAAATGGATGATACTTTCAGGTAATGATCAGTACACTAAGGCGACTTGGTTTCCCAAATTTCGTTCTTCTATGATGAAGCGTTCGTTTCCAGTATCAGTTTGAATTTTTAGGTTTCACGCTGTTTACTCCTATATTGATAGATGTATTTGGAACTCTAAATCCAACACGGTTTATGCTAGCTTCTTGAAACTTGACACAGTACAGTAGTTTCACGTTCTATCTCTATGTATTGTTTCCTCTTGCTATAGCCCTAAGCAGTGACTGGCGAGAAACACTTTCATGGAAAGGGGTTGCCAAGCTTCCAAAAATTACGAATCTCCAGAAATCTCAGCAAATACTTTTTCACCCAAACTAGATGATACTTTCAGGTAATGATCAGTACACTAAGGCGACTTGGTTTCCCAAATTTCGTTTTTCTATGTTGAAGCGTTCGTTTCCAGTAACAGTTTGAATTTTTAGGTTTCACTCTGTTTTCTCCTATATTGATAGATGTATTTGGAACTCTAAATCCAACACAGTTTGTGCTAGCTTCTTGAAACTTGACACAATAAAGTAGTTTCACGTTCTATCTCTATGTTTGGTTTCCTCTTGATGTAGCCCTAAGCAGTGACTGGCGAGAAACACTTTCATGGAAAGGGGTTGCCAAGCTTCCAAAAATTACGAATCTCCAGAAATCTCAGCAAATACTTTTTCACCCAAACTTGATGATACTTTCAGGTAATGATCAGTACACTAAGGCGACTTGGTTTCCCAAATTTCGTTCTTCTATGTTGAAGCGTTCGTTTCCAGTAACAGTTTGAACTTTTAGGTTTCACTCTGTTTACTCCTATATTGATAGATGTATTTGGAACTCTAAATCCAACACGGTTTGTGCTAGCTTCTTGAAACTTGACACAGTACAGTAGTTTCACGTTCTATCTCTATGTTTTGTTTCCTCTTGATGTAGCCCTAAGCAGTGACTGGCGAGAAACACTTTCATGGAAAGGGGTTGCCGAGCTTCCAAAAATTACGAATCTCCAGAAATCTCAGCAAATACTTTTTCACCCAAAATGGATGATACTTTCAGGTAATGATCAGTACACTAAGGCGACTTGGTTCCCCACATTTCGTTCTTCTACGTTGAAGCGTTCGTTTCCAGTAACAGTTTGAACTTTTAGGTTTCACTCTGTTTTCTCCTATATTGATAGATGTATTTGGAACTCTAAATCCAACACGGTTTGTGCTAGCTTCTTGAAACTTGACACAATAAAGTAGTTTCACGTTCTATCTCTATGTTTTGTTGCCTCTTGATGTAGCCCTAAGCAGTGACTGGCGAGAAACACTTTCATGGAAAGGGGTTGCCAAGCTTCCAAAAATTACGAATCTCCAGAAATCTCAGCAAATATTTTTTCACCCTAACTGGATGATACTTTCAGGTAATGATCAGTACACTAAGGCGACTTGGTTCCCCACATTTCGTTCTTCTACGTTGAAGCGTTCGTTTCCAGTAACAGTTTGAATTTTTAGGTTTCACTCTGTTTTCTCCTATATTGATAGATGTATTTGGAACTCTAAATCCAACACGGTTTGTGCTAGCTTCTTGAAACTTGACACAATAAATTAGTTTCACGTTCTGTCTCTATGTTTTGTTTTCTCTTGATGTAGCCCTAAGCAGTGACTGGCGAGAAACACTTTCATGGAAAGGGGTTGCCAAGCTTCCAAAAATTACGAATCTCCAGAAATCTCAGCAAATACTTTTTCACCCAAACTGGATGATACTTTCAGGTAATGATCAGTACACTAAGGCGACTTGGTTTCCCAAATTTCGTTCTTCTATGTTGAAGCGTTCGTTTCCAGTAACAGTTTGAATTTTTAGGTTTCACTCTGTTTACTCCTATATTGATAGATGTATTTGGAACTCTAAATACAACACGGTTTATGCTAGCTTCTTGAAACTTGACACAGTACAGTAGATTCACGTTCTATCTCTATGTATTGTTTCCTCTTGATGTAGCCCTAAGCAGTGACTGGCGAGAAACACTTTCATGGAAAGGGGTTGCCAAGCTTCCAAAAATTACGAATCTCCATAAATCTCAGCAAATACTTTTTCACCCAAACTGGATGATACTTTCAGGTAATGATCAGTACACTAAGGCGACTTGGTTTCCCAAATTTCGTTCTTCTATGTTGAAGCGTTCGTTTCCATTAACAGTTTGAATTTTTAGGTTTCACGCTGTTTACTCCTATATTGATAGATGTATTTGGAACTCTAAATCCAACACGGTTTATGCTAGCTTCTTGAAACTTGACACAGTACAGTAGTTTCAGGTTCTATCTCTATGTATTGTTTCCTCTTGCTGTAGCCCTAAGCAGTGACTGGCGAGAAACACTTTCATGGAAAGGGGTTGCCATGCTTCCAAAAATTACGAATCTCCAGAAATCTCAGCAAATACTTTTTCACCCAAACTTGATGATACTTTCAGGTAATGATCAGTACACTAAGGCGACTTGGTTTCCCAAATTTCGTTCTTCTATGTTGAAGCGTTCGTTTCCAGTAACAGTTTGAATTTTTAGGTTTCACTCTGTTTACTCCTATATTGATAGATGTATTTGGAACTCTAAATCCAACACGGTTTATGCTAGCTTCTTGAAACTTGACACAGTACAGTAGTTTCACGTTCTATCTCTATGTATTGTTTCCTCTTGATGTAGCCCTAAGCAGTGACTGGCGAGAAACACTTTCATGGAAAGGGGTTGCCAGGCTTCCAAAAATTACGAATCTCCAGAAATCTCAGCAAATACTTTTTCACCCAAACTAGATGATACTTTCAGGTAATGATCAGTACACTAAGCCCACTTGCTTCACCAAATTTCGTTCTTCTACGTTGAAGCGTTCGTTTCCAGTAACAGTTTGAATTTTTAGGTTTCACTCTGTTTTCTCCTATATTGATAGATGTATTTGGAACTCTAAATCCAACACGGTTTGTGCTGGCTTCTTGAAACTTGACACAATAAAGTAGTTTCACGTTCTATCGCTATGTTTTGTTTCCTCTTGCTGTAGCCCAAAGCAGTGACTGGCGAGAAACACTTTCATGGAAAGGGGTTGCCAAGCTTCCAAAAATTACGAATCTCCAGAAATCTCAGCCAATATTTTTTCACCCAAACTGGATGATACTTTCAGGTAATGATCAGTACACTAAGGCGACTTGGTTTCCCAAATTTCGTTCTTCTATGTTGAAGCGTTCGTTTCCAGTAACAGTTTGAATTTTTAGGTTTCACGCTGTTTACTCCTATATTGATAGACGTATTTGGAACTCTAAATCCAACACGGTTTGTGCTAGCTTCTTGAAACTTGACACAGTACAGTAGTTTCACGTTCTATCTCTATGTTTTGTTTCCTCTTGCTGTAGCCCTAAGCAGTGACTGGCGAGAAACACTTTCATGGAAAGGGGTTGCCAAGCTTCCAAAAATTACGAATCTCCAGAAATCTCAGCAAATATTTTTTCACCCAAACTGGATGATACTTTCAGGTAATGATCAGTACACTAAGGCGACTTGATTCCCCACATTTCGTTCTTCTATGTTGAAGCGTTCGTTTCCAGTAACAGTTTGAATTTTTAGGTTTCACTCTGTTTTCTCCTATATTGATAGATGTATTTGGAACTCTAAATCCAACACGGTTTGTGCTAGCTTCTTGAAACTTGACACAATAAAGTAGTTTCACGTTCTATCTCTATGTTTTGTTTCCTCTTGATGTAGCCTTAAGCAGTTACTGGCGAGAAACACTTTCATGGAAAGGGGTTGCCAAGCTTCCAAAAATTACGAATCTCCAGAAATCTCAGCAAATACTTTTTCACCCAAACTGGATGATACTTTCAGGTAATGATCAGTACACTAAGGCGACTTGGTTTCCCAAATTTCGTTCTTCTACGTTGAAGCGTTCGTTTCCAGTAACAGTTTGAATTTTTAGGTTTCACTCTGTTTACTCCTATATTGATAGATGTATTTGGAACTCTAAATCCAACACGGTTTGTGCTAGCTTCTTGAAACTTGACACAGTACAGTAGTTTCACGTTCTATCTCTATGTTTTGTTTCCTCTTGATGTAGCCCTAAGCAGTGACTGGCGAGAAACACTTTCATGGAAAGGGGTTGCCAAGCTTCCAAAAATTATGAATCTCCAGAAATCTCAGCAAATATTTTTTCACCCAAACTGGATGATACTTTCAGGTAATGATCAATACACTAAGGCAACTTGGTTCCCCACATTTCGTTCTTCTACGTTGAAGCGTTCGTTTCCAGTAACAGTTTGAATTTTTAGGTTTCACTCTGTTTTCTCCTATATTGATAGATGTATTTGGAACTCTAAATCCAACACGGTTTGTGCTAGCTTCTTGAAACTTGACACAATAAAGTAGTTTCACGTTCTATCACTATGTTTTGTTTCCTCTTGATGTAGCACTAAGCAGTGACTGGCGAGAAACACTTTCATGGAAAGGGGTTGCCAAGCTTCCAAAAATTACGAATCTTCAGAAATCTCAGCAAATACTTTTTCACCCAAACTGGATGATACTTTCAGGTAATGATCAGTACACTATGGCGACTTGGTTTCCCAAATTTCGTTCTTCTATGTTGAAGCGTTCGTTTCCAGCAACAGTTTGAATTTTTAGGTTTCACTCTGTTTACTCCTATATTGATAGATGTATTTGGAACTCTAAATCCAACACGGTTTGTGCTAGCTTCTTGAAACTTGACACAATGAATTAGTTTCAAGTTCTATCTCTATGTTTTGTTTCCTCTTGATGTAGCCCTAAGCAGTGACTGGCGAGAAACACTTTCATGGAAAGGGGTTGCCAAGCTTCCAAAAATTACGAATCTCCAGAAATCTCAGCAAATATTTTTTCACCCAAACTGGATGATACTTTCAGGTAATGATCAGTACACTAAGGCGACTTGGTTCCCCAAATTTAGTTCTTCCATGTTGAAGCATTCGTTTCCAGTAACAGCTTGAATTTTTAGGTTTCACTCTGTATACTCCTATATTGATAGATGTATTTGGAACTCTAAATCTAACACGGTTTGTGCTAGCTTCTTGAAACTTGACACAATAAATTAGTTTCACGTTCTATCTCTATGTTTTGTTTCCTCTTGATGTAGCCCTAAGCAGTGACGGTCGAGTAACACTTTCATGGAAAGGGGTTGCCAAGCTTCCAAAAATTACGAATCTCCAGAAATCTCATCCAATATTTTTTCACCCAAACTGGATGATACTTTCAGGTAATGATCAGTACACTATGGCGACTTGGTTTCCCAAATTTCGTTCTTCTATGTTGAAGCGTTCGTTTCCAGTATCAGTTTGAATTTTTAGGTTTCACGCTGTTTACTCCTATATTGATAGATGTATTTGGAACTCTAAATCCAACACGGTTTGTGCTAGCTTCTTGAAACTTGACACAATGAATTAGTTTCAAGTTATATCTCTATGTTTTGTTTCCTCTTGATGTAGCCCTAAGCAGTGACTGGCGAGAAACACTTTCATGGAAAGGGGTTGCCAAGCTTCCAAAAATTACGAATCTCCAGAAATCTCAGCAAATATTTTTTCACCCAAACTGGATGATACTTTCAGGTAATGATCAGTACACTAAGGCGACTTGGTTCCCAAAATTTAGTTCTTCCATGTTGAAGCATTCGTTTCCAGTAACAGCTTGAATTTTTAGGTTTCACTCTGTATACTCCTATATTGATAGATGTATTTGGAACTCTAAATCCAACACGGTTTATGCTAGCTTCTTGAAACTTGACACAGTACAGTAGTTTCACGTTCTATCTCTATGTATTGTTTCCTCTTGATGTAGCCCTCAGCAGTGCCTGTCGAGAAACACTTTCATGGAAAGGGGTTGCCAAGCTTCCAAAAATTACGAATCTCCAGAAATCTCAGCAAATACTTTTTCACCCAAACTGGATGATACTTTCAGGTAATGATCAGTACACTAAGGCGACTTTGTTTCCCAAATTTCGTTCTTTTATGTTGAAGCGTTCGTTTCCAGTAACAGTTTGAATTTTTAGGTTTCACTCTGTTTACTCCTATATTGATAGATGTATTTGGAACTCTAAATCCAACACGGTTTATGCTAGCTTCTTGAAACTTGACACAGTACAGTAGTTTCACGTTCTGTCTCTATCTATTGTTTCCTCTTGATGTAGCCCTAAGCAGTGACTGGCGAGAAACACTTTCATGGAAAGGGGTTGCCAAGCTTCCAAAAATTACGAATCTCCAGAAATCTCAGCAAATACTTTTTCACCCAAACTGGATGATACTTTCAGGTAATGATCAGTACACTAAGGCAACTTGGTTCCCAAAATTTCGTTCTTCTATGTTGAAGCATTCGTTTCCAATAACAGTTTGAATTTTTAGGTTTCACTCTGTTTTCTCCTATATTGATAGATGTATTTGGAACTCTAAATCCAACACGGTTTGTGCTGGCTTCTTGAAACTTGACACAATAAAGTAGTTTCACGTTCTATCTCTATGTTTTGTTTCTTCTTGATGTAGCCCTAAGCAGTGACTGGCGAGAAACACTTTCATGGAAAGGGGTTGCCAAGCTTCCAAAAATTACGAATCTCCAGAAATCTCAGCAAATACTTTTTCACCCAAACTGGATGATACTTTCAGGTAATGATCAGTACACTAAGGCGACTTGGTTTCCCAAATTTCGTTCTTCTATGTTGAAGCGTTCGTTTCCAGTAACAGTTTGAATTTTTAGGTTTCACTCTGTTTTCTCCTATATTGATAGATGTATTTGGAACTCTAAATCCAACACGGTTTGTGCTAGCTTCTTGAAACTTGACACAATAAAGTAGTTTCACGTTCTATCTCTATGTTTTGTTTCCTTTTGCTGTAGCCCTAAGCAGTGACTGGCGAGAAACACTTTCATGGAAAGGGGTTGCCAAGCTTCCAAAAATTACGAATCTCCAGAAATCTCAGCAAATACTTTTTCACCCAAACTGGATGATACTTTCAGGTAATGATCAGTACACTAAGGCGACTTGGTTTCCCAAATTTCGTTCTTCTATGTTGAAGCGTTCGTTTCCAGTAACAGTTTGAATTTTTAGGTTTCACTCTGTTTACTCCTATATTGATAGATGTATTTGGAACTCTAAATACAACACGGTTTATGCTAGCTTCTTGAAACTTGACACAGTACAGTAGATTCACGTTCTATCTCTATGTATTGTTTCCTCTTGATGTAGCCCTAAGCAGTGACTGGCGAGAAACACTTTCATGGAAAGGGGTTGCCAAGCTTCCAAAAATTACGAATCTCCATAAATCTCAGCAAATACTTTTTCACCCAAACTGGATGATACTTTCAGGTAATGATCAGTACACTAAGGCGACTTGGTTTCCCAAATTTCGTTCTTCTATGTTGAAGCGTTCGTTTCCATTAACAGTTTGAATTTTTAGGTTTCACGCTGTTTACTCCTATATTGATAGATGTATTTGGAACTCTAAATCCAACACGGTTTATGCTAGCTTCTTGAAACTTGACACAGTACAGTAGTTTCAGGTTCTATCTCTATGTATTGTTTCCTCTTGCTGTAGCCCTAAGCAGTGACTGGCGAGAAACACTTTCATGGAAAGGGGTTGCCAAGCTTCCAAAAATTACGAATCTCCAGAAATCTCAGCAAATACTTTTTCACCCAAACTTGATGATACTTTCAGGTAATGATCAGTACACTAAGGCGACTTGGTTTCCCAAATTTCGTTCTTCTATGTTGAAGCGTTCGTTTCCAGTAACAGTTTGAATTTTTAGGTTTCACTCTGTTTACTCCTATATTGATAGATGTATTTGGAACTCTAAATCCAACACGGTTTATGCTAGCTTCTTGAAACTTGACACAGTACAGTAGTTTCACGTTCTATCTCTATGTATTGTTTCCTCTTGATGTAGCCCTAAGCAGTGACTGGCGAGAAACACTTTCATGGAAAGGGGTTGCCAGGCTTCCAAAAATTACGAATCTCCAGAAATCTCAGCAAATACTTTTTCACCCAAACTAGATGATACTTTCAGGTAATGATCAGTACACTAAGCCCACTTGCTTCACCAAATTTCGTTCTTCTACGTTGAAGCGTTCGTTTCCAGTAACAGTTTGAATTTTTAGGTTTCACTCTGTTTTCTCCTATATTGATAGATGTATTTGGAACTCTAAATCCAACACGGTTTGTGCTGGCTTCTTGAAACTTGACACAATAAAGTAGTTTCACGTTCTATCGCTATGTTTTGTTTCCTCTTGCTGTAGCCCAAAGCAGTGACTGGCGAGAAACACTTTCATGGAAAGGGGTTGCCAAGCTTCCAAAAATTACGAATCTCCAGAAATCTCAGCCAATATTTTTTCACCCAAACTGGATGATACTTTCAGGTAATGATCAGTACACTAAGGCGACTTGGTTTCCCAAATTTCGTTCTTCTATGTTGAAGCGTTCGATTCCAGTAACAGTTTGAATTTTTAGGTTTCACGCTGTTTACTCCTATATTGATAGACGTATTTGGAACTCTAAATCCAACACGGTTTGTGCTAGCTTCTTGAAACTTGACACAGTACAGTAGTTTCACGTTCTATCTCTATGTTTTGTTTCCTCTTGCTGTAGCCCTAAGCAGTGACTGGCGAGAAACACTTTCATGGAAAGGGGTTGCCAAGCTTCCAAAAATTACGAATCTCCAGAAATCTCAGCAAATATTTTTTCACCCAAACTGGATGATACTTTCAGGTAATGATCAGTACACTAAGGCGACTTGATTCCCCACATTTCGTTCTTCTATGTTGAAGCGTTCGTTTCCAGTAACAGTTTGAATTTTTAGGTTTCACTCTGTTTTCTCCTATATTGATAGATGTATTTGGAACTCTAAATCCAACACGGTTTGTGCTAGCTTCTTGAAACTTGACACAATAAAGTAGTTTCACGTTCTATCTCTATGTTTTGTTTCCTCTTGATGTAGCCTTAAGCAGTTACTGGCGAGAAACACTTTCATGGAAAGGGGTTGCCAAGCTTCCAAAAATTACGAATCTCCAGAAATCTCAGCAAATACTTTTTCACCCAAACTGGATGATACTTTCAGGTAATGATCAGTACACTAAGGCGACTTGGTTTCCCAAATTTCGTTCTTCTACGTTGAAGCGTTCGTTTCCAGTAACAGTTTGAATTTTTAGGTTTCACTCTGTTTACTCCTATATTGATAGATGTATTTGGAACTCTAAATCCAACACGGTTTGTGCTAGCTTCTTGAAACTTGACACAGTACAGTAGTTTCACGTTCTATCTCTATGTTTTGTTTCCTCTTGATGTAGCCCTAAGCAGTGACTGGCGAGAAACACTTTCATGGAAAGGGGTTGCCAAGCTTCCAAAAATTACGAATCTCCAGAAATCTCAGCAAATATTTTTTCACCCAAACTGGATGATACTTTCAGGTAATGATCAATACACTAAGGCAACTTGGTTCCCCACATTTCGTTCTTCTACGTTGAAGCGTTCGTTTCCAGTAACAGTTTGAATTTTTAGGTTTCACTCTGTTTTCTCCTATATTGATAGATGTATTTGGAACTCTAAATCCAACACGGTTTGTGCTAGCTTCTTGAAACTTGACACAATAAAGTAGTTTCACGTTCTATCACTATGTTTTGTTTCCTCTTGATGTAGCACTAAGCAGTGACTGGCGAGAAACACTTTCATGGAAAGGGGTTGCCAAGCTTCCAAAAATTACGAATCTCCAGAAATCTCAGCAAATATTTTTTCACCCAAACTGGATGATACTTTCAGGTAATGATCAGTACACTAAGGCGACTTGGTTCCCCAAATTTAGTTCTTCCATGTTGAAGCATTCGTTTCCAGTAACAGCTTGAATTTTTAGGTTTCACTCTGTATACTCCTATATTGATAGATGTATTTGGAACTCTAAATCTAACACGGTTTGTGCTAGCTTCTTGAAACTTGACACAATAAATTAGTTTCACGTTCTATCTCTATGTTTTGTTTCCTCTTGATGTAGCCCTAAGCAGTGACGGTCGAGTAACACTTTCATGGAAAGGGGTTGCCAAGCTTCCAAAAATTACGAATCTCCAGAAATCTCATCCAATATTTTTTCACCCAAACTGGATGATACTTTCAGGTAATGATCAGTACACTATGGCGACTTGGTTTCCCAAATTTCGTTCTTCTATGTTGAAGCGTTCGTTTCCAGTATCAGTTTGAATTTTTAGGTTTCACGCTGTTTACTCCTATATTGATAGATGTATTTGGAACTCTAAATCCAACACGGTTTGTGCTAGCTTCTTGAAACTTGACACAATGAATTAGTTTCAAGTTATATCTCTATGTTTTGTTTCCTCTTGATGTAGCCCTAAGCAGTGACTGGCGAGAAACACTTTCATGGAAAGGGGTTGCCAAGCTTCCAAAAATTACGAATCTCCAGAAATCTCAGCAAATATTTTTTCACCCAAACTGGATGATACTTTCAGGTAATGATCAGTACACTAAGGCGACTTGGTTCCCCAAATTTAGTTCTTCCATGTTGAAGCATTCGTTTCCAGTAACAGCTTGAATTTTTAGGTTTCACTCTGTATACTCCTATATTGATAGATGTATTTGGAACTCTAAATCCAACACGGTTTATGCTAGCTTCTTGAAACTTGACACAGTACAGTAGTTTCACGTTCTATCTCTATGTATTGTTTCCTCTTGATGTAGCCCTAAGCAGTGACTGGCGAGAAACACTTTCATGGAAAAGGGTTGCCAAGCTTCCAAAAATTACGAATCTCCAGAAATCTCAGCAAATACTTTTTCACCCAAAGTGGATGATACTTTCAGGTAATGATCAGTACACTAAGGCGACTTTGTTTCCCAAATTTCGTTCTTTTATGTTGAAGCGTTCGTTTCCAGTAACAGTTTGAATTTTTAGGTTTCACTCTGTTTACTCCTATATTGATAGATGTATTTGGAACTCTAAATCCAACACGGTTTATGCTAGCTTCTTGAAACTTGACACAGTACAGTAGTTTCACGTTCTGTCTCTATCTATTGTTTCCTCTTGATGTAGCCCTAAGCAGTGACTGGCGAGAAACACTTTCATGGAAAGGGGTTGCCAAGCTTCCAAAAATTACGAATCTCCAGAAATCTCAGCAAATACTTTTTCACCCAAACTGGATGATACTTTCAGGTAATGATCAGTACACTAAGGCAACTTGGTTCCCAAAATTTCGTTCTTCTATGTTGAAGCATTCGTTTCCAATAACAGTTTGAATTTTTAGGTTTCACTCTGTTTTCTCCTATATTGATAGATGTATTTGGAACTCTAAATCCAACACGGTTTGTGCTGGCTTCTTGAAACTTGACACAATAAAGTAGTTTCACGTTCTATCTCTATGTTTTGTTTCTTCTTGATGTAGCCCTAAGCAGTGACTGGCGAGAAACACTTTCATGGAAAGGGGTTGCCAAGCTTCCAAAAATTACGAATCTCCAGAAATCTCAGCAAATACTTTTTCACCCAAACTGGATGATACTTTCAGGTAATGATCAGTACACTAAGGCGACTTGGTTTCCCAAATTTCGTTCTTCTATGTTGAAGCGTTCGTTTCCAGTAACAGTTTGAATTTTTAGGTTTCACTCTGTTTTCTCCTATATTGATAGATGTATTTGGAACTCTAAATCCAACACGGTTTGTGCTAGTTTCTTGAAACTTGACAAAGTACAGTAGATTCACGTTCTATCTCTATGTTTTGTTTCCTTTTGCTGTAGCCCTAAGCAGTGACTGGCGAGAAACACTTTCATGGAAAGGGGTTGCCAAGCTTCCAAAAATTACGAATCTCCAGAAATCTCAGCAAATACTTTTTCACCCAAACTGGATGATACTTTCAGGTAATGATCAGTACACTAAGGCGACTTGGTTTCCCAAATTTCGTTCTTCTATGTTGAAGCGTTCGTTTCCAGTAACAGTTTGAATTTTTAGGTTTCACTCTGTTTACTCCTATATTGATAGATGTATTTGGAACTCTAAATACAACACGGTTTGTGCTAGCTTCTTGAAACTTGACACAGTACAGTAGATTCACGTTCTATCTCTATGTATTGTTTCCTCTTGATGTAGCCCTAAGCAGTGACTGGCGAGAAACACTTTCATGGAAAGGGGTTGCCAAGCTTCCAAAAATTACGAATCTCCATAAATCTCAGCAAATACTTTTTCACCCAAACTGGATGATACTTTCAGGTAATGATCAGTACACTAAGGCGACTTGGTTTCCCAAATTTCGTTCTTCTATGTTGAAGCGTTCGTTTCCATTAACAGTTTGAATTTTTAGGTTTCACGCTGTTTACTCCTATATTGATAGATGTATTTTGAACTCTAAATCCAACACGGTTTATGCTAGCTTCTTGAAACTTGACACAGTACAGTAGTTTCAGGTTCTATCTCTATGTATTGTTTCCTCTTGCTGTAGCCCTAAGCAGTGACTGGCGAGAAACACTTTCATGGAAAGGGGTTGCCAAGCTTCCAAAAATTACGAATCTCCAGAAATCTCAGCAAATACTTTTTCACCCAAACTTGATGATACTTTCAGGTAATGATCAGTACACTAAGGCGACTTGGTTTCCCAAATTTCGTTCTTCTATGTTGAAGCGTTCGTTTCCAGTAACAGTTTGAATTTTTAGGTTTCACTCTGTTTACTCCTATATTGATAGATGTATTTGGAACTCTAAATCCAACACGGTTTATGCTAGCTTCTTGAAACTTGACACAGTACAGTAGTTTCACGTTCTATCTCTATGTATTGTTTCCTCTTGATGTAGCCCTAAGCAGTGACTGGCGAGAAACACTTTCATGGAAAGGGGTTGCCAGGCTTCCAAAAATTACGAATCTCCAGAAATCTCAGCAAATACTTTTTCACCCAAACTAGATGATACTTTCAGGTAATGATCAGTACACTAAGCCCACTTGCTTCACCAAATTTCGTTCTACTACGTTGAAGCGTTCGTTTCCAGTAACAGTTTGAATTTTTAGGTTTCACTCTGTTTTCTCCTATATTGATAGATGTATTTGGAACTCTAAATCCAACACGGTTTGTGCTGGCTTCTTGAAACTTGACACAATAAAGTAGTTTCACGTTCTATCGCTATGTTTTGTTTCCTCTTGCTGTAGCCCAAAGCAGTGACTGGCGAGAAACACTTTCATGGAAAGGGGTTGCCAAGCTTCCAAAAATTACGAATCTCCAGAAATCTCAGCCAATATTTTTTCACCCAAACTGGATGATACTTTCAGGTAATGATCAGTACACTAAGGCGACTTGGTTTCCCAAATTTCGTTCTTCTATGTTGAAGCGTTCGATTCCAGTAACAGTTTGAATTTTTAGGTTTCACGCTGTTTACTCCTATATTGATAGACGTATTTGGAACTCTAAATCCAACACGGTTTGTGCTAGCTTCTTGAAACTTGACACAGTACAGTAGTTTCACGTTCTATCTCTATGTTTTGTTTCCTCTTGCTGTAGCCCTAAGCAGTGACTGGCGAGAAACACTTTCATGGAAAGGGGTTGCCAAGCTTCCAAAAATTACGAATCTCCAGAAATCTCAGCAAATATTTTTTCACCCAAACTGGATGATACTTTCAGGTAATGATCAGTACACTAAGGCGACTTGATTCCCCACATTTCGTTCTTCTATGTTGAAGCGTTCGTTTCCAGTAACAGTTTGAATTTTTAGGTTTCACTCTGTTTTCTCCTATATTGATAGATGTATTTGGAACTCTAAATCCAACACGGTTTGTGCTAGCTTCTTGAAACTTGACACAATAAAGTAGTTTCACGTTCTATCTCTATGTTTTGTTTCCTCTTGATGTAGCCTTAAGCAGTTACTGGCGAGAAACACTTTCATGGAAAGGGGTTGCCAAGCTTCCAAAAATTACGAATCTCCAGAAATCTCAGCAAATACTTTTTCACCCAAACTGGATGATACTTTCAGGTAATGATCAGTACACTAAGGCGACTTGGTTTCCCAAATTTCGTTCTTCTACGTTGAAGCGTTCGTTTCCAGTAACAGTTTGAATTTTTAGGTTTCACTCTGTTTACTCCTATATTGATAGATGTATTTGGAACTCTAAATCCAACACGGTTTGTGCTAGCTTCTTGAAACTTGACACAGTACAGTAGTTTCACGTTCTATCTCTATGTTTTGTTTCCTCTTGATGTAGCCCTAAGCAGTGACTGGCGAGAAACACTTTCATGGAAAGGGGTTGCCAAGCTTCCAAAAATTACGAATCTCCAGAAATCTCAGCAAATATTTTTTCACCCAAACTGGATGATACTTTCAGGTAATGATCAATACACTAAGGCAACTTGGTTCCCCACATTTCGTTCTTCTACGTTGAAGCGTTCGTTTCCAGTAACAGTTTGAATTTTTAGGTTTCACTCTGTTTTCTCCTATATTGATAGATGTATTTGGAACTCTAAATCCAACACGGTTTGTGCTAGCTTCTTGAAACTTGACACAATAAAGTAGTTTCACGTTCTATCACTATGTTTTGTTTCCTCTTGATGTAGCACTAAGCAGTGACTGGCGAGAAACACTTTCATGGAAAGGGGTTGCCAAGCTTCCAAAAATTACGAATCTCCAGAAATCTCAGCAAATATTTTTTCACCCAAACTGGATGATACTTTCAGGTAATGATCAGTACACTAAGGCGACTTGGTTCCCCAAATTTAGTTCTTCCATGTTGAAGCATTCGTTTCCAGTAACAGCTTGAATTTTTAGGTTTCACTCTGTATACTCCTATATTGATAGATGTATTTGGAACTCTAAATCTAACACGGTTTGTGCTAGCTTCTTGAAACTTGACACAATAAATTAGTTTCACGTTCTATCTCTATGTTTTGTTTCCTCTTGATGTAGCCCTAAGCAGTGACGGTCGAGTAACACTTTCATGGAAAGGGGTTGCCAAGCTTCCAAAAATTACGAATCTCCAGAAATCTCATCCAATATTTTTTCACCCAAACTGGATGATACTTTCAGGTAATGATCAGTACACTATGGCGACTTGGTTTCCCAAATTTCGTTCTTCTATGTTGAAGCGTTCGTTTCCAGTATCAGTTTGAATTTTTAGGTTTCACGCTGTTTACTCCTATATTGATAGATGTATTTGGAACTCTAAATCCAACACGGTTTGTGCTAGCTTCTTGAAACTTGACACAATGAATTAGTTTCAAGTTATATCTCTATGTTTTGTTTCCTCTTGATGTAGCCCTAAGCAGTGACTGGCGAGAAACACTTTCATGGAAAGGGGTTGCCAAGCTTCCAAAAATTACGAATCTCCAGAAATCTCAGCAAATATTTTTTCACCCAAACTGGATGATACTTTCAGGTAATGATCAGTACACTAAGGCGACTTGGTTCCCCAAATTTAGTTCTTCCATGTTGAAGCATTTGTTTCCAGTAACAGCTTGAATTTTTAGGTTTCACTCTGTATACTCCTATATTGATAGATGTATTTGGAACTCTAAATCCAACACGGTTTATGCTAGCTTCTTGAAACTTGACACAGTACAGTAGTTTCACGTTCTATCTCTATGTATTGTTTCCTCTTGATGTAGCCCTAAGCAGTGACTGGCGAGAAACACTTTCATGGAAAAGGGTTGCCAAGCTTCCAAAAATTACGAATCTCCAGAAATCTCAGCAAATACTTTTTCACCCAAAGTGGATGATACTTTCAGGTAATGATCAGTACACTAAGGCGACTTTGTTTCCCAAATTTCGTTCTTTTATGTTGAAGCGTTCGTTTCCAGTAACAGTTTGAATTTTTAGGTTTCACTCTGTTTACTCCTATATTGATAGATGTATTTGGAACTCTAAATCCAACACGGTTTATGCTAGCTTCTTGAAACTTGACACAGTACAGTAGTTTCACGTTCTGTCTCTATCTATTGTTTCCTCTTGATGTAGCCCTAAGCAGTGACTGGCGAGAAACACTTTCATGGAAAGGGGTTGCCAAGCTTCCAAAAATTACGAATCTCCAGAAATCTCAGCAAATACTTTTTCACCCAAACTGGATGATACTTTCAGGTAATGATCAGTACACTAAGGCAACTTGGTTCCCAAAATTTCGTTCTTCTATGTTGAAGCATTCGTTTCCAATAACAGTTTGAATTTTTAGGTTTCACTCTGTTTTCTCCTATATTGATAGATGTATTTGGAACTCTAAATCCAACACGGTTTGTGCTGGCTTCTTGAAACTTGACACAATAAAGTAGTTTCACGTTCTATCTCTATGTTTTGTTTCTTCTTGATGTAGCCCTAAGCAGTGACTGGCGAGAAACACTTTCATGGAAAGGGGTTGCCAAGCTTCCAAAAATTACGAATCTCCAGAAATCTCAGCAAATACTTTTTCACCCAAACTGGATGATACTTTCAGGTAATGATCAGTACACTAAGGCGACTTGGTTTCCCAAATTTCGTTCTTCTATGTTGAAGCGTTCGTTTCCAGTAACAGTTTGAATTTTTAGGTTTCACTCTGTTTTCTCCTATATTGATAGATGTATTTGGAACTCTAAATCCAACACGGTTTGTGCTAGCTTCTTGAAACTTGACAAAGTACAGTAGATTCACGTTCTATCTCTATGTTTTGTTTCCTTTTGCTGTAGCCCTAAGCAGTGACTGGCGAGAAACACTTTCATGGAAAGGGGTTGCCAAGCTTCCAAAAATTACGAATCTCCAGAAATCTCAGCAAATACTTTTTCACCCAAACTGGATGATACTTTCAGGTAATGATCAGTACACTAAGGCGACTTGGTTTCCCAAATTTCGTTCTTCTATGTTGAAGCGTTCGTTTCCAGTAACAGTTTGAATTTTTAGGTTTCACTCTGTTTACTCCTATATTGATAGATGTATTTGGAACTCTAAATACAACACGGTTTGTGCTAGCTTCTTGAAACTTGACACAGTACAGTAGATTCACGTTCTATCTCTATGTATTGTTTCCTCTTGATGTAGCCCTAAGCAGTGACTGGCGAGAAACACTTTCATGGAAAGGGGTTGCCAAGCTTCCAAAAATTACGAATCTCCATAAATCTCAGCAAATACTTTTTCACCCAAACTGGATGATACTTTCAGGTAATGATCAGTACACTAAGGCGACTTGGTTTCCCAAATTTCGTTCTTCTATGTTGAAGCGTTCGTTTCCATTAACAGTTTGAATTTTTAGGTTTCACGCTGTTTACTCCTATATTGATAGATGTATTTTGAACTCTAAATCCAACACGGTTTATGCTAGCTTCTTGAAACTTGACACAGTACAGTAGTTTCAGGTTCTATCTCTATGTATTGTTTCCTCTTGCTGTAGCCCTAAGCAGTGACTGGCGAGAAACACTTTCATGGAAAGGGGTTGCCAAGCTTCCAAAAATTACGAATCTCCAGAAATCTCAGCAAATACTTTTTCACCCAAACTTGATGATACTTTCAGGTAATGATCAGTACACTAAGGCGACTTGGTTTCCCAAATTTCGTTCTTCTATGTTGAAGCGTTCGTTTCCAGTAACAGTTTGAATTTTTAGGTTTCACTCTGTTTACTCCTATATTGATAGATGTATTTGGAACTCTAAATCCAACACGGTTTATGCTAGCTTCTTGAAACTTGACACAGTACAGTAGTTTCACGTTCTATCTCTATGTATTGTTTCCTCTTGATGTAGCCCTAAGCAGTGACTGGCGAGAAACACTTTCATGGAAAGGGGTTGCCAGGCTTCCAAAAATTACGAATCTCCAGAAATCTCAGCAAATACTTTTTCACCCAAACTAGATGATACTTTCAGGTAATGATCAGTACACTAAGCCCACTTGCTTCACCAAATTTCGTTCTACTACGTTGAAGCGTTCGTTTCCAGTAACAGTTTGAATTTTTAGGTTTCACTCTGTTTTCTCCTATATTGATAGATGTATTTGGAACTCTAAATCCAACACGGTTTGTGCTGGCTTCTTGAAACTTGACACAATAAAGTAGTTTCACGTTCTATCGCTATGTTTTGTTTCCTCTTGCTGTAGCCCAAAGCAGTGACTGGCGAGAAACACTTTCATGGAAAGGGGTTGCCAAGCTTCCAAAAATTACGAATCTCCAGAAATCTCAGCCAATATTTTTTCACCCAAACTGGATGATACTTTCAGGTAATGATCAGTACACTAAGGCGACTTGGTTTCCCAAATTTCGTTCTTCTATGTTGAAGCGTTCGTTTCCAGTAACAGTTTGAATTTTTAGGTTTCACGCTGTTTACTCCTATATTGATAGACGTATTTGGAACTCTAAATCCAACACGGTTTGTGCTAGCTTCTTGAAACTTGACACAGTACAGTAGTTTCACGTTCTATCTCTATGTTTTGTTTCCTCTTGCTGTAGCCCTAAGCAGTGACTGGCGAGAAACACTTTCATGGAAAGGGGTTGCCAAGCTTCCAAAAATTACGAATCTCCAGAAATCTCAGCAAATATTTTTTCACCCAAACTGGATGATACTTTCAGGTAATGATCAGTACACTAAGGCGACTTGATTCCCCACATTTCGTTCTTCTATGTTGAAGCGTTCGTTTCCAGTAACAGTTTGAATTTTTAGGTTTCACTCTGTTTTCTCCTATATTGATAGATGTATTTGGAACTCTAAATCCAACACGGTTTGTGCTAGCTTCTTGAAACTTGACACAATAAAGTAGTTTCACGTTCTATCTCTATGTTTTGTTTCCTCTTGATGTAGCCTTAAGCAGTTACTGGCGAGAAACACTTTCATGGAAAGGGGTTGCCAAGCTTCCAAAAATTACGAATCTCCAGAAATCTCAGCAAATACTTTTTCACCCAAACTGGATGATACTTTCAGGTAATGATAAGTACACTAAGGCGACTTGGTTTCCCAAATTTCGTTCTTCTACGTTGAAGCGTTCGTTTCCAGTAACAGTTTGAATTTTTAGGTTTCACTCTGTTTACTCCTATATTGATAGATGTATTTGGAACTCTAAATCCAACACGGTTTGTGCTAGCTTCTTGAAACTTGACACAGTACAGTAGTTTCACGTTCTATCTCTATGTTTTGTTTCCTCTTGATGTAGCCCTAAGCAGTGACTGGCGAGAAACACTTTCATGGAAAGGGGTTGCCAAGCTTCCAAAAATTACGAATCTCCAGAAATCTCAGCAAATATTTTTTCACCCAAACTGGATGATACTTTCAGGTAATGATCAATACACTAAGGCAACTTGGTTCCCCACATTTCGTTCTTCTACGTTGAAGCGTTCGTTTCCAGTAACAGTTTGAATTTTTAGGTTTCACTCTGTTTTCTCCTATATTGATAGATGTATTTGGAACTCTAAATCCAACACGGTTTGTGCTAGCTTCTTGAAACTTGACACAATAAAGTAGTTTCACGTTCTATCACTATGTTTTGTTTCCTCTTGATGTAGCACTAAGCAGTGACTGGCGAGAAACACTTTCATGGAAAGGGGTTGCCAAGCTTCCAAAAATTACGAATCTTCAGAAATCTCAGCAAATACTTTTTCACCCAAACTGGATGATACTTTCAGGTAATGATCAGTACACTATGGCGACTTGGTTTCCCAAATTTCGTTCTTCTATGTTGAAGCGTTCGTTTCCAGCAACAGTTTGAATTTTTAGGTTTCACTCTGTTTACTCCTATATTGATAGATGTATTTGGAACTCTAAATCCAACACGGTTTGTGCTAGCTTCTTGAAACTTGACACAATGAATTAGTTTCAAGTTCTATCTCTATGTTTTGTTTCCTCTTGATGTAGCCCTAAGCAGTGACTGGCGAGAAACACTTTCATGGAAAGGGGTTGCCAAGCTTCCAAAAATTACGAATCTCCAGAAATCTCAGCAAATATTTTTTCACCCAAACTGGATGATACTTTCAGGTAATGATCAGTACACTAAGGCGACTTGGTTCCCCAAATTTAGTTCTTCCATGTTGAAGCATTCGTTTCCAGTAACAGCTTGAATTTTTAGGTTTCACTCTGTATACTCCTATATTGATAGATGTATTTGGAACTCTAAATCTAACACGGTTTGTGCTAGCTTCTTGAAACTTGACACAATAAATTAGTTTCACGTTCTATCTCTATGTTTTGTTTCCTCTTGATGTAGCCCTAAGCAGTGACGGTCGAGTAACACTTTCATGGAAAGGGGTTGCCAAGCTTCCAAAAATTACGAATCTCCAGAAATCTCATCCAATATTTTTTCACCCAAACTGGATGATACTTTCAGGTAATGATCAGTACACTAAGGCGACTTGGTTTCCCATATTTCGTTCTTCTATGTTGAAGCGTTCGTTTCCAGTAACAGTTTGAATTTTTAGGTTTCACTCTGTTTTCTCCTATATTGATAGATGTATTTGGAACTCTAAATCCAACACGGTTTGTGCTAGCTTCTTGAAACTAGACACAATAAATTAGTTTCACGTTCTATCTCTATGTTTTGTTTCCTCTTGATGTAGCCCTAAGCAGTGACTGGCGAGAAACACTTTCATGGAAAGGGGTTGCCAAGCTTCCAAAAATTACGAATCTCCAGAAATCTCAGCAAATACTTTTTCACCCAAACTGGATGATACTTTCAGGTAATGATCAGTACACTAAGGCGACTTGGTTCCCCAAATTTCGTTCTTCTATGTTGAAGCGTTCGTTTCCAGTAACAGTTTGAATTTTTAGGTTTCACGCTGTTTACTCCTATATTGATAGATGTATTTGGAACTCTAAATCCAACACGGTTTATGCTAGCTTCTTGAAACTTGACACAGTACAGTAGTTTCACGTTCTATCTCTATGTATTCTTTCCTTTTGATGTAGCCCTAAGCAGTGACTGGCGAGAAACACTTTCATGGAAAGGGGTTGCCAAGCTTCCAAAAATTACGAATCTCCAGAAATCTCAGCAAATACTTTTTCACCCAAACTGGATGATACTTTCAGGTAATGATCAGTACACTAAGGCGACTTGGTTTCCCAAATTTCGTTCTTCTATGTTGAAGCGTTCGTTTCCAGTAACAGTTTGAATTTTTAGGTTTCACGCTGTTTACTCCTATATTGATAGATGTATTTGGAACTCTAAATACAACACGGTTTGTGCTAGCTTCTTGAAACTTGACACAATGAATTAGTTTCACGTTCTATCTCTATGTTTTGTTTCCTCTTGATGTAGCCCTAAGCAGTGACTGGCGAGAAACACTTTCATGGAAAGGGGTTGCCAAGCTTCCAAAAATTACGAATCTCCAGAAATCTCAGCAAATACTTTTTCACCCAAACTGGATGATACTTTCAGGTAATGATCAGTACACTAAGGCAACTTGGTTCCCAAAATTTCGTTCTTCTATGTTGAAGCATTCGTTTCCAATAACAGTTTGAATTTTTAGGTTTCACTCTGTTTTCTCCTATATTGATAGATGTATTTGGAACTCTAAATCCAACACGGTTTGTGCTGGCTTCTTGAAACTTGACACAATAAAGTAGTTTCACGTTCTATCTCTATGTTTTGTTTCTTCTTGATGTAGCCCTAAGCAGTGACTGGCGAGAAACACTTTCATGGAAAGGGGTTGCCAAGCTTCCAAAAATTACGAATCTCCAGAAATCTCAGCAAATACTTTTTCACCCAAACTGGATGATACTTTCAGGTAATGATCAGTACACTAAGGCGACTTGGTTTCCCAAATTTCGTTCTTCTATGTTGAAGCGTTCGTTTCCAGTAACAGTTTGAATTTTTAGGTTTCACTCTGTTTTCTCCTATATTGATAGATGTATTTGGAACTCTAAATCCAACACGGTTTGTGCTAGCTTCTTGAAACTTGACAAAGTACAGTAGATTCACGTTCTATCTCTATGTTTTGTTTCCTTTTGCTGTAGCCCTAAGCAGTGACTGGCGAGAAACACTTTCATGGAAAGGGGTTGCCAAGCTTCCAAAAATTACGAATCTCCAGAAATCTCAGCAAATACTTTTTCACCCAAACTGGATGATACTTTCAGGTAATGATCAGTACACTAAGGCGACTTGGTTTCCCAAATTTCGTTCTTCTATGTTGAAGCGTTCGTTTCCAGTAACAGTTTGAATTTTTAGGTTTCACTCTGTTTACTCCTATATTGATAGATGTATTTGGAACTCTAAATACAACACGGTTTGTGCTAGCTTCTTGAAACTTGACACAGTACAGTAGATTCACGTTCTATCTCTATGTATTGTTTCCTCTTGATGTAGCCCTAAGCAGTGACTGGCGAGAAACACTTTCATGGAAAGGGGTTGCCAAGCTTCCAAAAATTACGAATCTCCATAAATCTCAGCAAATACTTTTTCACCCAAACTGGATGATACTTTCAGGTAATGATCAGTACACTAAGGCGACTTGGTTTCCCAAATTTCGTTCTTCTATGTTGAAGCGTTCGTTTCCATTAACAGTTTGAATTTTTAGGTTTCACGCTGTTTACTCCTATATTGATAGATGTATTTTGAACTCTAAATCCAACACGGTTTATGCTAGCTTCTTGAAACTTGACACAGTACAGTAGTTTCAGGTTCTATCTCTATGTATTGTTTCCTCTTGCTGTAGCCCTAAGCAGTGACTGGCGAGAAACACTTTCATGGAAAGGGGTTGCCAAGCTTCCAAAAATTACGAATCTCCAGAAATCTCAGCAAATACTTTTTCACCCAAACTTGATGATACTTTCAGGTAATGATCAGTACACTAAGGCGACTTGGTTTCCCAAATTTCGTTCTTCTATGTTGAAGCGTTCGTTTCCAGTAACAGTTTGAATTTTTAGGTTTCACTCTGTTTACTCCTATATTGATAGATGTATTTGGAACTCTAAATCCAACACGGTTTATGCTAGCTTCTTGAAACTTGACACAGTACAGTAGTTTCACGTTCTATCTCTATGTATTGTTTCCTCTTGATGTAGCCCTAAGCAGTGACTGGCGAGAAACACTTTCATGGAAAGGGGTTGCCAGGCTTCCAAAAATTACGAATCTCCAGAAATCTCAGCAAATACTTTTTCACCCAAACTAGATGATACTTTCAGGTAATGATCAGTACACTAAGCCCACTTGCTTCACCAAATTTCGTTCTACTACGTTGAAGCGTTCGTTTCCAGTAACAGTTTGAATTTTTAGGTTTCACTCTGTTTTCTCCTATATTGATAGATGTATTTGGAACTCTAAATCCAACACGGTTTGTGCTGGCTTCTTGAAACTTGACACAATAAAGTAGTTTCACGTTCTATCGCTATGTTTTGTTTCCTCTTGCTGTAGCCCAAAGCAGTGACTGGCGAGAAACACTTTCATGGAAAGGGGTTGCCAAGCTTCCAAAAATTACGAATCTCCAGAAATCTCAGCCAATATTTTTTCACCCAAACTGGATGATACTTTCAGGTAATGATCAGTACACTAAGGCGACTTGGTTTCCCAAATTTCGTTCTTCTATGTTGAAGCGTTCGTTTCCAGTAACAGTTTGAATTTTTAGGTTTCACGCTGTTTACTCCTATATTGATAGACGTATTTGGAACTCTAAATCCAACACGGTTTGTGCTAGCTTCTTGAAACTTGACACAGTACAGTAGTTTCACGTTCTATCTCTATGTTTTGTTTCCTCTTGCTGTAGCCCTAAGCAGTGACTGGCGAGAAACACTTTCATGGAAAGGGGTTGCCAAGCTTCCAAAAATTACGAATCTCCAGAAATCTCAGCAAATATTTTTTCACCCAAACTGGATGATACTTTCAGGTAATGATCAGTACACTAAGGCGACTTGATTCCCCACATTTCGTTCTTCTATGTTGAAGCGTTCGTTTCCAGTAACAGTTTGAATTTTTAGGTTTCACTCTGTTTTCTCCTATATTGATAGATGTATTTGGAACTCTAAATCCAACACGGTTTGTGCTAGCTTCTTGAAACTTGACACAATAAAGTAGTTTCACGTTCTATCTCTATGTTTTGTTTCCTCTTGATGTAGCCTTAAGCAGTTACTGGCGAGAAACACTTTCATGGAAAGGGGTTGCCAAGCTTCCAAAAATTACGAATCTCCAGAAATCTCAGCAAATACTTTTTCACCCAAACTGGATGATACTTTCAGGTAATGATAAGTACACTAAGGCGACTTGGTTTCCCAAATTTCGTTCTTCTACGTTGAAGCGTTCGTTTCCAGTAACAGTTTGAATTTTTAGGTTTCACTCTGTTTACTCCTATATTGATAGATGTATTTGGAACTCTAAATCCAACACGGTTTGTGCTAGCTTCTTGAAACTTGACACAGTACAGTAGTTTCACGTTCTATCTCTATGTTTTGTTTCCTCTTGATGTAGCCCTAAGCAGTGACTGGCGAGAAACACTTTCATGGAAAGGGGTTGCCAAGCTTCCAAAAATTACGAATCTCCAGAAATCTCAGCAAATATTTTTTCACCCAAACTGGATGATACTTTCAGGTAATGATCAATACACTAAGGCAACTTGGTTCCCCACATTTCGTTCTTCTACGTTGAAGCGTTCGTTTCCAGTAACAGTTTGAATTTTTAGGTTTCACTCTGTTTTCTCCTATATTGATAGATGTATTTGGAACTCTAAATCCAACACGGTTTGTGCTAGCTTCTTGAAACTTGACACAATAAAGTAGTTTCACGTTCTATCACTATGTTTTGTTTCCTCTTGATGTAGCACTAAGCAGTGACTGGCGAGAAACACTTTCATGGAAAGGGGTTGCCAAGCTTCCAAAAATTACGAATCTTCAGAAATCTCAGCAAATACTTTTTCACCCAAACTGGATGATACTTTCAGGTAATGATCAGTACACTATGGCGACTTGGTTTCCCAAATTTCGTTCTTCTATGTTGAAGCGTTCGTTTCCAGCAACAGTTTGAATTTTTAGGTTTCACTCTGTTTACTCCTATATTGATAGATGTATTTGGAACTCTAAATCCAACACGGTTTGTGCTAGCTTCTTGAAACTTGACACAATGAATTAGTTTCAAGTTCTATCTCTATGTTTTGTTTCCTCTTGATGTAGCCCTAAGCAGTGACTGGCGAGAAACACTTTCATGGAAAGGGGTTGCCAAGCTTCCAAAAATTACGAATCTCCAGAAATCTCAGCAAATATTTTTTCACCCAAACTGGATGATACTTTCAGGTAATGATCAGTACACTAAGGCGACTTGGTTCCCCAAATTTAGTTCTTCCATGTTGAAGCATTCGTTTCCAGTAACAGCTTGAATTTTTAGGTTTCACTCTGTATACTCCTATATTGATAGATGTATTTGGAACTCTAAATCTAACACGGTTTGTGCTAGCTTCTTGAAACTTGACACAATAAATTAGTTTCACGTTCTATCTCTATGTTTTGTTTCCTCTTGATGTAGCCCTAAGCAGTGACGGTCGAGTAACACTTTCATGGAAAGGGGTTGCCAAGCTTCCAAAAATTACGAATCTCCAGAAATCTCATCCAATATTTTTTCACCCAAACTGGATGATACTTTCAGGTAATGATCAGTACACTAAGGCGACTTGGTTTCCCATATTTCGTTCTTCTATGTTGAAGCGTTCGTTTCCAGTAACAGTTTGAATTTTTAGGTTTCACTCTGTTTTCTCCTATATTGATAGATGTATTTGGAACTCTAAATCCAACACGGTTTGTGCTAGCTTCTTGAAACTAGACACAATAAATTAGTTTCACGTTCTATCTCTATGTTTTGTTTCCTCTTGATGTAGCCCTAAGCAGTGACTGGCGAGAAACACTTTCATGGAAAGGGGTTGCCAAGCTTCCAAAAATTACGAATCTCCAGAAATCTCAGCAAATACTTTTTCACCCAAACTGGATGATACTTTCAGGTAATGATCAGTACACTAAGGCGACTTGGTTCCCCAAATTTCGTTCTTCTATGTTGAAGCGTTCGTTTCCAGTAACAGTTTGAATTTTTAGGTTTCACGCTGTTTACTCCTATATTGATAGATGTATTTGGAACTCTAAATCCAACACGGTTTATGCTAGCTTCTTGAAACTTGACACAGTACAGTAGTTTCACGTTCTATCTCTATGTATTCTTTCCTTTTGATGTAGCCCTAAGCAGTGACTGGCGAGAAACACTTTCATGGAAAGGGGTTGCCAAGCTTCCAAAAATTACGAATCTCCAGAAATCTCAGCAAATACTTTTTCACCCAAACTGGATGATACTTTCAGGTAATGATCAGTACACTAAGGCGACTTGGTTTCCCAAATTTCGTTCTTCTATGTTGAAGCGTTCGTTTCCAGTAACAGTTTGAATTTTTAGGTTTCACGCTGTTTACTCCTATATTGATAGATGTATTTGGAACTCTAAATACAACACGGTTTGTGCTAGCTTCTTGAAACTTGACACAATGAATTAGTTTCACGTTCTATCTCTATGTTTTGTTTCCTCTTGATGTAGCCCTAAGCAGTGACTGGCGAGAAACACTTTCATGGAAAGGGGTTGCCAAGCTTCCAAAAATTACGAATCTCCAGAAATCTCAGCAAATATTTTTTCACCCAAACTGGATGATACTTTCAGGTAATGATCAGTACACTAAGGCAACTTGGTTTGCCAAATTTCGTTCTTCTATGTTGAAGCGTTCGTTTCCAGTAACAGTTTGAATTTTTAGGTTTCACGCTGTTTACTCCTATATTGATAGATGTATTTGGAACTCTAAATCCAACACGGTTTGTGCTAGCTTCTTGAAACTTGACACAATGAATTAGTTTCACGTTCTATCTCTATGTTTTGTTTCCTCTTGATGTAGCCCTAAGCAGTGACTGGCGAGAAACACTTTCATGGAAAGGGGTTGCCAAGCTTCCAAAAATTATGAATCTCCAGAAATCTCAGCAAATATTTTTTCACCCAAACTGGATGATACTTTCAGGTAATGATCAGTACACTAAGGCGACTTGGTTTCCCAAATTTCGTTCTTCTATGTTGAAGCATTCGTTTCCAGTAACAGTTTGAATTTTTAGGTTTCACTCTGTTTACTCCTATATTGATAGATGTATTTGGAACTCTAAATCCAACACGGTTTGTGCTAGCTTCTTGAAACTTGACACAGTACAGTAGTTTCACGTTCTATCTCTATGCATTGTTTCCTCTTGATGTAGCCCTAAGCAGTGACTGGCGAGAAACACTTTCATGGAAAGGGGTTGCCAAGCTTCCAAAAATTACGAATCTCCAGAAATCTCAGCAAATACTTTTTCACCCAAACTGGATGATACTTTCAGGTAATGATCAGTACACTAAGCCCACTTGCTTCACCAAATTTTGTTCTTCTACGTTGAAGCGTTCGTTTCCAGTAACAGTTTGAATTTTTAGGTTTCACTCTGTTTTCTCCTATATTGATAGATGTATTTGGAACTCTAAATCCAACACGGTTTGTGCTAGCTTCTTGAAACTTGACACAATAAAGTAGTTTCACGTTCTATCACTATGTTTTGTTTCCTCTTGATGTAGCACTAAGCAGTGACTGGCGAGAAACACTTTCATGGAAAGGGGATGCCAAGCTTCCAAAAATTACGAATCTTCAGAAATCTCAGCAAATACTTTTTCACCCAAACTGGATGATACTTTCAGGTAATGATCAGTACACTATGGCGACTTGGTTTCCCAAATTTCGTTCTTCTATGTTGAAGCGTTCGTTTCCAGCAACAGTTTGAATTTTTAGGTTTCACTCTGTTTACTCCTATATTGATAGATGTATTTGGAACTCTAAATCCAACACGGTTTGTGCTAGCTTCTTGAAACTTGACACAATGAATTAGTTTCAAGGTCTATCTCTATGTTTTGTTTCCTCTTGATGTAGCCCTAAGCAGTGACTGGCGAGAAACACTTTCATGGAAAGGGGTTGCCAAGCTTCCAAAAATTACGAATCTCCAGAAATCTCAGCAAATATTTTTTCACCCAAACTGGATGATACTTTCAGGTAATGATCAGTACACTAAGGCGACTTGGTTCCCCAAATTTAGTTCTTCCATGTTGAAGCATTCGTTTCCAGTAACAGCTTGAATTTTTAGGTTTCACTCTGTATACTCCTATATTGATAGATGTATTTGGAACTCTAAATCTAACACGGTTTGTGCTAGCTTCTTGAAACTTGACACAATAAATTAGTTTCACGTTCTATCTCTATGTTTTGTTTCCTCTTGATGTAGCCCTAAGCAGTGACGGTCGAGTAACACTTTCATGGAAAGGGGTTGCCAAGCTTCCAAAAATTACGAATCTCCAGAAATCTCATCCAATATTTTTTCACCCAAACTGGATGATACTTTCAGGTAATGATCAGTACACTAAGGCGACTTGGTTTCCCATATTTCGTTCTTCTATGTTGAAGCGTTCGTTTCCAGTAACAGTTTGAATTTTTAGGTTTCACTCTGTTTTCTCCTATATTGATAGATGTATTTGGAACTCTAAATCCAACACGGTTTGTGCTAGCTTCTTGAAACTAGACACAATAAATTAGTTTCACGTTCTATCTCTATGTTTTGTTTCCTCTTGATGTAGCCCTAAGCAGTGACTGGCGAGAAACACTTTCATGGAAAGGGGTTGCCAAGCTTCCAAAAATTACGAATCTCCAGAAATCTCAGCAAATACTTTTTCACCCAAACTGGATGATACTTTCAGGTAATGATCAGTACACTAAGGCGACTTGGTTCCCCAAATTTCGTTCTTCTATGTTGAAGCGTTCGTTTCCAGTAACAGTTTGAATTTTTAGGTTTCACGCTGTTTACTCCTATATTGATAGATGTATTTGGAACTCTAAATCCAACACGGTTTATGCTAGCTTCTTGAAACTTGACACAGTACAGTAGTTTCACGTTCTATCTCTATGTATTCTTTCCTTTTGATGTAGCCCTAAGCAGTGACTGGCGAGAAACACTTTCATGGAAAGGGGTTGCCAAGCTTCCAAAAATTACGAATCTCCAGAAATCTCAGCAAATACTTTTTCACCCAAACTGGATGATACTTTCAGGTAATGATCAGTACACTAAGGCGACTTGGTTTCCCAAATTTCGTTCTTCTATGTTGAAGCGTTCGTTTCCAGTAACAGTTTGAATTTTTAGGTTTCACGCTGTTTACTCCTATATTGATAGATGTATTTGGAACTCTAAATACAACACGGTTTGTGCTAGCTTCTTGAAACTTGACACAATGAATTAGTTTCACGTTCTATCTCTATGTTTTGTTTCCTCTTGATGTAGCCCTAAGCAGTGACTGGCGAGAAACACTTTCATGGAAAGGGGTTGCCAAGCTTCCAAAAATTACGAATCTCCAGAAATCTCAGCAAATATTTTTTCACCCAAACTGGATGATACTTTCAGGTAATGATCAGTACACTAAGGCAACTTGGTTTGCCAAATTTCGTTCTTCTATGTTGAAGCGTTCGTTTCCAGTAACAGTTTGAATTTTTAGGTTTCACGCTGTTTACTCCTATATTGATAGATGTATTTGGAACTCTAAATCCAACACGGTTTGTGCTAGCTTCTTGAAACTTGACACAATGAATTAGTTTCACGTTCTATCTCTATGTTTTGTTTCCTCTTGATGTAGCCCTAAGCAGTGACTGGCGAGAAACACTTTCATGGAAAGGGGTTGCCAAGCTTCCAAAAATTATGAATCTCCAGAAATCTCAGCAAATATTTTTTCACCCAAACTGGATGATACTTTCAGGTAATGATCAGTACACTAAGGCGACTTGGTTCCCCAAATTTAGTTCTTCTATGTTGAAGCATTCGTTTCCAGTAACAGTTTGAATTTTTAGGTTTCACTCTGTTTACTCCTATATTGATAGATGTATTTGGAACTCTAAATCCAACACGGTTTGTGCTAGCTTCTTGAAACTTGACACAGTACAGTAGTTTCACGTTCTATCTCTATGCATTGTTTCCTCTTGATGTAGCCCTAAGCAGTGACTGGCGAGAAACACTTTCATGGAAAGGGGTTGCCAAGCTTCCAAAAATTACGAATCTCCAGAAATCTCAGCAAATACTTTTTCACCCAAACTGGATGATACTTTCAGGTAATGATCAGTACACTAAGCCCACTTGCTTCACCAAATTTTGTTCTTCTACGTTGAAGCGTTCGTTTCCAGTAACAGCTTGAATTTTTAGGTTTCACTCTGTTTACTCCTATATTGATAGATGTATTTGGAACTCTAAATCCAACACGGTTTGTGCTGGCTTCTTGAAACTTGACACAATAAAGTAGTTTCACGTTCTATCTCTATGTTTTGTTTCCTCTTGCTGTAGCCCTAAGCAGTGACTGGCGAGAAACACTTTCAAGGAAAGGGGTTGCCAAGCTTCCAAAAATTACGAATCTCCAGAAATCTCAGCCAATATTTTTTCACCCAAACTGGATGATACTTTCAGGTAATGATCAGTACACTATGGCGACTTGGTTCCCCACATTTCGTTCTTCTACGTTGAAGCGTTCGTTTCCAGTAACAGTTTGAATTTTTAGGTTTCACTCTGTTTCCTCCTATATTGATAGATGTATTTGGAACTCTAAATCCAACACGGTTTGTGCTAGCTTCTTGAAACTTGACACAATATGGTAGTTTCACGTTCTATCTCTATGTTTTGTTTCCTCTTGATGTAGCCCTAAGCAGTGACTGGCGAGAAACACTTTCATGGAAAGGGGTTGCCAAGCTTCCAAAAATTACGAATCTCCAGAAATCTCAGCGAATACTTTTTCACCCAAACTGGATGATACTTTCAGGTAATGATCAGTGCACTAAGGCGACTTCGTTTCCCAAATTTCGTTCTTCTATGTTGAAGCGTTCATTTCCAGTAACAGTGTGAATTTTTAGGTTTCACTCTGTTTACTCCTATATTGATAGTTGTATTTGGAACTCTAAATCCAACACGGTTTGTGCTAGCTTCTTGAAACTTGACACAATAAATTAGTTTCACATTCTATCTCTATGTTTTGTTTTCTCTTGATGTAGCCCTAAGCAGTGACTGGCGAGAAACACTTTCATGGAAAGGGGTTGCCAAGCTTCCAAAAATTACGAATCTCCAGAAATCTCAGCCAATACTTTTTCACCCAAACTGGATGATACTTTCAGTAATGATCAGTACACTAAGGCGACTTCGTTTCCCAAATTTCGTTCTTCTATGTTGAAGCGTTCGTTTCCAGTAACAGTTTGAATTTTTAGGTTTCACGCTGTTTACTCCTATATTGATAGTTGTATTTGGAACTCTAAATCCAACACGGTTTATGCTAGCTTCTTGAAACTTGACACAGTACAGTAGTTTCACGTTCTATCTCTATGTATTGTTTCCTCTTGATGTAGCCCTAAGCAGTGACTGGCGAGAAACACTTTCATGGAAAGGGGTTGCCAAGCTTCCAAAATTACGAATCTCCAGAAATCTCAGCAAATACTTTTTCACCCAAACTGGATGATACTTTCAGGTAATGATCAGTACACTAAGCCCACTTGCTTAACCAAATTTTGTTCTTCTACGTTGAAGCGTTCGTTTCCAGTAACAGCTTGAATTTTTAGGTTTCACTCTGTTTACTCCTATATTGATAGATGTATTTGGAACTCTAAATCCAACACGGTTTGTGCTAGCTTCTTGAAACTTGACACAATGAATTAGTTTCACGTTCTATCTCTATGTTTTGTTTCCTCTTGATGTAGCCCTAAGCAGTGACTGGCGAGAAACACTTTCATGGAAAGTGGTTGCCAAGCTTCCAAAAATTACGAATCTCCAGAAATCTCAGCAAATATTTTTTCACCCAAACTGGATGATACTTTCAGGTAATGATCAGTACACTAAGGCGACTTGGTTCCCCAAATTTAGTTCTTCTATGTTGAAGCATTCGTTTCCAGTAACAGTTTGAATTTTTAGGTTTCACTCTGTTTACTCCTATATTGATAGATGTATTTGGAACTCTAAATCCAACACGGTTTGTGCTAGCTTCTTGAAACTTGACACAATAAGTTAGTTTCACGTTCTATCTCTATGTTTTGTTTCCTCTTGATGTAGCCCTAAGCAGTGACTGGCGAGAAACACTTTCATGGAAAGGGGTTGCCAAGCTTCCAAAAATTACGAATCTCCAGAAATCTCAGCAAATACTTTTTCACCCAAACTGGATGATACTTTCAGGTAATGATCAGTACACTAAGGCGACTTCGTTTCCCAAATTTCGTTCTTCTATGTTGAAGCGTTCGTTTCCAGTAACAGTTTGAATTTTTCGGTTTCACTCTGTTTACTCCTATATTGATAGATGTATTTGGAACTCTAAATCCAACACGGTTTGTGCTAACTTCTTGAAACTTGACACAGTACAGTAGTTTCACGTTCTATCTCTATGTATTGTTTCCTCTTGATGTAGCCCTAAGCAGTGACTGGCGAGAAACACTTTCATGGAAAGGGGTTGCCAAGCTTCCAAAAATTACAAATCTCCAGAAATCTCAGCAAATACTTTTTCACCCAAACTGGATGATACTTTCAGGTAATGATCAGTACACTAAGCCCACTTGCTTCACCAAATTTCGTTCTTCTACGTTGAAGCGTTCGTTTCCAGTAACAGCTTGAATTTTTAGGTTTCACTCTGTTTACTCCTATATTGATAGATGTATTTGGAACTCTAAATCCAACACGGTTTGTGCTGGCTTCTTGAAACTTGACACAATAAAGTAGTTTCACGTTCTATCTCTATGTTTTGTTTCCTCTTGCTGTAGCCCTAAGCAGTGACTGGCGAGAAACACTTTCAAGGAAAGGGGTTGCCAAGCTTCCAAAAATTACGAATCTCCAGAAATCTCAGCCAATATTTTTTCACCCAAACTGGATGATACTTTCAGGTAATGATCAGTACACTAAGGCGACTTGGTTCCCCACATTTCGTTTTTCTACATTGAAGCGTTCGTTTCCAGTAACAGTTTGAATTTTTAGGTTTCACTCTGTTTTCTCCTATATTGATAGATGTATTTGGAACTCTAAATCCAACACGGTTTGTGCTAGCTTCTTGAAACTTGACACAATAAAGTAGTTTCACGTTCTATCTCTATGTTTTGTTTCCTCTTGATGTAGCCCTAAGCAGTGACTGGCGAGAAACACTTTCATGGAAAGGGGTTGCCAAGCTTCCAAAAATTACGAATCTCCAGAAATCTCAGCCAATACTTTTTCACCCAAACTGGATGATACTTTCAGGTAATGATCAGTACACTAAGGCGACTTGGTTTCCCAAATTTCGTTCTTCTATGTTGAAGCGTTCGTTTCCAGTAACAGTTTGAATTTTTAGGTTTCACGCTGTTTACTCCTATATTGATAGATGTATTTGGATCTCTAAATCCAACACGGTTTGTGCTAGCTTCTTGAAACTTGACACAATGAATTAGTTTCACGTTCTATCTCTATGTTTTGTTTCCTCTTGATGTAGCCCTAAGCAGTGACTGGCGAGTAACACTTTCATGGAAAGGGGTTGCCAAGCTTCCAAAAATTACGAATCTCCAGAAATCTCAGCAAATATTTTTTCACCCAAACTGGATGATACTTTCAGGTAATGATCAGTACACTAAGGCGACTTGGTTCCCCAAATTTAGTTCTTCTATGTTTAAGCATTCGTTTCCAGTAACAGTTTGAATTTTTAGGTTTCACTCTGTTTACTCCTATATTGATAGATGTATTTGGAACTCTAAATCCAACACGGTTTGTGCTAGCTTCTTGAAACTTGACACAATAAATTAGTTTCACGTTCTATCTCTATGTTTTGTTTCCTCTTGCTGTAGCCCTAAGCAGTGACTGGCGAGAAACACTTTCATGGAAAGGGGTTGACAAGCTTCCAAAAATTACGAATCTCCAGAAATCTCAGCAAATACTTTTTCACCCAAACTGGATGATACTTTCAGGTAATGATCAGTACACTAAGGCGACTTGGTTCCCCAAATTTAGTTCTTCTATGTTGAAGCGTTCGTTTCCAGTAACAGTTTGAATTTTTAGGTTTCACTCTGTTTACTCCTATATTGATAGATGTATTTGGAACTCTAAATCCAACACGGTTTGTGCTAACTTCTTGAAACTTGACACAGTACAGTAGTTTCACGTTCTATCTCTATGTATTGTTTCCTCTTGATGTAGCCCTAAGCAGTGACTGGCGAGAAACACTTTCATGGAAAGGGGTTGCCAAGCTTCCAAAAATTACAAATCTCCAGAAATCTCAGCAAATACTTTTTCTCCCAAACTGGATGATACTTTCAGGTAATGATCAGTACACTAAGCCCACTTGCTTCACCAAATTTTGTTCTTCTACGTTGAAGCGTTCGTTTCCAGTAACAGCTTGCATTTTTAGGTTTCACTCTGTTTACTCCTATATTGATAGATGTATTTGGAACTCTAAATCCAACACGGTTTGTGCTGGCTTCTTGAAACTTGACACAATAAAGTAGTTCCACCTTCTATCTCTATGTTTTGTTTCCTCTTGATGTAGCCCTAAGTAGTGACTGGCGAGAAACACTTTCATGGAAAGGGGTTGCCAAGCTTCCAAAAATTACGAATCTCAAGAAATCTCAGCAAATACTTTTTCACCCAAACTGGATGATACTTTCAGGTAATGATCAGTACACTAAGCCCACTTGCTTCACCAAATTTCGTTCTTCTATGTTGAAGCGTTCGTTTCCAGTAACATTTTGAATTTTTAGGTTTCACTCTGTTTACTCCTATATTGATAGATGTATTTGGAACTCTAAATCCAACACGGTTTGTGCTGGCTTCTTGAAACTTGACACAATAAAGTAGTTTCACGTTCTATCTCTATGTTTTGTTTCCTCTTGCTGTAGCCCTAAGCAGTGACTGGCGAGAAACACTTTCAAGGAAAGGGGTTGCCAAGCTTCCAAAAATTACGAATCTCCAGAAATCTCAGCCAATATTTTTTCACCCAAACTGGATGATACTTTCAGGTAATGATCAGTACACTAAGGCGACTTGGTTTCCCAAATTTCGTTCTTCTATTTTGAAGCGTTCGTTTCCAGTAACAGTTTGAATTTTTAGGTTTCACTCTGTTTACTCCTATATTGATAGATGTATTTGGAACTCTAAATCCAACACGGTTTATGCTAGCTTCTTGAAACTTGACACAATAAAGTAGTTTCACGTTCTATCTCTATGTTTTGTTTCCTATGATGTAGCCCTAAGCAGTGACTGGCGAGAAACACTTTCATGGAAAGGGGTTGCCAAGCTTCCAAAAATTACGAATCTCCAGAAATCTCAGCAAATATTTTTTCACCCAAACTGGATGATACTTTCAGGTAATGATCAGTACACTAAGGCGACTTGGATCCCAAAATTTCGTTCTTCTATGTTGAAGCATTCGTTTCCACTAACAGTTTGAATTTTTAGATTTCACTCTGTTTACTCCTATATTGATAGATGTATTTGGAACTCTAAATCCAACACGGTTTGTGCTAGCTTCTTGAAACTTGACACAATAAAGTAGTTTCACGTTCTATCTCTATGTTTTGTTTCCTCTTGATGTAGCCCTAAGCAGTGACTGGCGAGAAACACTTTTATGGAAAGGGGTTGCCAAGCTTCCAAAAATTACGAATCTCCAGAAATATCAGCAAGTACTTTTGCACCCAAACTGGATGATACTTTCAGGTAATGATCAGTACACTAAGGCGACTTGGTTCCCCAAATTTCGTTCTTCTACGTTGAAGCGTTCGTTTCCAGTAACAGTTTGAATTTTTAGCTTTCACTCTGTTTTCTCCTATATTGATAGATGTATTTGGAACTCTAAATCCAACACGGTTTGTGCTAGCTTCTTGAAACTTGACACAATAGTTTCACGTTCTATCTCTATGTTTTGTTTCCTCTTGATGTAGCCCTAAGCAGTGACTGGCGAGAAACACTTTCATGGAAAGGGGTTGCCAAGCTTCCAAAAATTACGAATCTCCAGAAATCTCAGCAAATATTTTTTCACCCAAACTGGATGATACTTTCAGGTAATGATCACTACACTAAGGCGACTTGGTTCCCAAATTTCGTTCTCTTATGTTGAAGCGTTCGTTTCCAGTAACAGTTTGAATTTTTAGGTTTCACTCTGTTTTCTCCTATATTGATAGATGTATTTGGAACTCTAAATACAACACGGTTTGTGCAAGCTTCTTGAAACTTGACACAATAAAGTAGTTTCACGTTCTATCTCTATGTTTTGTTTCCTCTTGATGTAGCCCTAAGCAGTGACTGGCGAGAAACACTTTCATGTAAAGGGGTTGCCAAGCTTCCAAAAATTACGAATCTCCAGAAATCTCAGCAAATACTTTTTCACCCAAACTGGATGATACTTTCAGGTAATGATCAGTACACTAAGCCCACTTGCTTCACCAAATTTCGTTCTTCTACGTTGAAGCGTTCGTTTCCAGTAACAGTTTGAATTTTTAGGTTTCACTCTGTTTACTCCTATATTGATAGATGTATTTGGAACTCTAAATCCAACACGGTTTGTGCTAGCTTCTTGAAACTTGACACAATAAATTAGTTTCACGTTCTATCTCTATGTTTTGTTTCCTCTTGATGTAGCCCTAAGCAGTGACTGGCGAGAAACACTTTCATGGAAAGGGGTTGCCAAGTTTCCAAAAATTACAAATCTCCAGAAATCTCAGCAAATATTTTCTCACCCAAACTGGATGATACTTTGAGGTAATGATCAGTACACTAAGGCAACTTGGTTCCCCAAATTTCGTTCTTCTATGTTGAAGCATTCGTTTCCAGTAACAGTTTGAATTTTTAGGTTTCACTCTGTTTACTCCTATATTGATAGATGTATTTGGAACTCTAAATCCAACACGGTTTGTGCTAGCTTCTTGAAACTTACACAATAAAGTAGTTTCACGTTCTCTCTCTATGTTTTGTTTCCTCTTGATGTAGCCCTCTAGCAGTGACTGGCGAGAAACACTTTCATGGAAAAGGGTTGCCAAGCTTCCAAAAATTACGAATCTCCAGAAATCTCAGCAAATACTTTTTCACCCAAACTGGATGATACTTTCAGGTAATGATCAGTACACTAAGGCGACTAGGTTTCCCAAATTTCGTTCTTCTATGTTGAAGCGTTCGTTTCCAGTAACAGTTTGAATTTTTAGGTTTCACTCTGTTTCCTCCTATATTGATAGATGTATTTGGAACGCTAAATCCAACACGGTTTATGCTAGCTTCTTGAAACTTGACACAGTACAGTAGTTTCACGTTCTATCTCTATGTTTTGTTTCCTCTTGATGTAGCCCTAAGCAGTGACTGGCGAGAAACACATTCATGGAAAGGGGTTGCCAAGCTTCCAAAAATTACGAATCTCCAGAAATCTCAGCAAATATTTTTTCACCCAAACTGGATGATACTTTCAGGTAATGATCAGTACACTAAGGCTACTTGGTTCCCCAAATTTCGTTCTTCTATGTTGAAGCGTTCGTTTCCAGTAACAGTTTGAATTTTTAGGTTTCACTCTGTTTTCTCCTATATTGATAGATGTATTTGGAACTCTAAATCCAACACGGTTTGTGCTAGCTTCATGAAACTTGACACAATAAAGTAGTTTCACGTTCTGTCTCTATGTTTTGTTTCCTCTTGATGTAGCCCTAAGCAGTGACTGGCGAGAAACACTTTCATGGAAAGGGGTTGCCAAGCTTCCAAAAATTACAAATCTCCAGAAATATCAGCAAATATTTTTTCACCCAAACCGGATGATACTTTCAGGTAATGATCAGTACACTAAGGCGACTTGGTTCCCCAAATTTCGTTCTTCTATGTTGAAGCGTTCGTTTCCAGTAACAGTTTGAATTTTTAGGTTTCACTCTGTTTTCTCCTATATTGATAGATGTATTTGGAACTCTAAATCCAACACGGTTTGTGCTAGCTTCTTGAAACTTGACACAATAAAGTAGTTTCACATTCTATCTCTATGTTTTGTTTCCTCTTGATGTAGCCCTAAGCAGTGACTGGCGAGAAACACTTTCATGGAAAGGGGTTGCCAAGCTTCCAAAAATTACGAATCTCCAGAAATCTCAGCAAATATTTTTTCACCCAAACTGGATGATACTTTCAGGTAATGATCAGTACACTAAGGCGACTTGGTTCCCCAAATTTCATTCTTCTATGTTGAAGCGTTCGTTTCCAGTAACAGTTTGAATTTTTAGGTTTCACTCTGTTTTCTCCTATATTGATAGATGTATTTGGAACTCTAAATCCAACACGGTTTGTGCTAGCTTCTTGAAACTTGACACAATAAAGTAGTTTCACGTTCTATCTCTATGTTTTGTTTCCTCTTGATGTAGCCCTAAGCAGTGACTGGCGAGAAACATTTTCATGGAAAGGGGTTGCCAAGCTTCCAAAAATTACGAATCTCCAGAAATCTCAGCAAATACTTTTTCACCCAAACTGAATGATACTTTCAGGTAATGATCAGTACACTAAGGCAACTTGGTTCCCCAAATTTCGTTCTTCTATGTTGAAGCGTTCGTTTCCAGTAACAGTTTGAATTTTTAGGTTTCACTCTGTTTACTCCTATATTGATAGATATATTTGGAACACTAAATCCAACACGGTTTGTGCTAGCTTCTTCAAACTTACACAAAAAAGTAGTTTCACGTTCTCTCTCTATGTTTTGTTTCCTCTTGATGTAGCCCTAAGCAGTGACTGGCGAGAAACACTTTCATGGAAAGGGGTTGCCAAGCTTCCAAAAATTACGAATCTCCAGAAATCTCAGCAAATACTTTTTCACCCAAACTGGATGATACTTTCAGGTAACGATCAGTACACTAATGCAACTTAGTTCCCCAAATTTCGTTCTTCTATGTTGAAGCGTTCGTTTCCAGTAACAGTTTGAATTTTTAGGTTTCACTCTGTTTACTCCTATATTGATAGATGTATTTGGAACTCTAAATCCAACACCGTATATGCTAGCTTCTTGAAACTTGACACAGTACAGTAGTTTCAGGTTATATATCTATGTTTTGTTTCCTCTTGATGTAGCCCAAAGCAGTGACTGGCGAGAAAAACTTTCATGGAAAGGGGTTGCCAAGCTTCCAAAAATTACGAATCTCCAGAAATCTCAGCAAATATTTTTTCACCCAAACTGGATGATACTTTCAGGTAATGATCAGTACACTAAGGCAACTTGGTTCCCCAAATTTCGTTCTTCTATGTTGAAGCATTCGTTTCCAGTAACAGTTTGAATTTTTAGGTTTCACTGTATTTACTCCTATATTGATAGATGTATTTGGAACTCTAAATCCAACACGGTTTGTGCTAGCTTCTTGAAACTTGAAACAATAAAGTAGTTTCACGTTCTAACTCTATGTTTTGTTTCCTCTTGATGTAGCCCTAAGCAGTGACTGGCGAGAAACACTTTCATGGAAAGGGGTTGCCAAGCTTCCAAAAATTACGAATCTCCAGAAATCTCAGCAAATATTTTTTCACCCAAACTGGATGATACTTTCAGGTAATGATCAGTACACTAAGGCGACTTGGTTCCCCAAATTTCGTTCTTCTATGTTGAAGCGTTCGTTTCCAGTAACAGTTTGCATTTTTAGGTTTCACTCTGTTTTCTCCTATATTGATAGATGTATTTGGAACTCTAAATCCAACACGGTTTGTGCTAGCTTCTTGAAACTTGACACAATAAAGTAGTTTCACGTTCTATCTCTATGTTTTGTTTCCTCTTGATGTAGCCCTAAGCAGTGACTGGCGAGAAACACTTTCATGGAAAGGGGTTGCCAAGCTTCCAAAAATTACAAATCTCCAGAAATCTCAGCAAATATTTTTTCACCCAAACTGGATGATACATTCAGGTAATGATCAGTACACTAAGGCGACTTGGTTCCCCAAATTTCGTTCTTCTATGTTGAAGCATTCGTTTCCAGTAACAGTTTGAATTTTTAGGTTTCACTCTGTTTTCTCCTATATTGATAGATGTATTTGGAACTCTAAATCCAACACGGTTTGTGCTAGCTTCTTGAAACTTGACACAATAAAGTAGTTTCACGTTCTATCTCTATGTTTTGTTTCCTCTTGCTGTAGCCCTAAGCAGTGACTGGCGAGAAACACTTTCATGGAAAGGGGTTGCCAAGCTTCCAAAAATTACGAATCTCCAGAAATCTCAGCAAATACTTTTTCACCCAAACTGGATTATACTTTCAGGTAATGATCAGTACACTAAGGCGACTTGGTTCCCCAAATTTCGTTCTTCTATGTTGAAGCGTTCGTTTCCAGTAACAGTTTGAATTTTTAAGTTTCACTCTGTTTACCCCTATATTGATAGATGTATTTGGAACTCTAAATCCAACACGGTTTGTGCTAGCTTCTTGAAACTTGACACAATAAAGTAGTTTCACGTTCTATCTCTATGTTTTGTTTCCTCTTGATGTAGCCCTAAGCCGTGACTGGCGAGAAACACTTTCATGGAAAGGGGTTGCCAAGCTTCCAAAAATTACAAATCTCCAGAAATCTCAGCAAATATTTTTTCACCCAAACTGGATGATACTTTCAGGTAATGATCAGTACACTAAGCCCACTTGCTTCACCAAATTTCGTTCTTCTACGTTGAAGCGTTCGTTTCCAGTAACAGTTTGAATTTTTAGCTTTCACTCTGTTTTCTCCTATATTGATAGATGTATTTGGAACTCTAAATCCAACACGGTTTGTGCTAGCTTCTTGAAACTTGACACAATAGTTTCACGTTCTATCTCTATGTTTTGTTTCCTCTTGATGTAGCCCTAAGCAGTGACTGGCGAGAAACACTTTCATGGAAAGGGGTTGCCAAGCTTCCAAAAATTACGAATCTCCAGAAATCTCAGCAAATATTTTTTCACCCAAACTGGATGATACTTTCAGGTAATGATCACTACACTAAGGCGACTTGGTTCCCAAATTTCGTTCTCTTATGTTGAAGCGTTCGTTTCCAGTAACAGTTTGAATTTTTAGGTTTCACTCTGTTTTCTCCTATATTGATAGATGTATTTGGAACTCTAAATACAACATGGTTTGTGCAAGCTTCTTGAAACTTGACACAATAAAGTAGTTTCACGTTCTATCTCTATGTTTTGTTTCCTCTTGATGTAGCCCTAAGCAGTGACTGGCGAGAAACACTTTCATGTAAAGGGGTTGCCAAGCTTCCAAAAATTACGAATCTCCAGAAATCTCAGCAAATACTTTTTCACCCAAACTGGATGATACTTTCAGGTAATGATCAGTACACTAAGCCCACTTGCTTCACCAAATTTCGTTCTTCTACGTTGAAGCGTTCGTTTCCAGTAACAGTTTGAATTTTTAGGTTTCACTCTGTTTACTCCTATATTGATAGATGTATTTGGAACTCTAAATCCAACACGGTTTGTGCTAGCTTCTTGAAACTTGACACAATAAATTAGTTTCACGTTCTATCTCTATGTTTTGTTTCCTCTTGATGTAGCCCTAAGCAGTGACTGGCGAGAAACACTTTCATGGAAAGGGGTTGCCAAGTTTCCAAAAATTACAAATCTCCAGAAATCTCAGCAAATATTTTCTCACCCAAACTGGATGATACTTTGAGGTAATGATCAGTACACTAAGGCAACTTGGTTCCCCAAATTTCGTTCTTCTATGTTGAAGCATTCGTTTCCAGTAACAGTTTGAATTTTTAGGTTTCACTCTGTTTACTCCTATATTGATAGATGTATTTGGAACTCTAAATCCAACACGGTTTGTGCTAGCTTCTTGAAACTTACACAATAAAGTAGTTTCACGTTCTCTCTCTATGTTTTGTTTCCTCTTGATGTAGCCCTCTAGCAGTGACTGGCGAGAAACACTTTCATGGAAAAGGGTTGCCAAGCTTCCAAAAATTACGAATCTCCAGAAATCTCAGCAAATACTTTTTCACCCAAACTGGATGATACTTTCAGGTAATGATCAGTACACTAAGGCGACTAGGTTTCCCAAATTTCGTTCTTCTATGTTGAAGCGTTCGTTTCCAGTAACAGTTTGAATTTTTAGGTTTCACTCTGTTTCCTCCTATATTGATAGATGTATTTGGAACGCTAAATCCAACACGGTTTATGCTAGCTTCTTGAAACTTGACACAGTACAGTAGTTTCACGTTCTATCTCTATGTTTTGTTTCCTCTTGATGTAGCCCTAAGCAGTGACTGGCGAGAAACACATTCATGGAAAGGGGTTGCCAAGCTTCCAAAAATTACAAATCTCCAGAAATATCAGCAAATATTTTTTCACCCAAACCGGATGATACTTTCAGGTAATGATCAGTACACTAAGGCGACTTGGTTCCCCAAATTTCGTTCTTCTATGTTGAAGCGTTCGTTTCCAGTAACAGTTTGAATTTTTAGGTTTCACTCTGTTTTCTCCTATATTGATAGATGTATTTGGAACTCTAAATCCAACACGGTTTGTGCTAGCTTCTTGAAACTTGACACAATAAAGTAGTTTCACATTCTATCTCTATGTTTTGTTTCCTCTTGATGTAGCCCTAAGCAGTGACTGGCGAGAAACACTTTCATGGAAAGGGGTTGCCAAGCTTCCAAAAATTACGAATCTCCAGAAATCTCAGCAAATATTTTTTCACCCAAACTGGATGATACTTTCAGGTAATGATCAGTACACTAAGGCGACTTGGTTCCCCAAATTTCATTCTTCTATGTTGAAGCGTTCGTTTCCAGTAACAGTTTGAATTTTTAGGTTTCACTCTGTTTTCTCCTATATTGATAGATGTATTTGGAACTCTAAATCCAACACGGTTTGTGCTAGCTTCTTGAAACTTGACACAATAAAGTAGTTTCACGTTCTATCTCTATGTTTTGTTTCCTCTTGATGTAGCCCTAAGCAGTGACTGGCGAGAAACATTTTCATGGAAAGGGGTTGCCAAGCTTCCAAAAATTACGAATCTCCAGAAATCTCAGCAAATACTTTTTCACCCAAACTGAATGATACTTTCAGGTAATGATCAGTACACTAAGGCAACTTGGTTCCCCAAATTTCGTTCTTCTATGTTGAAGCGTTCGTTTCCAGTAACAGTTTGAATTTTTAGGTTTCACTCTGTTTACTTCTATATTGATAGATATATTTGGAACACTAAATCCAACACGGTTTGTGCTAGTTCTTCAAACTTACACAAAAAAGTAGTTTCACGTTCTCTCTCTATGTTTTGTTTCCTCTTGATGTAGCCCTAAGCAGTGACTGGCGAGAAACACTTTCATGGAAAGGGGTTGCCAAGCTTCCAAAAATTATGAATCTCCAGAAATCTCAGCAAATACTTTTTCACCCAAACTGGATGATACTTTCAGGTAACGATCAGTACACTAATGCAACTTAGTTCCCCAAATTTCGTTCTTCTATGTTGAAGCGTTCGTTTCCAGTAACAGTTTGAATTTTTAGGTTTCACTCTGTTTACTCCTATATTGATAGATGTATTTGGAACTCTAAATCCAACACCGTATATGCTAGCTTCTTGAAACTTGACACAGTACAGTAGTTTCAGGTTCTATCTCTATGTTTTGTTTCCTCTTGATGTAGCCCAAAGCAGTGACTGGCGAGAAAAACTTTCATGGAAAGGGGTTGCCAAGCTTCCAAAAATTACGAATCTCCAGAAATCTCAGCAAATATTTTTTCACCCAAACTGGATGATACTTTCAGGTAATGATCAGTACACTAAGGCAACTTGGTTCCCCAAATTTCGTTCTTCTATGTTGAAGCATTCGTTTCCAGTAACAGTTTGAATTTTTAGGTTTCACTGTATTTACTCCTATATTGATAGATGTATTTGGAACTCTAAATCCAACACGGTTTGTGCTAGCTTCTTGAAACTTGAAACAATAAAGTAGTTTCACGTTCTAACTCTATGTTTTGTTTCCTCTTGATGTAGCCCTAAGCAGTGACTGGCGAGAAACACTTTCATGGAAAGGGGTTGCCAAGCTTCCAAAAATTACGAATCTCCAGAAATCTCAGCAAATATTTTTTCACCCAAACTGGATGATACTTTCAGGTAATGATCAGTACACTAAGGCGACTTGGTTCCCCAAATTTCGTTCTTCTATGTTGAAGCGTTCGTTTCCAGTAACAGTTTGCATTTTTAGGTTTCACTCTGTTTTCTCCTATATTGATAGATGTATTTGGAACTCTAAATCCAACACGGTTTGTGCTAGCTTCTTGAAACTTGACACAATAAAGTAGTTTCACGTTCTATCTCTATGTTTTGTTTCCTCTTGATGTAGCCCTAAGCAGTGACTGGCGAGAAACACTTTCATGGAAAGGGGTTGCCAAGCTTCCAAAAATTACAAATCTCCAGAAATCTCAGCAAATATTTTTTCACCCAAACTGGATGATACATTCAGGTAATGATCAGTACACTAAGGCGACTTGGTTCCCCAAATTTCGTTCTTCTATGTTGAAGCATTCGTTTCCAGTAACAGTTTGAATTTTTAGGTTTCACTCTGTTTTCTCCTATATTGATAGATGTATTTGGAACTCTAAATCCAACACGGTTTGTGCTAGCTCCTTGAAACTTGACACAATAAAGTAGTTTCACGTTCTATCTCTATGTTTTGTTTCCTCTTGCTGTAGCCCTAAGCAGTGACTGGCGAGAAACACTTTCATGGAAAGGGGTTGCCAAGCTTCCAAAAATTACGAATCTCCAGAAATCTCAGCAAATACTTTTTCACCCAAACTGGATTATACTTTCAGGTAATGATCAGTACACTAAGGCGACTTGGTTCCCCAAATTTCGTTCTTCTATGTTGAAGCGTTCGTTTCCAGTAACAGTTTGAATTTTTAGGTTTCACTCTGTTTACCCCTATATTGATAGATGTATTTGGAACTCTAAATCCAACACGGTTTGTGCTAGCTTCTTGAAACTTGACACAATAAAGTAGTTTTACGTTCTATCTCTATGTTTTGTTTCCTCTTGATGTAGCCCTAAGCCGTGACTGGCGAGAAACACTTTCATGGAAAGGGGTTGCCAAGCTTCCAAAAATTACAAATCTCCAGAAATCTCAGCAAATATTTTTTCACCCAAACTGGATGATACTTTCAGGTAATGATCAGTACACTAAGCCCACTTGCTTCACCAAATTTCGTTCTTCTACGTTGAAGCGTTCGTTTCCACTAACAGTTTGAATTTTTAGGTTTCACTCTGTTTACTCCTATATTGATAGATGTATTTGGAACTCTATCCAACACGGTTTGTGCTAGCTTCTTAAAACTTGACACAATAAAGTAGTTTCACGTTCTATCTCTATGTTTTGTTTCCTCTTGATGTAGCCCTAAGCAGTGACTGGCGAGAAAAATTTTCATGGAAACGGGTTGCCAAGCTTCCAAAAATTACGAATCTCCAGAAATCTCAGCAAATATTTTTTCACCCAAACTGGATGATACTTTCAGGTAATGATCAGTACATTAAGGCGACTTGGTTCCCCAAATTTCGTTCTTCTACGTTGAAGCGTTCGTTTCCAGTAACAGTTTGAATTTTTAGGTTTCACTCTGTTTTCTCCTATATTGATAGATGTATTTGGAACTCTAAATCCAACCAGTTTTTTGCTAGCTTCTTGAAACTTGACACAATAAAGTAGTTTCACGTTCTATCTCTATGTTTTGTTTCCTCTTGATGTAGCCCTAAGCAGTGACTGGCAAGAAACACTTTCATGGAAAGGGGTTGCCAAGCTTCCAAAAATTACGAATCTCCAGAAATCACAGCAAATACTTTTTCACCCAAACTGGATGATATTTTCAGGTAATGATCAGTACACTAAGGCCACTTGCTTCACCAAATTTCGTTCTTCTACGTTGAAGCGTTCGTTTCCAGTACCAGTTTGAATTTTTAGGTTTCACTCTGTTTACTCCTATATTGATAGATGTATTTGGAACGCTAAATCCAACACGGTTTGTGCTAGCTTCTTGAAACTTGACACAATAAATTAGTTTCACGTTCTATCTCAATGTTTTGTTTCCTCTTGATGTAGCCCTAAGCAGTGACTGGCGAGAAACACTTTCATGGAAAGGGGTTGCCAAGCTTCCAAAAATTACAAATCTCAAGAAATCTCAGCAAATAGTTTTTCACCCAAACTGGATGATACTTTCAGGTAATGATCAGTACACTAAGGCGACTTGGTTCCCAAAATTTCGTTCTTCTATGTTGAAGCATTCGTTTCCAGTAACAGTTTGAATTTTTAGGTTTCACTCTGTTTTCTCCTATATTGATAGATGTATTTGGAACTCTAAATCCAACACGGTTTGTGCTAGCTTCTTGAAACTTGACACAATAAAGTAGTTTCACGTTCTATCTCTATGTTTTGTTTCCTCTTGATGTAGCCCTAAGCAGTGACTGGCGAGAAACACTTTCATGGAAAGGGGTTGCCAAGCTTGCAAAAATTACGAATCTCCAGAAATCTCAGCAAATATTTTTTCACCCAAACTGCATGATACTTTCAGGTAATGATCAGTGCACTAAGGCGACTTGGTTCCCCACATTTCGTTCTTCTACGTTGAAGCGTTCGTTTCCAGTAACAGTTTGAATTTTTAGGTTTCACTCTGTTTTCTCCTATATTGATAGATGTATTTGGAACTCTAAATCCAACACGGTTTGTGCTAGCTTCTTGAAACTTGACACAATAAAGTAGTTTCACGTTCTATCTCTATGTTTTGTTTCCTCTTGCTGTAGCCCTAAGCAGTGACTGGCGAGAAACACTTTCATGGAAAGGGGTTGCCAAGCTTCCAAAAATTACGAATCTCCAGAAATCTCAGCAAATACTTTTTCACCCAAACTGGATTATACTTTCAGGTAATGATCAGTACACTAAGGCAACTTGGTTCCCCAAATTTTGTTATTCTACGTTGAAGCGTTCGTTTCCAGTAACAGTTTGAATTTTTAAGTTTCACTCTGTTTACTCCTATATTGATAGATGTATTTGGAACTCTAAATCCAACAAGGTTTGTGCTAGCTTCTTGAAACTTACACAATAAAGTAGTTTCACGTTCTCTCTCTATGTTTTGTTTCCTCTTGATGTAGCCCTAAGCAGTGACTGTCGAGAAACACTTTCATGGAAAGGGGTTGCCAAGCTTCCAAAAATTACGAATCTCCAGAAATCACAGCAAATACTTTTTCACCCAAACTGGATGATACTTTCAGGTAATGATCAGTACACTAAGGCGACTAGGTTTCCCAAATTTAGTTCTTCTACGTTGAAGCGTTCGTTTTCAGTAACAGTTTGAATTTTTAGGTTTCACTCTGTTTACTCCTATATTGATAGATGTATTTGGAACGCTAAATCCAACACGGTTTATGCTAGCTTCTTGAAACTTGACACTGTACAGTAGTTTCACGTTCTATCTCTATGTTTTGTTTCCTCTTGATGTAGCCCTAAGCAGTGACTGGCGAGAAACACTTTCATGGAAAGGGGTTGCCAAGCTTCCAAAAATTACGAATATCCAGAAATCTCAGCAAATATTTTTTCACCCAAACTGGATGATACTTTCAGGTAATGATCAGTACACTAAGGCGACTTGGTTCCCCAAATTTCGTTCTTCTATGTTGAAGCGTTCGTTTCCAGTAACAGTTTGAATTTTTAGGTTTCACTCTCTTTTCTCCTATATTGATAGATGTATTTGGAACTCTAAATCCAACATGGTTTGTGCTATCTTCTTGAAACTTGACACAATAAAGTAGTTTCACGTTCTATCTCTATGTTTTGTTTCCTCTTGCTGTAGCCCTAAGCAGTGACTGGCGAGAAACACTTTCATGGAAAGGGGTTGCCAAGCTTCCAAAAATTACGAATCTCCAGTAATCTCAGCAAATACTTTTTCACCCAAACTGGATTATACTTTCAGGTAATGATCAGTACACTAAGGCAACTTGGTTCCCCAAATTTCGTTCTTCTATGTTGAAGCGTTCGTTTCCAGTAACAGTTTGAATTTTTAGGTTTCACTCTGTTTACTCCTATATTGATAGATGTATTTGGAACTCTAAATCCAACACGGTTTGTGCTAGCTTCTTGAAACTTGACACAATAAAGTAGTTTCACGTTCTATCTCTATGTTTTGTTTCCTTTTGCTGTAGCCCTAAGCCGTGACTGGCGAGAAACACTTTCATGGAAAGGGGTTGCCAAGCTTCCAAAAATTACAAATCTCCAGAAATCTCAGCAAATACTTTTTCACCCAAACTGGATGATACTTTCAGGTAATGATCAGTACACTAAGCCCACTTGCTTCACCAAATTTCGTTCTTCTATGTTGAAGCGTTCGTTTCCACTAACAGTTTGAATTTTTAGGTTTCACTCTGTTTACTCCTATATTGATAGATGTATTTGGAACTCTATCCAACACGGTTTGTGCTAGCTTCTTAAAACTTGACACAATAAAGTAGTTTCACGTTCTATCTCTATGTTTTGTTTCCTCTTGTTGTAGCCCTAAGCAGTGACTGGCGAGAAAAATTTTCATGGAAAGGGGTTGCCAAGATTCCAAAAATTACAAATCTCCAGAAATCTCAGCAAATATTTTTTCACCCAAACTGGATGATACTTTCACGTAATGATCAGTACACTAAGGCGACTTGGTTCCCCAAATTTCGTTCTTCTATATTGAAGCATTCGTTTCCAGTAACAGTTTGAATTTTTAGGTTTCACTCTGTTTTCTCCTATATTGATAGATGTATTTGGAACTCTAAATCCAACACGGTTTGTGCTAGCTTCTTGAAACTTGACACAATAAAGTAGTTTCACGTTCTGTCTCTATGTTTTGTTTCCTCTTGATGTAGCCCTAAGCAGTGACTGGCGAGAAACACTTTCAAGGAAAGGGGTTGCCAAGCTTCCAAAAATTACAAATCTCCAGAAATCTCAGCAAATAGTTTTTCACCCAAACTGGATGATACTTTCAGGTAATGATCAGTACACTAAGGCGACTTGGTTCCCCAAATTTTGTTCTTCTATGTTGAAGCATTCGTTTCCAGTAACAGTTTGAATTTTTAGGTTTCACTCTGTTTTCTCCTATATTGATAGATATATTTGGAACTCTAAATCCAACACGGTTTGTGCTAGCTTCTTGAAACTTGACACAATAAAGTTGTTTCACGTTCTATCTCTATGTTTTGTTTCCTCTTGATGTAGCCCTAAGCAGTGACTGGCGAGAAACACTTTCATGGAAAGGGGTTGCCAAGCTTGCAAAAATTACAAATCTCCAGAAATCTCAGCAAATAGTTTTTCACCCAAACTGGATGATACTTTCAGGTAATGATCAGTACACTAAGACGACTTGGTTCCCCAAATTTCGTTCTTCTATGTTGAAGCATTCGTTTCCAGTAACAGTTTGAATTTTTAGGTTTCACTCTGTTTTCTCCTATATTGATAGATGTATTTGGAACTCTAAATCCAACACGGTTTGTGCTAGCTTCTTGAAACTTGACACAATAAAGTAGTTTCACGTTCTATCTCTATGTTTTGTTTCCTCTTGCTGTAGCCCTAAGCAGTGACTGGCGAGAAACACTTTCATGGAAAGGGGTTGCCAAGCTTCCAAAAATTACGAATCTCCAGAAATCTCAGCAAATACTTTTTCACCCAAACTGGATTATACTTTCAGGTAATGATCAGTACACTAAGGCAACTTGGTTCCCCAAATTTTGTTATTCTACGTTGAAGCGTTCGTTTCCAGTAACCGTTTGAATTTTTAGGTTTCACTCTGTTTTCTCCTATATTGATAGATGTATTTGGAACTCTAAATCCAACACGGTTTGTGCTAGCTTCTTGAAACTTGACACAATAAAGTAGTTTCACGTTCTATCTCTATGTTTTGTTTCCTCTTGATGTAGCCCTAAGCAGTGACTGGCGAGAAACACTTTCATGGAAAGGGGTTGCCAAGCTTCCAAAAATTATGAATCTCCAGAAATCTCAGCAAATATTTTTTCACCCAAACTGGATGATACTTTCAGGTAACGATCAGTACACTAAAGAAACTTGGTTCCCCAAATTTCGTTCTTCTATGTTGAAGCGTTCGTTTCCAGTAACAGTTTGAATTTTTAGGTTTCACTCTGTTTACTCCTATATTGATAGATGTATTTGGAACTCAAAATCCAACAAGGTTTGTGCTAGCTTCTTGAAACTTACACAATAAAGTAGTTTCACGTTCTCTCTCTATGTTTTGTTTCCTCTTGATGTAGCCCTAAGCAGTGACTGTCGAGAAACACTTTCATGGAAAGGGGTTGCCAAGCTTCCAAAAATTACGAATCTCCAGAAATCACAGCAAATACTTTTTCACCCAAACTGGATGATACTTTCAGGTAATGATCAGTACACTAAGGCGACTAGGTTTCCCAAATTTAGTTCTTCTACGTTGAAGCGTTCGTTTCCAGTAACAGTTTGAATTTTTAGGTTTCACTCTGTTTACTCCTATATTGATAGATGTATTTGGAACGCTAAATCCAACACGGTTTATGCTAGCTTCTTGAAACTTGACACTGTACAGTAGTTTCACGTTCTATCTCTATGTTTTGTTTCCTCTTGATGTAGCCCTAAGCAGTGACTGGCGAGAAACACTTTCATGGAAAGGGGTTGCCAAGCTTCCAAAAATTACGAATCTCCAGAAATCTCAGCAAATATTTTTTCACCCAAACTGGATGATACTTTCAGGTAATGATCAGTACACTAAGGCGACTTGGTTCCCCAAATTTCGTTCTTCTATGTTGAAGCGTTCGTTTCCAGTAACAGTTTGCATTTTTAGGTTTCACTCTGTTTTCTCCTATATTGATAGATGTATTTGGAACTCTAAATCCAACACGGTTTTTGCTAGCTTCTTGAAACTTGACACAATAGTTTCACGTTCTATCTCTATGTTTTGTTTCCTCTTGATGTAGCCCTAAGCAGTGACTGGCGAGAAACACTTTCATGGAAAGGGGTTGCCAAGCTTCCAAAAATTACAAATCTCCAGAAATCTCAGCAAATAGTTTTTCACCCAAACTGGATGATACTTTCAGGTAATGATCAGTACACTAAGGCGACTTGGTTCCCCAAATTTCGTTCTTCTATGTTGAAGCATTCGTTTCCAGTAACAGTTTGAATTTTTAAGTTTCACTCTGTTTTCTCCTATATTGATAGATGTATTTGGAACTCTAAATCCAACACGGTTTGTGCTAGCTTCTTGAAACTTGACACAATAAAGTAGTTTCACGTTCTATCTCTATGTTTTGTTTCCTCTTGCTGTAGCCCTAAGCAGTGACTGGCGAGAAACACTTTCATGGAAAGCGGTTGCCAAGCTTCCAAAAATTACGAATCTCCAGAAATCTCAGCAAATACTTTTTCACCCAAACTGGATTATACTTTCAGGTAATGATCAGTACACTAAGGCAACTTGGTTCCCCAAATTTTGTTATTCTACGTTGAAGCGTTCGTTTCCAGTAACAGTTTGAATTTTTAGGTTTCACTCTGTTTACTCCTATATTGATAGATGTATTTGGAACTCTAAATCCAACAAGGTTTGTGCTAGCTTCTTGAAACTTACACAATAAAGTAGATTCACATTCTCTCTCTATGTTTTGTTTCCTCTTGATGTAGCCCTAAGCAGTGACTGTCGAGAAACACTTTCATGGAAAGGGGTTGCCAAGCTTCCAAAAATTACGAATCTCCAGAAATCACAGCAAATACTTTTTCACCCAAACTGGATGATACTTTCAGGTAATGATCAGTACACTAAGGCGACTAGGTTTCCCAAATTTAGTTCTTCTACGTTGAAGCGTTCGTTTTCAGTAACAGTTTGAATTTTTAGGTTTCACTCTGTTTACTCCTATATTGATAGATGTATTTGGAACGCTAAATCCAACACGGTTTATGCTAGCTTCTTGAAACTTGACACTGTACAGTAGTTTCACGTTCTATCTCTATGTTTTGTTTCCTCTTGATGTAGCCCTAAGCAGTGACTGGCGAGAAACACTTTCATGGAAAGGGGTTGCCAAGCTTCCAAAAATTACGAATCTCCAGAAATCTCAGCAAATATTTTTTCACCCAAACTGGATGATACTTTCAGGTAATGATCAGTACACTAAGGCGACTTGGTTCCCCAAATTTCGTTCTTCTATGTTGAAGCGTTCGTTTCCAGTAACAGTTTGAATTTTTAGGTTTCACTCTGTTTTCTCCTATATTGATAGATGTATTTGGAACTCTAAATCCAACACGGTTTGTGCTAGCTTCTTGAAACTTGACACAATAAAGTAGTTTCATGTTCTATCTCTATGTTTTGTTTCCTCTTGCTGTAGCCCTAAGCAGTGACTGGCGAGAAACACTTTCATGGAAAGGGGTTGCCAAGCTTCCAAAAATTACGAATCTCCAGTAATCTCAGCAAATACTTTTTCACCCAAACTGGATGATACTTTCAGGTAATGATCAGTACACTAAGGCAACTTGGTTCCCCAAATTTCGTTCTTCTATGTTGAAGCGTTCGTTTCCAGTAACAGTTTGAATTTTTAGGTTTCACTCTGTTTACTCCTATATTGATAGATGTATTTGGAACTCTAAATCCAACACGGTTTGTGCTAGCTTCTTGAAACTTGACACAATAAAGTAGTTTCACGTTCTATCTCTATGTTTTGTTTCCTTTTGCTGTAGCCCTAAGCCGTGACTGGCGAGAAACACTTTCATGGAAAGGGGTTGCCAAGCTTCCAAAAATTACAAATCTCCAGAAATCTCAGCAAATACTTTTTCACCCAAACTGGATGATACTTTCAGGTAATGATCAGTACACTAAGCCCACTTGCTTCACCAAATTTCGTTCTTCTATGTTGAAGCGTTCGTTTCCACTAACAGTTTGAATTTTTAGGTTTCACTCTGTTTACTCCTATATTGATAGATGTATTTGGAACTCTATCCAACACGGTTTGTGCTAGCTTCTTAAAACTTGACACAATAAAGTAGTTTCACGTTCTATCTCTATGTTTTGTTTCCTCTTGATGTAGCCCTAAGCAGTGACTGGCGAGAAAAATTTTCATGGAAAGGGGTTGCCAAGATTCCAAAAATTACAAATCTCCAGAAATCTCAGCAAATAGTTTTTCACCCAAACTGGATGATACTTTTACGTAATGATCAGTACACTAAGGCGACTTGGTTCCCCAAATTTTGTTCTTCTATGTTGAAGCATTCGTTTCCAGTAACAGTTTGAATTTTTAGGTTTCACTCTGTTTTCTCCTATATTGATAGATGTATTTGGAAATCTAAATCCAACACGGTTTGTGCTAGCTTCTTGAAACTTGACACAATAAAGTAGTTTCTCGTTCTGTCTCTATGTTTTGTTTCCTCTTGATGTCGCCCTAAGCAGTGACTGGCGAGAAACACTTTCATGGAAAGGGGTTGCCAAGCTTCCAAAAATTACAAATCTCCAGAAATCTCAGCAAATAGTTTTTCACCCAAACTGGATGATACTTTCAGGTAATGATCAGTACACTAAGGCGACTTGGTTCCCCAAATTTCGTTCTTCTATGTTGAAGCATTCGTTTCCAGTAACAGTTTGAATTTTTAGGTTTCACTCTGTTTTCTCCTATATTGATAGATATATTTGGAACTCTAAATCCAACACGGTTTGTGCTAGCTTCTTGAAACTTGACACAATAAAGTTGTTTCACGTTCTATCTCTATGTTTTGTTTCCTCTTGCTGTAGCCCTAAGCAGTGACTGGCGAGAAACACTTTCATGGAAAGGGGTTGCCAAGCTTGCAAAAATTACAAATCTCCAGAAATCTCAGCAAATAGTTTTTCACCCAAACTGGATGATACTTTCAGGTAATGATCAGTACACTAAGGCGACTTGGTTCCCCAAATTTCGTTCTTCTATGTTGAAGCATTCGTTTCCAGTAACAGTTTGAATTTTTAGGTTTCACTCTGTTTTCTCCTATATTGATAGATGTATTTGGAACACTAAATCCAACACGGTTTGTGCTAGCTTCTTGAAACTTGACACAATAAAGTAGTTTCACGTTCTATCTCTATGTTTTGTTTCCTCTTGCTGTAGCCCTAAGCAGTGACTGGCGAGAAACACTTTCATGGAAAGGGGTTGCCAAGCTTCCAAAAATTACGAATCTCCAGAAATCTCAGCAAATACTTTTTCACCCACACTGGATTATACTTTCAGGTAATGATCAGTACACTAAGGCAACTTGGTTCCCCAAATTTTGTTATTCTACGTTGAAGCGTTCGTTTCCAGTAACAGTTTGAATTTTTAGGTTTCACTCTGTTTTCTCCTATATTGATAGATGTATTTGGAACTCTAAATCCAACACGGTTTGTGCTAGCTTCTTGAAACTTGACACAATAAAGTAGTTTCACGTTCTATCTCTATGTTTTGTTTCCTCTTGATGTAGCCCTAAGCAGTGACTGGCGAGAAACACTTTCATGGAAAGGGGTTGCCAAGCTTCCAAAAATTACAAATCTCCAGAAATCTCAGCAAATATTTTTTCACCCAAACTGGATGATACTTTCAGGTAACGATCAGTACACTAAAGAAACTTGGTTCCCCAAATTTCGTTCTTCTATGTTGAAGCGTTCGTTTCCAGTAACAGTTTGAATTTTTAGGTTTCACTCTGTTTACTCCTATATTGATAGATGTATTTGCAACTCTAAATCCAACAAGGTTTGTGCTAGCTTCTTGAAACTTACACAATAAAGTAGTTTCACGTTCTCTCTCTATGTTTTGTTTCCTCTTGATGTAGCCCTAAGCAGTGACTGTCGAGAAACACTTTCATGGAAAGGGGTTGCCAAGCTTCCAAAAATTACGAATCTCCAGAAATCCCAGCAAATACTTTTTCACCCAAACTGGATGATACTTTCAGGTAATGATCAGTACACTAAGGCGACTTGGTTCCCCAAATTTCGTTCTTCTATGTTGAAGCATTCGTTTCCAGTAACAGTTTGAATTTTTAAGTTTCACTCTGTTTTCTCCTATATTGATAGATGTATTTGGAACTCTAAATCCAACACGGTTTGTGCTAGCTTCTTGAAACTTGACACAATAAAGTAGTTTCACGTTCTATCTCTATGTTTTGTTTCCTCTTGCTGTAGCCCTAAGCAGTGACTGGCGAGAAACACTTTCATGGAAAGGGGTTGCCAAGCTTCCAAAAATTACGAATCTCCAGAAATCTCAGCAAATACTTTTTCACCCAAACTGGATTATACTTTCAGGTAATGATCAGTACACTAAGGCAACTTGGTTCCCCAAATTTTGTTATTCTACGTTGAAGCATTCGTTTCCAGTAACAGTTTGAATTTTTAGGTTTCACTCTGTTTACTCCTATATTGATAGATGTATTTGGAACTCTAAATCCAACAAGGTTTGTGCTAGCTTCTTGAAACTTACACAATAAAGTAGTTTCACATTCTCTCTCTATGTTTTGTTTCCTCTTGATGTAGCCCTAAGCAGTGACTGTCGAGAAACACTTTCATGGAAAGGGGTTGCCAAGCTTCCAAAAATTACGAATCTCCAGAAATCACAGCAAATACTTTTTCACCCAAACTGGATGATACTTTCAGGTAATGATCAGTACACTAAGGCGACTAGGTTTCCCAAATTTAGTTCTTCTACGTTGAAGCGTTCGTTTTCAGTAACAGTTTGAATTTTTAGGTTTCACTCTGTTTACTCCTATATTGATAGATGTATTTGGAACGCTAAATCCAACACGGTTTATGCTAGCTTCTTGAAACTTGACACTGTACAATAGTTTCACGTTCTATCTCTATGTTTTGTTTCCTCTTGATGTAGCCCTAAGCAGTGACTGGCGAGAAACACTTTCATGGAAAGGGGTTGCCAAGCTTCCAAAAATTACGAATCTCCAGAAATCTCAGCAAATATTTTTTCACCCAAACTGGATGATACTTTCAGGTAATGATCAGTACACTAAGGCGACTTGGTTCCCCAAATTTCGTTCTTCTATGTTGAAGCGTTCGTTTCCAGTAACAGTTTTAATTTTTAGGTTTCACTCTGTTTTCTCCTATATTGATAGATGTATTTGGAACTCTAAATCCAACACGGTTTGTGCTAGCTTCTTGAAACTTGACACAATAAAGTAGTTTCACGTTCTATCTCTATGTTTTGTTTCCTCTTGCTGTAGCCCTAAGCAGTGACTGGCGAGAAACACTTTCATGGAAAGGGGTTGCCAAGCTTCCAAAAATTACGAATCTCCAGTAATCTCAGCAAATACTTTTTCACCCAAACTGGATTATACTTTCAGGTAATGATCAGTACACTAAGGCAACTTGGTTCCCCAAATTTCGTTCTTCTATGTTGAAGCGTTCGTTTCCAGTAACAGTTTGAATTTTTAGGTTTCACTCTGTTTACTCCTATATTGATAGATGTATTTGGAACTCTAAATCCAACACGGTTTGTGCTAGCTTCTTGAAACTTGACACAATAAAGTAGTTTCACGTTCTATCTCTATGTTTTGTTTCCTTTTGCTGTAGCCCTAAGCCGTGACTGGCGAGAAACACTTTCATGGAAAGGGGTTGCCAAGCTTCCAAAAATTACAAATCTCCAGAAATCTCAGCAAATACTTTTTCACCCAAACTGGATGATACTTTCAGGTAATGATCAGTACACTAAGCCCACTTGCTTCACCAAATTTCGTTCTTCTATGTTGAAGCATTCGTTTCCACTAACAGTTTGAATTTTTAGGTTTCACTCTGTTTACTCCTATATTGATAGATGTATTTGGAACTCTATCCAACACGGTTTGTGCTAGCTTCTTAAAACTTGACACAATAAAGTAGTTTCACGTTCTATCTCTATGTTTTGTTTCCTCTTGATGTAGCCCTAAGCAGTGACTGGCGAGAAAAATTTTCATGGAAAGGGGTTGCCAAGATTCCAAAAATTACAAATCTCCAGAAATCTCAACAAATAGTTTTTCACCCAAACTGGATGATACTTTTACGTAATGATCAGTACACTAAGGCGACTTGGTTCCCCAAATTTTGTTCTTCTATGTTGAAGCATTCGTTTCCAGTAACAGTTTGAATTTTTAGGTTTCACTCTGTTTTCTCCTATATTGATAGATGTATTTGGAAATCTAAATCCAACACGGTTTGTGCTAGCTTCTTGAAACTTGACACAATAAAGTAGTTTCACGTTCTGTCTCTATGTTTTGTTTCCTCTTGATGTAGCCCTAAGCAGTGACTGGCGAGAAACACTTTCATGGAAAGGGGTTGCCAAGCTTCCAAAAATTACAAATCTCCAGAAATCTCAGCAAATAGTTTTTCACCCAAACTGGATGATACTTTCAGGTAATGATCAGTACACTAAGGCGACTTGGTTCCCCAAATTTCGTTCTTCTATGTTGAAGCATTCGTTTCCAGTAACAGTTTGAATTTTTAGGTTTCACTCTGTTTTCTCCTATATTGATAGATGTATTTGGAACTCTAAATCCAACACGGTTTGTGCTAGCTTCTTGAAACTTGACACAATAAAGTAGTTTCACGTTCTATCTCTATGTTTTGTTTCCTCTTGATGTAGCCCTAAGCAGTGACTGGCGAGAAACACTTTCATGGAAAGGGGTTGCCAAGCTTGCAAAAATTACGAATCTCCAGAAATCTCAGCAAATATTTTTTCACCCAAACTGCATGATACTTTCAGGTAATGATCAGTGCACTAAGGCGACTTGGTTCCCCACATTTCGTTCTTCTACGTTGAAGCGTTCGTTTCCAGTAACAGTTTGAATTTTTAGGTTTCACTCTGTTTTCTCCTATATTGATAGATGTATTTGGAACTCTAAATCCAACACGGTTTGTGCTAGCTTCTTGAAACTTGACACAATAAAGTAGTTTCACGTTCTATCTCTATGTTTTGTTTCCTCTTGCTGTAGCCCTAAGCAGTGACTGGCGAGAAACACTTTCATGGAAAGGGGTTGCCAAGCTTCCAAAAATTACGAATCTCCAGAAATCTCAGCAAATACTTTTTCACCCAAACTGGATTATACTTTCAGGTAATGATCAGTACACTAAGGCAACTTGGTTCCCCAAATTTTGTTATTCTACGTTGAAGCGTTCGTTTCCAGTAACAGTTTGAATTTTTAAGTTTCACTCTGTTTACTCCTATATTGATAGATGTATTTGGAACTCTAAATCCAACAAGGTTTGTGCTAGCTTCTTGAAAATTACACAATAAAGTAGTTTCACGTTCTCTCTCTATGTTTTGTTTCCTCTTGATGTAGCCCTAAGCAGTGACTGTCGAGAAACACTTTCATGGAAAGGGGTTGCCAAGCTTCCAAAAATTACGAATCTCCAGAAATCACAGCAAATACTTTTTCACCCAAACTGGATGATACTTTCAGGTAATGATCAGTACACTAAGGCGACTAGGTTTCCCAAATTTAGTTCTTCTACGTTGAAGCGTTCGTTTTCAGTAACAGTTTGAATTTTTAGGTTTCACTCTGTTTACTCCTATATTGATAGATGTATTTGGAACGCTAAATCCAACACGGTTTATGCTAGCTTCTTGAAACTTGACACTGTACAGTAGTTTCACGTTCTATCTCTATGTTTTGTTTCCTCTTGATGTAGCCCTAAGCAGTGACTGGCGAGAAACACTTTCATGGAAAGGGGTTGCCAAGCTTCCAAAAATTACGAATCTCCAGAAATCTCAGCAAATATTTTTTCACCCAAACTGGATGATACTTTCAGGTAATGATCAGTACACTAAGGCGACTTGGTTCCCCAAATTTCGTTCTTCTATGTTGAAGCGTTCGTTTCCAGTAACAGTTTGAATTTTTAGGTTTCACTCTGTTTTCTCCTATATTGATAGATGTATTTGGAACTCTAAATCCAACATGGTTTGTGCTATCTTCTTGAAACTTGACACAATAAAGTAGTTTCACGTTCTATCTCTATGTTTTGTTTCCTCTTGCTGTAGCCCTAAGCAGTGACTGGCGAGAAACACTTTCATGGAAAGGGGTTGCCAAGCTTCCAAAAATTACGAATCTCCAGTAATCTCAGCAAATACTTTTTCACCCAAACTGGATTATACTTTCAGGTAATGATCAGTACACTAAGGCAACTTGGTTCCCCAAATTTCGTTCTTCTATGTTGAAGCGTTCGTTTCCAGTAACAGTTTGAATTTTTAGGTTTCACTCTGTTTACTCCTATATTGATAGATGTATTTGGAACTCTAAATCCAACACGGTTTGTGCTAGCTTCTTGAAACTTGACACAATAAAGTAGTTTCACGTTCTATCTCTATGTTTTGTTTCCTTTTGCTGTAGCCCTAAGCCGTGACTGGCGAGAAACACTTTCATGGAAAGGGGTTGCCAAGCTTCCAAAAATTACAAATCTCCAGAAATCTCAGCAAATAGTTTTTCACCCAAACTGGATGATACTTTCAGGTAATGATCAGTACACTAAGGCGACTTGGTTCCCCAAATTTTGTTCTTCTATGTTGAAGCATTCGTTTCCAGTAACAGTTTGAATTTTTAGGTTTCACTCTGTTTTCTCCTATATTGATAGATATATTTGGAACTCTAAATCCAACACGGTTTGTGCTAGCTTCTTGAAACTTGACACAATAAAGTTGTTTCACGTTCTATCTCTATGTTTTGTTTCCTCTTGATGTAGCCCTAAGCAGTGACTGGCGAGAAACACTTTCATGGAAAGGGGTTGCCAAGCTTGCAAAAATTACAAATCTCCAGAAATCTCAGCAAATAGTTTTTCACCCAAACTGGATGATACTTTCAGGTAATGATCAGTACACTAAGACGACTTGGTTCCCCAAATTTCGTTCTTCTATGTTGAAGCATTCGTTTCCAGTAACAGTTTGAATTTTTAGGTTTCACTCTGTTTTCTCCTATATTGATAGATGTATTTGGAACTCTAAATCCAACACGGTTTGTGCTAGCTTCTTGAAACTTGACACAATAAAGTTGTTTCACGTTCTATCTCTATGTTTTGTTTCCTCTTGATGTAGCCCTAAGCAGTGACTGGCGAGAAACACTTTCATGGAAAGGGGTTGCCAAGCTTGCAAAAATTACAAATCTCCAGAAATCTCAGCAAATAGTTTTTCACCCAAACTGGATGATACTTTCAGGTAATGATCAGTACACTAAGACGACTTGGTTCCCCAAATTTCGTTCTTCTATGTTGAAGCATTCGTTTCCAGTAACAGTTTGAATTTTTAGGTTTCACTCTGTTTTCTCCTATATTGATAGATGTATTTGGAACTCTAAATCCAACACGGTTTGTGCTAGCTTCTTGAAACTTGACACAATAAAGTAGTTTCACGTTCTATCTCTATGTTTTGTTTCCTCTTGCTGTAGCCCTAAGCAGTGACTGGCGAGAAACACTTTCATGGAAAGGGGTTGCCAAGCTTCCAAAAATTACGAATCTCCAGAAATCTCAGCAAATACTTTTTCACCCAAACTGGATTATACTTTCAGGTAATGATCAGTACACTAAGGCAACTTGGTTCCCCAAATTTTGTTATTCTACGTTGAAGCGTTCGTTTCCAGTAACAGTTTGAATTTTTAGGTTTCACTCTGTTTTCTCCTATATTGATAGATGTATTTGGAACTCTAAATCCAACACGGTTTGTGCTAGCTTCTTGAAACTTGACACAATAAAGTAGTTTCACGTTCTATCTCTATGTTTTGTTTCCTCTTGATGTAGCCCTAAGCAGTGACTGGCGAGAAACACTTTCATGGAAAGGGGTTGCCAAGCTTCCAAAAATTACAAATCTCCAGAAATCTCAGCAAATATTTTTTCACCCAAACTGGATGATACTTTCAGGTAACGATCAGTACACTAAAGAAACTTGGTTCCCCAAATTTCGTTCTTCTATGTTGAAGCGTTCGTTTCCAGTAACAGTTTGAATTTTTAGGTTTCACTCTGTTTACTCCTATATTGATAGATGTATTTGGAACTCAAAATCCAACAAGGTTTGTGCTAGCTTCTTGAAACTTACACAATAAAGTAGTTTCACGTTCTCTCTCTATGTTTTGTTTCCTCTTGATGTAGCCCTAAGCAGTGACTGTCGAGAAACACTTTCATGGAAAGGGGTTGCCAAGCTTCCAAAAATTACGAATCTCCAGAAATCACAGCAAATACTTTTTCACCCAAACTGGATGATACTTTCAGGTAATGATCAGTACACTAAGGCGACTAGGTTTCCCAAATTTAGTTCTTCTACGTTGAAGCGTTCGTTTCCAGTAACAGTTTGAATTTTTAGGTTTCACTCTGTTTACTCCTATATTGATAGATGTATTTGGAACGCTAAATCCAACACGGTTTATGCTAGCTTCTTGAAACTTGACACTGTACAGTAGTTTCACGTTCTATCTCTATGTTTTGTTTCCTCTTGATGTAGCCCTAAGCAGTGACTGGCGAGAAACACTTTCATGGAAAGGGGTTGCCAAGCTTCCAAAAATTACGAATCTCCAGAAATCTCAGCAAATATTTTTTCACCCAAACTGGATGATACTTTCAGGTAATGATCAGTACACTAAGGCGACTTGGTTCCCCAAATTTCGTTCTTCTATGTTGAAGCGTTCGTTTCCAGTAACAGTTTGCATTTTTAGGTTTCACTCTGTTTTCTCCTATATTGATAGATGTATTTGGAACTCTAAATCCAACACGGTTTTTGCTAGCTTCTTGAAACTTGACACAATAGTTTCACGTTCTATCTCTATGTTTTGTTTCCTCTTGATGTAGCCCTAAGCAGTGACTGGCGAGAAACACTTTCATGGAAAGGGGTTGCCAAGCTTCCAAAAATTACAAATCTCCAGAAATCTCAGCAAATAGTTTTTCACCCAAACTGGATGATACTTTCAGGTAATGATCAGTACACTAAGGCGACTTGGTTCCCCAAATTTCGTTCTTCTATGTTGAAGCATTCGTTCCCAGTAACAGTTTGAATTTTTAAGTTTCACTCTGTTTTCTCCTATATTGATAGATGTATTTGGAACTCTAAATCCAACACGGTTTGTGCTAGCTTCTTGAAACTTGACACAATAAAGTAGTTTCACGTTCTATCTCTATGTTTTGTTTCCTCTTGCTGTAGCCCTAAGCAGTGACTGGCGAGAAACACTTTCATGGAAAGGGGTTGCCAAGCTTCCAAAAATTAGGAATCTCCAGAAATCTCAGCAAATACTTTTTCACCCAAACTGGATTATACTTTCAGGTAATGATCAGTACACTAAGGCAACTTGGTTCCCCAAATTTTGTTATTCTACGTTGAAGCGTTCGTTTCCAGTAACAGTTTGAATTTTTAGGTTTCACTCTGTTTACTCCTATATTGATAGATGTATTTGGAACTCTAAATCCAACAAGGTTTGTGCTAGCTTCTTGAAACTTACACAATAAAGTAGATTCACATTCTCTCTCTATGTTTTGTTTCCTCTTGATGTAGCCCTAAGCAGTGACTGTCGAGAAACACTTTCATGGAAAGGGGTTGCCAAGCTTCCAAAAATTACGAATCTCCAGAAATCACAGCAAATACTTTTTCACCCAAACTGGATGATACTTTCAGGTAATGATCAGTACACTAAGGCGACTAGGTTTCCCAAATTTAGTTCTTCTACGTTGAAGCGTTCGTTTTCAGTAACAGTTTGAATTTTTAGGTTTCACTCTGTTTACTCCTATATTGATAGATGTATTTGGAACGCTAAATCCAACACGGTTTATGAAACTTGACACTGTACAGTAGTTTCACGTTCTATCTCTATGTTTTGTTTCCTCTTGATGTAGCCCTAAGCAGTGACTGGCGAGAAACACTTTCATGGAAAGGGGTTGCCAAGCTTCCAAAAATTACGAATCTCCAGAAATCTCAGCAAATATTTTTTCACCCAAACTGGATGATACTTTCAGGTAATGATCAGTACACTAAGGCGACTTGGTTCCCCAAATTTGTTATTCTACGTTGAAGCGTTCGTTTCCAGTAACAGTTTGAATTTTTAGGTTTCACTCTGTTTTCTCCTATATTGATAGATGTATTTGGAACTCTAAATCCAACACGGTTTGTGCTAGCTTCTTGAAACTTGACACAATAAAGTAGTTTCACGTTCTATCTCTATGTTTTGTTTCCTCTTGATGTAGCCCTAAGCAGTGACTGGCGAGAAACACTTTCATGGAAAGGGGTTGCCAAGCTTCCAAAAATTACAAATCTCCAGAAATCTCAGCAAATATTTTTTCACCCAAACTGGATGATACTTTCAGGTAACGATCAGTACACTAAAGAAACTTGGTTCCCCAAATTTCGTTCTTCTATGTTGAAGCGTTCGTTTCCAGTAACAGTTTGAATTTTTAGGTTTCACTCTGTTTACTCCTATATTGATAGATGTATTTGGAACTCTAAATCCAACAAGGTTTGTGCTAGCTTCTTGAAACTTACACAATAAAGTAGTTTCACGTTCTCTCTCTATGTTTTGTTTCCTCTTGATGTAGCCCTAAGCAGTGACTGTCGAGAAACACTTTCATGGAAAGGGGTTGCCAAGCTTCCAAAAATTACGAATCTCCAGAAATCACAGCAAATACTTTTTCACCCAAACTGGATGATACTTTCAGGTAATGATCAGTACACTAAGGCGACTTGGTTCCCCAAATTTCGTTCTTCTATGTTGAAGCATTCGTTTCCAGTAACAGTTTGAATTTTTAAGTTTCACTCTGTTTTCTCCTATATTGATAGATGTATTTGGAACTCTAAATCCAACACGGTTTGTGCTAGCTTCTTGAAACTTGACACAATAAAGTAGTTTCACGTTCTATCTCTATGTTTTGTTTCCTCTTGCTGTAGCCCTAAGCAGTGACTGGCGAGAAACACTTTCATGGAAAGGGGTTGCCAAGCTTCCAAAAAATACGAATCTCCAGAAATCTCAGCAAATACTTTTTCACCCAAACTGGATTATACTTTCAGGTAATGATCAGTACACTAAGGCAACTTGGTTCCCCAAATTTTGTTATTCTACGTTGAAGCGTTCGTTTCCAGTAACAGTTTGAATTTTTAGGTTTCACTCTGTTTACTCCTATATTGATAGATGTATTTGGAACTCTAAATCCAACAAGGTTTGTGCTAGCTTCTTGAAACTTACACAATAAAGTAGTTTCACATTCTCTCTCTATGTTTTGTTTCCTCTTGATGTAGCCCTAAGCAGTGACTGTCGAGAAACACTTTCATGGAAAGGGGTTGCCAAGCTTCCAAAAATTACGAATCTCCAGAAATCACAGCAAATACTTTTTCACCCAAACTGGATGATACTTTCAGGTAATGATCAGTACACTAAGGCGACTAGGTTTCCCAAATTTAGTTCTTCTATGTTGAAGCGTTCGTTTCCAGTAACAGTTTGCATTTTTAGGTTTCACTCTGTTTTCTCCTATATTGATAGATGTATTTGGAACTCTATCCAACACGGTTTGTGCTAGCTTCTTAAAACTTGACACAATAAAGTAGTTTCACGTTCTATCTCTATGTTTTGTTTCCTCTTGATGTAGCCCTAAGCAGTGACTGGCGAGAAAAATTTTCATGGAAAGGGGTTGCCAAGATTCCAAAAATTACAAATCTCCAGAAATCTCAACAAATAGTTTTTCACCCAAACTGGATGATACTTTTACGTAATGATCAGTACACTAAGGCGACTTGGTTCCCCAAATTTTGTTCTTCTATGTTGAAGCATTCGTTTCCAGTAACAGTTTGAATTTTTAGGTTTCACTCTGTTTTCTCCTATATTGATAGATGTATTTGGAAATCTAAATCCAACACGGTTTGTGCTAGCTTCTTGAAACTTGACACAATAAAGTAGTTTCACGTTCTGTCTCTATGTTTTGTTTCCTCTTGATGTAGCCCTAAGCAGTGACTGGCGAGAAACACTTTCATGGAAAGGGGTTGCCAAGCTTCCAAAAATTACAAATCTCCAGAAATCTCAGCAAATAGTTTTTCACCCAAACTGGATGATACTTTCAGGTAATGATCAGTACACTAAGGCGACTTGGTTCCCCAAATTTCGTTCTTCTATGTTGAAGCATTCGTTTCCAGTAACAGTTTGAATTTTTAGGTTTCACTCTGTTTTCTCCTATATTGATAGATATATTTGGAACTCTAAATCCAACACGGTTTGTGCTAGCTTCTTGAAACTTGACACAATAAAGTTGTTTCACGTTCTATCTCTATGTTTTGTTTCCTCTTGATGTAGCCCTAAGCAGTGACTGGCGAGAAACACTTTCATGGAAAGGGGTTGCCAAGCTTGCAAAAATTACAAATCTCCAGAAATCTCATCAAATAGTTTTTCACCCAAACTGGATGATACTTTCAGGTAATGATCAGTACACTAAGGCGACTTGGTTCCCCAAATTTCGTTCTTCTATGTTGAAGCATTCGTTTCCAGTAACAGTTTGAATTTTTAGGTTTCACTCTGTTTACTCCTATATTGATAGATGTATTTGGAACGCTAAATCCAACACGGTTTATGCTAGCTTCTTGAAACTTGACACTGTACAGTAGTTTCACGTTCTATCTCTATGTTTTGTTTCCTCTTGATGTAGCCCTAAGCAGTGACTGGCGAGAAACACTTTCATGGAAAGGGGTTGCCAAGCTTCCAAAAATTACGAATCTCCAGAAATCTCAGCAAATATTTTTTCACCCAAACTGGATGATACTTTCAGGTAATGATCAGTACACTAAGGCGACTTGGTTCCCCAAATTTCGTTCTTCTATGTTGAAGCGTTCGTTTCCAGTAACAGTTTGAATTTTTAGGTTTCACTCTGTTTTCTCCTATATTGATAGATGTATTTGGAACTCTAAATCCAACACGGTTTGTGCTAGCTTCTTGAAACTTGACACAATAAAGTAGTTTCACGTTCTATCTCTATGTTTTGTTTCCTCTTGCTGTAGCCCTAAGCAGTGACTGGCGAGAAACACTTTCATGGAAAGGGGTTGCCAAGCTTCCAAAAATTACGAATCTCCAGTAATCTCAGCAAATACTTTTTCACCCAAACTGGATTATACTTTCAGGTAATGATCAGTACACTAAGGCAACTTGGTTCCCCAAATTTCGTTCTTCTATGTTGAAGCGTTCGTTTCCAGTAACAGTTTGAATTTTTAGGTTTCACTCTGTTTACTCCTATATTGATAGATGTATTTGGAACTCTAAATCCAACACGGTTTGTGCTAGCTTCTTGAAACTTGACACAATAAAGTAGTTTCACGTTCTATCTCTATGTTTTGTTTCCTTTTGCTGTAGCCCTAAGCCGTGACTGGCGAGAAACACTTTCATGGAAAGGGGTTGCCAAGCTTCCAAAAATTACAAATCTCCAGAAATCTCAGCAAATACTTTTTCACCCAAACTGGATGATACTTTCAGGTAATGATCAGTACACTAAGCCCACTTGCTTCACCAAATTTCGTTCTTCTATGTTGAAGCGTTCGTTTCCACTAACAGTTTGAATTTTTAGGTTTCACTCTGTTTACTCCTATATTGATCGATGTATTTGGAACTCTATCCAACACGGTTTGTGCTAGCTTCTTAAAACTTGACACAATAAAGTAGTTTCACGTTCTATCTCTATGTTTTGTTTCCTCTTGATGTAGCCCTAAGCAGTGACTGGCGAGAAAAATTTTCATGGAAAGGGGTTGCCAAGATTCCAAAAATTACAAATCTCCAGAAATCTCAACAAATAGTTTTTCACCCAAACTGGATGATACTTTTACGTAATGATCAGTACACTAAGGCGACTTGGTTCCCCAAATTTTGTTCTTCTATGTTGAAGCATTCGTTTCCAGTAACAGTTTGAATTTTTAGGTTTCACTCTGTTTTCTCCTATATTGATAGATGTATTTGGAAATCTAAATCCAACACGGTTTGTGCTAGCTTCTTGAAACTTGACACAATAAAGTAGTTTCACGTTCTGTCTCTATGTTTTGTTTCCTCTTGATGTAGCCCTAAGCAGTGACTGGCGAGAAACACTTTCATGGTAAGGGGTTGCCAAGCTTCCAAAAATTACAAATCTCCAGAAATCTCAGCAAATAGTTTTTCACCCAAACTGGATGATACTTTCAGGTAATGATCAGTACACTAAGGCGACTTGGTTCCCCAAATTTCGTTCTTCTATGTTGAAGCATTCGTTTCCAGTAACAGTTTGAATTTTTAGGTTTCACTCTGTTTTCTCCTATATTGATAGATATATTTGGAACTCTAAATCCAACACGGTTTGTGCTAGCTTCTTGAAACTTGACACAATAAAGTTGTTTCACGTTCTATCTCTATGTTTTGTTTCCTCTTGATGTAGCCCTAAGCAGTGACTGGCGAGAAACACTTTCATGGAAAGGGGTTGCCAAGCTTGCAAAAATTACAAATCTCCAGAAATCTCATCAAATAGTTTTTCACCCAAACTGGATGATACTTTCAGGTAATGATCAGTACACTAAGGCGACTTGGTTCCCCAAATTTCGTTCTTCTATGTTGAAGCATTCGTTTCCAGTAACAGTTTGAATTTTTAGGTTTCACTCTGTTTTCTCCTATATTGATAGATGTATTTGGAACTCTAAATCCAACACGGTTTGTGCTAGCTTCTTGAAACTTGACACAATAAAGTAGTTTCACGTTCTATCTCTATGTTTTGTTTCCTCTTGCTGTAGCCCTAAGCAGTGACTGGCGAGAAACACTTTCATGGAAAGGGGTTGCCAAGCTTCCAAAAATTACGAATCTCCAGAAATCTCAGCAAATACTTTTTCACCCACACTGGATTATACTTTCAGGTAATGATCAGTACACTAAGGCAACTTGGTTCCCCAAATTTTGTTATTCTACGTTGAAGCGTTCGTTTCCAGTAACAGTTTGAATTTTTAGGTTTCACTCTGTTTTCTCCTATATTGATAGATGTATTTGGAACTCTAAATCCAACACGGTTTGTGCTAGCTTCTTGAAACTTGACACAATAAAGTAGTTTCACGTTCTATCTCTATGTTTTGTTTCCTCTTGATGTAGCCCTAAGCAGTGACTGGCGAGAAACACTTTCATGGAAAGGGGTTGCCAAGCTTCCAAAAATTACAAATCTCCAGAAATCTCAGCAAATATTTTTTCACCCAAACTGGATGATACTTTCAGGTAACGATCAGTACACTAAAGAAACTTGGTTCCCCAAATTTCGTTCTTCTATGTTGAAGCGTTCGTTTCCAGTAACAGTTTGAATTTTTAGGTTTCACTCTGTTTACTCCTATATTGATAGATGTATTTGGAACTCTAAATCCAACAAGGTTTGTGCTAGCTTCTTGAAACTTACACAATAAAGTAGTTTCACGTTCTCTCTCTATGTTTTGTTTCCTCTTGATGTAGCCCTAAGCAGTGACTGTCGAGAAACACTTTCATGGAAAGGGGTTGCCAAGCTTCCAAAAATTACGAATCTCCAGAAATCTCAGCAAATACTTTTTCACCCAAACTGGATGATACTTTCAGGTAATGATCAGTACACTAAGGCGACTAGGTTTCCCAAATTTAGTTCTTCTACGTTGAAGCGTTCGTTTCCAGTAACAGTTTGAATTTTTAGGTTTCACTCTGTTTACTCCTATATTGATAGATGTATTTGGAACGCTAAATCCAACACGGTTTATGCTAGCTTCTTGAAACTTGACACTGTACAGTAGTTTCACGTTCTATCTCTATGTTTTGTTTCCTCTTGATGTAGCCCTAAGCAGTGACTGGCGAGAAACACTTTCATGGAAAGGGGTTGCCAAGCTTCCAAAAATTACGAATCTCCAGAAATCTCAGCAAATATTTTTTCACCCAAACTGGATGATACTTTCAGGTAATGATCAGTACACTAAGGCGACTTGGTTCCCCAAATTTCGTTCTTCTATGTTGAAGCGTTCGTTTCCAGTAACAGTTTTCATTTTTAGGTTTCACTCTGTTTTCTCCTATATTGATAGATGTATTTGGAACTCTAAATCCAACACGGTTTGTGCTAGCTTCTTGAAACTTGACACAATAAAGTAGTTTCACGTTCTATCTCTATGTTTTGTTTCCTCTTGCTGTAGCCCTAAGCAGTGACTGGCGAGAAACACTTTCATCGAAAAGGGTTGCCAAGCTTCCAAAAATTACGAATCTCCAGTAATCTCAGCAAATACTTTTTCACCCAAACTGCATTATACTTTCAGGTAATGATCAGTACACTAAGGCAACTTGGTTCCCAAAATTTCGTTCTTCTATGTTGAAGCGTTCGTTTCCAGTAACAGTTTGAATTTTTAGGTTTCACTCTGTTTACTCCTATATTGATAGATGTATTTGGAACTCTAAATCCAACATGGTTTGTGCTAGCTTCTTGAAACTTGACACAATAAAGTAGTTTCACGTTCTATCTCTATGTTTTGTTTCCTTTTGCTGTAGCCCTAAGCCGTGACTGGCGAGAAACACTTTCATGGAAAGGGGTTGCCAAGCTTCCAAAAATTACAAATCTCCAGAAATCTCAGCAAATACTTTTTCACCCAAACTGGATGATACTTTCAGGTAATGATCAGTACACTAAGCCCACTTGCTTCACCAAATTTCGTTCTTCTATGTTGAAGCGTTCGTTTCCACTAACAGTTTGAATTTTTAGGTTTCACTCTGTTTACTCCTATATTGATAGATGTATTTGGAACTCTATCCAACACGGTTTGTGCTAGCTTCTTAAAACTTGACACAATAAAGTAGTTTCACGTTCTATCTCTATGTTTTGTTTCCTCTTGATGTAGCCCTAAGCAGTGACTGGCGAGAAAAATTTTCATGGAAAGGGGTTGCCAAGCTTGCAAAAATTACAAATCTCCAGAAATCTCAGCAAATAGTTTTTCACCCAAACTGGATGATACTTTCAGGTAATGATCAGTACACTAAGGCGACTTGGTTCCCCAAATTTCGTTCTTCTATGTTGAAGCATTCGTTTCCAGTAACAGTTTGAATTTTTAGGTTTCACTCTGTTTTCTCCTATATTGATAGATGTATTTGGAACTCTAAATCCAACACGGTTTGTGCTAGCTTCTTGAAACTTGACACAATAAAGTAGTTTCACGTTCTGTCTCTATGTTTTGTTTCCTCTTGATGTAGCCCTAAGCAGTGACTGGCGAGAAACACTTTCATGGAAAGGGGTTGCCAAGCTTCCAAAAATTACAAATCTCCAGAAATCTCAGCAAATAGTTTTTCACCCAAACTGGATGATACTTTCAGGTAATGATCAGTACACTAAGGCGACTTGGTTCCCCAAATTTCGTTCTTCTATGTTGAAGCATTCGTTTCCAGTAACAGTTTGAATTTTTAGGTTTCACTCTGTTTTCTCCTATATTGATAGATGTATTTGGAACTCTAAATCCAACACGGTTTGTGCTAGCTTCTTGAAACTTGACACAATGAATTAGTTTCACGTTCTATCTCTATGTTTTGTTTCCTCTTGATGTAGCCCTAAGCAGTGACTGGCGAGAAACACTTTCATGGAAAGGGGTTGCCAAGCTTCCAAAAATTACGAATCTCCAGAAATCTCAGCAAATACTTTTTCACCCAAACTGGATGATACTTTCAGGTAATGATCAGTACACTAAGCCCACTTGCTTCACCAAATTTTGTTCTTCTACGTTGAAGCGTTCGTTTCCAGTAACAGTTTGAATTTTTAGGTTTCACTCTGTTTTCTCCTATATTGATAGATGTATTTGGAACTCTAAATCCAACACGGTTTTTCTAGCTTCTTGAAACTTGACACAATAGTTTCACGTTCTGTCTCTGTGTTTTGTTTCCTCTTGATGTAGCCCTAAGCAGTGACTGGCGAGAAACACTTTCATGGAAAGGGGTTGCCAAGCTTGCAAAAATTACGAATCTCCAGAAATCTCAGCAAATATTTTTTCACCCAAACTGGATGATACTTTCAGGTAACGATCAGTACACTAAAGAAACTTGGTTCCCCAAATTTCGTTCTTCTATGTTGAAGCGTTCGTTTCCAGTAACAATTTGAATTTTTAGGTTTCACTCTGTTTACTCCTATATTGATAGATGTATTTGGAACTGTGAATCCAACACGGTTTGTGCTAGCTTCTTGAAACTTACACAATAAAGTAGTTTCACGTTCTCTCTCTATGTTTTGTTTCCTCTTGATGTAGCCCTAAGCAGTGACTGTCGAGAAACACTTTCATGGAAAGGGGTTGCCAAGCTTCCAAAAATTACGAATCTCCAGAAATCACAGCAAATACTTTTTCAACCAAACTGGATGATACTTTCAGGTAATGATCAGTACACTAAGGCGACTAGGTTTCCCAAATTTAGTTCTTCTATGTTGAAGCGTTCGTTTCCAGTAACAGTTTGAATTTTTAGGTTTCACTCTGTTTTCTCCTATATTGATAGATGTATTTGGAACTCTAAATCCAACACGGTTTTTCTAGCTTCTTGAAACTTGACACAATAAAGTAGTTTCACGTTCTGTCTCTATGTTTTGTTTCCTCTTGATGTAGCCCTAAGCAGTGACTGGCGAGAAACACTTTCATGGAAAGGGGTTGCCAAGCTTCCAAAAATTACAAATCTCCAGAAATCTCAGCAAATAGTTTTTCACCCAAACTGGATGATACTTTCAGGTAATGATCAGTACACTAAGGCGACTTGGTTCCCCAAATTTCGTTCTTCTATGTTGAAGCATTCGTTTCCAGTAACAGTTTGAATTTTTAGGTTTCACTCTGTTTTCTCCTATATTGATAGATATATTTGGAACTCTAAATCCAACACGGTTTGTGCTAGCTTCTTGAAACTTGACACAATAAAGTAGTTTCACGTTCTATCTCTATGTTTTGTTTCCTCTTGATGTAGCCCTAAGCAGTGACTGGCGAGAAACACTTTCATGGAAAGGGGTTGCCAAGCTTCCAAAAATTACAAATCTCCAGAAATCTCAGCAAATATTTTTTCACCCAAACTGGATGATACTTTCAGGTAACGATCAGTACACTAAAGAAACTTGGTTCCCCAAATTTCGTTCTTCTATGTTGAAGCGTTCGTTTCCAGTAACAGTTTGAATTTTTAGGTTTCACTCTGTTTACTCCTATATTGATAGATGTATTTGGAACTCTAAATCCAACAAGGTTTGTGCTAGCTTCTTGAAACTTACACAATAAAGTAGTTTCACGTTCTCTCTCTATGTTTTGTTTCCTCTTGATGTAGCCCTAAGCAGTGACTGTCGAGAAACACTTTCATGGAAAGGGGTTGCCAAGCTTCCAAAAATTACGAATCTCCAGAAATCACAGCAAATACTTTTTCACCCAAACTGGATGATACTTTCAGGTAATGATCAGTACACTAAGGCGACTAGGTTTCCCAAATTTAGTTCTTCTACGTTGAAGCGTTCGTTTCCAGTAACAGTTTGAATTTTTAGGTTTCACTCTGTTTACTCCTATATTGATAGATGTATTTGGAACGCTAAATCCAACACGGTTTATGCTAGCTTCTTGAAACTTGACACTGTACAGTAGTTTCACGTTCTATCTCTATGTTTTGTTTCCTCTTGATGTAGCCCTAAGCAGTGACTGGCGAGAAACACTTTCATGGAAAGGGGTTGCCAAGCTTCCAAAAATTACGAATCTCCAGAAATCTCAGCAAATATTTTTTCACCCAAACTGGATGATACTTTCAGGTAATGATCAGTACACTAAGGCGACTTGGTTCCCCAAATTTCGTTCTTCTATGTTGAAGCGTTCGTTTCCAGTAACAGTTTGAATTTTTAGGTTTCACTCTGTTTACTCCTATATTGATAGATGTATTTGGAACTCTAAATCCAACATGGTTTGTGCTAGCTTCTTGAAACTTGACACAATAAAGTAGTTTCACGTTCTATCTCTATGTTTTGTTTCCTTTTGCTGTAGCCCTAAGCCGTGACTGGCGAGAAACACTTTCATGGAAAGGGGTTGCCAAGCTTCCAAAAATTACAAATCTCCAGAAATCTCAGCAAATACTTTTTCACCCAAACTGGATGATACTTTCAGGTAATGATCAGTACACTAAGCCCACTTGCTTCACCAAATTTCGTTCTTCTATGTTGAAGCGTTCGTTTCCACTAACAGTTTGAATTTTTAGGTTTCACTCTGTTTACTCCTATATTGATAGATGTATTTGGAACTCTATCCAACACGGTTTGTGCTAGCTTCTTAAAACTTGACACAATAAAGTAGTTTCACGTTCTATCTCTATGTTTTGTTTCCTCTTGATGTAGCCCTAAGCAGTGACTGGCGAGAAAAATTTTCATGGAAAGGGGTTGCCAAGCTTGCAAAAATTACAAATCTCCAGAAATCTCAGCAAATAGTTTTTCACCCAAACTGGATGATACTTTCAGGTAACGATCAGTACACTAAAGAAACTTGGTTCCCCAAATTTCGTTCTTCTATGTTGAAGCGTTCGTTTCCAGTAACAATTTGAATTTTTAGGTTTCACTCTGTTTACTCCTATATTGATAGATGTATTTGGAACTGTGAATCCAACACGGTTTGTGCTAGCTTCTTGAAACTTACACAATAAAGTAGTTTCACGTTCTCTCTCTATGTTTTGTTTCCTCTTGATGTAGCCCTAAGCAGTGACTGTCGAGAAACACTTTCATGGAAAGGGGTTGCCAAGCTTCCAAAAATTACGAATCTCCAGAAATCACAGCAAATACTTTTTCAACCAAACTGGATGATACTTTCAGGTAATGATCAGTACACTAAGGCGACTAGGTTTCCCAAATTTAGTTCTTCTATGTTGAAGCGTTCGTTTCCAGTAACAGTTTGAATTTTTAGGTTTCACTCTGTTTTCTCCTATATTGATAGATGTATTTGGAACTCTAAATCCAACACGGTTTTTCTAGCTTCTTGAAACTTGACACAATAAAGTAGTTTCACGTTCTGTCTCTATGTTTTGTTTCCTCTTGATGTAGCCCTAAGCAGTGACTGGCGAGAAACACTTTCATGGAAAGGGGTTGCCAAGCTTCCAAAAATTACAAATCTCCAGAAATCTCAGCAAATAGTTTTTCACCCAAACTGGATGATACTTTCAGGTAATGATCAGTACACTAAGGCGACTTGGTTCCCCAAATTTCGTTCTTCTATGTTGAAGCATTCGTTTCCAGTAACAGTTTGAATTTTTAGGTTTCACTCTGTTTTCTCCTATATTGATAGATATATTTGGAACTCTAAATCCAACACGGTTTGTGCTAGCTTCTTGAAACTTGACACAATAAAGTAGTTTCACGTTCTATCTCTATGTTTTGTTTCCTCTTGATGTAGCCCTAAGCAGTGACTGGCGAGAAACACTTTCATGGAAAGGGGTTGCCAAGCTTCCAAAAATTACAAATCTCCAGAAATCTCAGCAAATATTTTTTCACCCAAACTGGATGATACTTTCAGGTAACGATCAGTACACTAAAGAAACTTGGTTCCCCAAATTTCGTTCTTCTATGTTGAAGCGTTCGTTTCCAGTAACAGTTTGAATTTTTAGGTTTCACTCTGTTTACTCCTATATTGATAGATGTATTTGGAACTCTAAATCCAACAAGGTTTGTGCTAGCTTCTTGAAACTTACACAATAAAGTAGTTTCACGTTCTCTCTCTATGTTTTGTTTCCTCTTGATGTAGCCCTAAGCAGTGACTGTCGAGAAACACTTTCATGGAAAGGGGTTGCCAAGCTTCCAAAAATTACGAATCTCCAGAAATCACAGCAAATACTTTTTCACCCAAACTGGATGATACTTTCAGGTAATGATCAGTACACTAAGGCGACTAGGTTTCCCAAATTTAGTTCTTCTACGTTGAAGCGTTCGTTTCCAGTAACAGTTTGAATTTTTAGGTTTCACTCTGTTTACTCCTATATTGATAGATGTATTTGGAACGCTAAATCCAACACGGTTTATGCTAGCTTCTTGAAACTTGACACTGTACAGTAGTTTCACGTTCTATCTCTATGTTTTGTTTCCTCTTGATGTAGCCCTAAGCAGTGACTGGCGAGAAACACTTTCATGGAAAGGGGTTGCCAAGCTTCCAAAAATTACGAATCTCCAGAAATCTCAGCAAATATTTTTTCACCCAAACTGGATGATACTTTCAGGTAATGATCAGTACACTAAGGCGACTTGGTTCCCCAAATTTCGTTCTTCTATGTTGAAGCGTTCGTTTCCAGTAACAGTTTGAATTTTTAGGTTTCACTCTGTTTACTCCTATATTGATAGATGTATTTGGAACTCTAAATCCAACATGGTTTGTGCTAGCTTCTTGAAACTTGACACAATAAAGTAGTTTCACGTTCTATCTCTATGTTTTGTTTCCTTTTGCTGTAGCCCTAAGCCGTGACTGGCGAGAAACACTTTCATGGAAAGGGGTTGCCAAGCTTCCAAAAATTACAAATCTCCAGAAATCTCAGCAAATACTTTTTCACCCAAACTGGATGATACTTTCAGGTAATGATCAGTACACTAAGCCCACTTGCTTCACCAAATTTCGTTCTTCTATGTTGAAGCGTTCGTTTCCACTAACAGTTTGAATTTTTAGGTTTCACTCTGTTTACTCCTATATTGATAGATGTATTTGGAACTCTATCCAACACGGTTTGTGCTAGCTTCTTAAAACTTGACACAATAAAGTAGTTTCACGTTCTATCTCTATGTTTTGTTTCCTCTTGATGTAGCCCTAAGCAGTGACTGGCGAGAAAAATTTTCATGGAAAGGGGTTGCCAAGCTTGCAAAAATTACAAATCTCCAGAAATCTCAGCAAATAGTTTTTCACCCAAACTGGATGATACTTTCAGGTAATGATCAGTACACTAAGGCGACTTGGTTCCCCAAATTTCGTTCTTCTATGTTGAAGCATTCGTTTCCAGTAACAGTTTGAATTTTTAGGTTTCACTCTGTATTCTCCTATATTGATAGATGTATTTGGAACTCTAAATCCAACACGGTTTGTGCTAGCTTCTTGAAACTTGACACAATAAAGTAGTTTCACGTTCTGTCTCTATGTTTTGTTTCCTCTTGATGTAGCCCTAAGCAGTGACTGGCGAGAAACACTTTCATGGAAAGGGGTTGCCAAGCTTCCAAAAATTACAAATCTCCAGAAATCTCAGCAAATAGTTTTTCACCCAAACTGGATGATACTTTCAGGTAATGATCAGTACACTAAGGCGACTTGCTTCACCAAATTTTGTTCTTCTATGTTGAAGCATTCGTTTCCAGTAACAGTTTGAATTTTTAGGTTTCACTCTGTTTTCTCCTATATTGATAGATGTATTTGGAACTCTAAATCCAACACGGTTTTTCTAGCTTCTTGAAACTTGACACAATGAATTAGTTTCACGTTCTATCTCTATGTTTTGTTTCCTCTTGATGTAGCCCTAAGCAGTGACTGGCGAGAAACACTTTCATGGAAAGGGGTTGCCAAGCTTCCAAAAATTACGAATCTCCAGAAATCTCAGCAAATATTTTTTCACCCAAACTGGATGATACTTTCAGGTAACGATCAGTACACTAAAGAAACTTGCTTCACCAAATTTTGTTCTTCTACGTTGAAGCGTTCGTTTCCAGTAACAATTTGAATTTTTAGGTTTCACTCTGTTTTCTCCTATATTGATAGATGTATTTGGAACTCTAAATCCAACACGGTTTTTCTAGCTTCTTGAAACTTACACAATAAAGTAGTTTCACGTTCTCTCTCTATGTTTTGTTTCCTCTTGCTGTAGCCCTAAGCAGTGACTGTCGAGAAACACTTTCATGGAAAGGGGTTGCCAAGCTTCCAAAAATTACGAATCTCCAGAAATCACAGCAAATACTTTTTCAACCAAACTGGATGATACTTTCAGGTAATGATCAGTACACTAAGGCGACTAGGTTTCCCAAATTTAGTTCTTCTATGTTGAAGCGTTCGTTTCCAGTAACAGTTTGCATTTTTAGGTTTCACTCTGTTTTCTCCTATATTGATAGATGTATTTGGAACTCTAAATCCAACACGGTTTGTGCTAGCTTCTTGAAACTTGACACAATAAAGTAGTTTCACGTTCTATCTCTATGTTTTGTTTCCTCTTGATGTAGCCCTAAGCAGTGACTTGCGAGAAACACTTTCATGGAAAGGGGTTGCCAAGCTTCCAAAAATTACAAATCTCCAGAAATCTCAGCAAATATTTTTTCACCCAAACTGGATGATACATTCAGGTAATGATCAGTACACTAAGGCGACTTGGTTCCCCAAATTTCGTTCTTCTATGTTGAAGCGTTCGTTTCCAGTAACAGTTTGCATTTTTAGGTTTCACTCTGTTTTCTCCTATATTGATAGATGTATTTGGAACTCTAAATCCAACACGGTTTGTGCTAGCTTCTTGAAACTTGACACAATAAAGTAGTTTCACGTTCTATCTCTATGTTTTGTTTCCTCTTGCTGTAGCCCTAAGCAGTGACTGGCGAGAAACACTTTCATGGAAAGTGGTTGCCAAGCTTGCAAAAATTACGAATCTCCAGAAATCTCAGCAAATATTTTTTCACCCAAACTGCATGATACTTTCAGGTAATGATCAGTACACTAAGGCGACTTGGTTCCCCACATTTCGTTCTTCTACGTTGAAGCATTCGTTTCCAGTAACAGTTTGAATTTTTAGGTTTCACTCTGTTTTCTCCTATATTGATAGATGTATTTGGAACTCTAAATCCAACACGGTTTGTGCTAGCTTCTTGAAACTTGACACAATAAAGAAGTTTCACGTTCTATCTCTATGTTTTGTTTCCTCTTGATGTAGCCCTAAGCAGTGACTTGCGAGAAACACTTTCAAGGAAAGGGGTTGCCAAGCTTCCAAAAATTACAAATCTCCAGAAATCTCAGCAAATATTTTTTCACCCAAACTGGATGATACATTCAGGTAATGATCAGTACACTAAGGCGACTTGGTTCCCCAAATTTCGTTCTTCTATGTTGAAGCATTCGTTTCCAGTAACAGTTTGAATTTTTAGGTTTCACTCTGTTTTCTCCTATATTGATAGATGTATTTGGAACTCTAAATCCAACACGGTTTGTGCTAGCTTCTTGAAACTTGACACAATAAAGTAGTTTCACGTTCTATCTCTATGTTTTGTTTCCTCTTGCTGTAGCCCTAAGCAGTGACTGGCGAGAAACACTTTCATGGAAAGGGGTTGCCAAGCTTCCAGAAATTACGAATCTCCAGAAATCTCAGCAAATACTTTTTCACCCAAACTGGATTATACTTTCAGGTAATGATCAGTACACTAAGGCGACTTGGTTCCCCAAATTTCGTTCTTCTATGTTGAAGCGTTCGTTTCCAGTAACAGTTTGAATTTTTAGGTTTCACTCTGTTTACTCCTATATTGATAGATGTATTTGGAACTCTAAATCCAACACGGTTTGTGCTAGCTTCTTGGAACTTGACACAATAAAGTAGTTTTACGTTCTATCTCTATGTTTTGTTTCCTCTTGATGTAGCCCTAAGCCGTGACTGGCGAGAAACACTTTCATGGAAAGGGGTTGCCAAGCTTCCAAAAATTACAAATCTCCAGAAATCTCAGCAAATATTTTTTCACCCAAACTGGATGATACTTTCAGGTAATGATCAGTACATTAAGGCGACTTGGTTCCCCAAATTTCGTTCTTCTACGTTGAAGCGTTCGTTTCCAGTAACAGTTTGAATTTTTAGGTTTCACTCTGTTTTCTCCTATATTGATAGATGTATTTGGAACTCTAAATCCAACACGGTTTTTCTAGCTTCTTGAAACTTGACACAATAGTTTCACGTTCTGTCTCTGTGTTTTGTTTCCTCTTGATGTAGCCCTAAGCAGTGACTGGCGAGAAACACTTTCATGGAAAGGGGTTGCCAAGCTTGCAAAAATTACGAATCTCCAGAAATCTCAGCAAATATTTTTTCACCCAAACTGGATGATACTTTCAGGTAATGATCAGTACACTAAGGCCACTTGCTTCACCAAATTTCGTTCTTCTACGTTGAAGCGTTCGTTCGTTTCCAGTACCAGTTTGAATTTTTAGGTTTCACTCTGTTTACTCCTATATTGATAGATGTATTTGGAACTCTAAATCCAACACGGTTTGTGCTAGCTTCTTGAAACTTGACACAATAAATTAGATTCACGTTCTATCTCAAAGTTTTGTTTCCTCTTGATGTAGCCCTAAGCAGTGACTGGCGAGAAACACTTTCATGGAAAGGGGTTGCCAAGCTTCCAAAAATTACAAATCTCAAGAAATCTCAGCAAATAGTTTTTCACCCAAACTGGATGATACTTTCAGGTAATGATCAGTACACTAAGGCGACTTGGTTCCCAAAATTTCGTTCTTCTATGTTGAAGCATTCGTTTCCAGTAACAGTTTGAATTTTTAGGTTTCACTCTGTTTTCTCCTATATTGATAGATATATTTGGAACTCTAAATCCACAACGGTTTGTGCTAGCTTCTTGAAACTTGACACAATAAAGTAGTTTCACGTTCTATCTCTATGTTTTGTTTCCTCTTGCTGTAGCCCTAAGCAGTGACTGGCGAGAAACACTTTCATGGAAAGGGGTTGCCAAGCTTGCAAAAATTACGAATCTCCAGAAATCTCAGCAAATATTTTTTCACCCAAACTGCATGATACTTTCAGGTAATGATCAGTACACTAAGGCGACTTGGTTCCCCACATTTCGTTCTTCTACGTTGAAGCATTCGTTTCCAGTAACAGTTTGAATTTTTAGGTTTCACTCTGTTTTCTCCTATATTGATAGATGTATTTGGAACTCTAAATCCAACACAGTTTGTGCTAGCTTCTTGAAACTTGACACAATAAAGAAGTTTCACATTCTATCTCTATGTTTTGTTTCCTCTTGATGTAGCCCTAAGCAGTGACTGGCGAGAAACACTTTCATGGAAAGGGGTTGCCAAGCTTCCAAAAATTACAAATCTCCAGAAATCTCAGCAAATACTTTTTCACCCAAACTGGATGATACTTTCAGGTAATGATCAGTACACTAAGGCGACTTGGTTCCCCAAATTTCGTTCTTCTACGTTGAAGCGTTCGTTTCCAGTAACAGTTTGAATTTTTAGGTTTCACTCTGTTTTCTCCTATATTGATAGATGTATTTGGAACTCTAAATCCAACACGGTTTTTGCTAGCTTCTTGAAACTTGACACAATAGTTTCACGTTCTATCTCTATGTTTTGTTTCCTCTTGATGTAGCCCTAAGCAGTGACTGGCGAGAAACACTTTCATGGAAAGGGGTTGCCAAGCTTCCAAAAATTACGAATCTCCAGAAATCTCAGCAAATATTTTTTCACCCAAACTGGATGATACTTTCAGGTAATGATCAGTACACTAAGGCGACTTGGTTCCCCAAATTTCGTTCTTCTATGTTGAAGCATTCGTTTCCAGTAACAGTTTGAATTTTTAGGTTTCACTCTGTTTACTCCTATATCGATAGATGTATTTGGAACTCTAAATCCAACACGGTTTGTGCTAGCTTCTTGAAACTTGACACAATAAAGTAGTTTCACGTTCTATCTCTATGTTTTGTTTCCTCTTGATGTAGCCCTAAGCCGTGACTGGCGAGAAACACTTTCATGGAAAGGGGTTGCCAAGCTTCCAAAAATTACAAATCTCCAGAAATCTCAGCAAATATTTTTTCACCCAAACTGGATGATACTTTCAGGTAATGATCAGTACACTAAGCCCACTTGCTTCACCAAATTTCGTTCTTCTACTTTGAAGCGTTCGTTTCCACTAACAGTTTGAATTTTTAGGTTTCACTCTGTTTACTCCTATATTGATAGATGTATTTGGAACTCTATCCAACACGGTTTGTGCTAGCTTCTTAAAACTTGACACAATAAAGTAGTTTCACGTTCTATCTCTATGTTTTGTTTCCTCTTGATGTAGCCCTAAGCAGTGACTGGCGAGAAAAATTTTCATGGAAAGGGGTTGCCAAGCTTCCAAAAATTACGAATCTCCAGAAATCTCAGCAAATATTTTTTCACCCAAACTGGATGATACTTTCAGGTAATGATCAGTACATTAAGGCGACTTGGTTCCCCAAATTTCGTTCTTCTACGTTGAAGCGTTCGTTTCCAGTAACAGTTTGAATTTTTAGGTTTCACTCTGTTTTCTCCTATATTGATAGATGTATTTG